>NC_058133.1:354884381-355027593 GCF_016433145.1 Gracilinanus agilis
ATACTGTGGTAAAATCGAATGTAATGGGCTTCTGTACCAGCAACAATGCAATGACCCAGGACAGCTCTGAGGGATTTATGGTAAAGATGCTACCCACATTCAGAGGAAGAACTGCAGGAGAGGAGACATATAAGAAAAGCAACTTCTTGAACGCATGGGTCGGGGTGGACATGATTGGGGATGTGGACTCGAAACTACCACACCAATGCAACCACCAACAATTTGGAAATAGGTCTTGATCAAGGACACATGACAAAACCAGTTGAAATGTGCGTTGGCCATGGGTGGGGGGAGTACAGGGGGTGAAGGGGAAAGTAGGAGCATGAATCATGTAACCATGTTAAAAATGATTATTAATAAATGTTTAAATTTTTAAAAAATGGGTATCTGATATAGACCTAATGGGTGATATTATAAATAAATTAAGGGAAAATTGAATAGTTTATCTGTCAGATCTATAAAGAAGGGGAGAACTTATGATCAAAAAAGTAATAGAGAACACTATAAGATATAAAATGAATAATTTTGATTAAATTAAATGAAGAAATTTTTGTACAAACAAAACCAACACAATCATGATTAGAAAGGAAACAAGAAACTGGGAAAATTTTTATGACAAATTTCTGATAAAGGTCTCATTTCTCAGTAATATAAAAAACTAAATCAAATTTATAAGAATACAAGTAATTCCCAAATTGACAAATGGTCAAAGGATATGAATAAGCAGTTTTCAGAGGAAGAAATCAAAACTATCAATAATTATATGAAAAAATGTTCTAAATCACTCTTGTTTAGAGAAATGCAAATTTAAACAACTCTGAGGTGCCACCTCATACTTAAAAGATTGGTCAATATGACAGTAAAGGAAAAGGATAAATGTTGGAGGGGATGTGGCAAAATTGGGACATTAATGCACTGCTGGTAGAACTGTGAACTGATCCAACCATTCTGGAGGGCAATTTGGAACTATGTCCAAAGGGCTATAAAACAACACACAGCATTTGATCCAGTAATACCACTATTAGGCCTACACGTCAGGGAGATAAAAATGGGGTGAAAGGACCTATTTGCACAAAAATATTTATAACTGCTCTTTTTTTGGTGACAGAATTGGAAATTAAAGGAATGTCCAGCAGTTGGGGAATGACTGAATGAACTGTGGTATATAATGGTGATGGAATACTATTGTGCTATAAGGACTGATGAACAGGATGATTTCAAAAAGAGCTGGAAAGACCTTCTTGAACTGATGCAAAGTGAAATAAGCAGAACCAGGAAAACATTGTACATAGTAACAGCAATATCGTGGAATGATCAACTTTTATAGATTTAGCTATTATCCTCAATACAGTGATCCAGAACTATTCTGAGGGACTTATGACAAAGAATGCCATCTACCTCCAGAGAAAGAACTGTTGGAGTCAGAATATAGATGAAAGCATATGATTTTTCACTTGTTTATTTGAGTTTATGTTTGGGAGTTTTGGTTTTATAAGATCATTCACTTACAAAAATGAACAATATGGAAATATGTTTGCATGATAATACATGTATAACCCAGATCAAATCACATGCCATCACAGGGAGGGCGAAGAGAAGAGAGTGAGGGAGATAATTCAATCATATAACTTAGGAAAACTTGTGTGGAAATTTATCATATGTAATTGGTAAAAATGATAAAATAAAAATATATCTACTTTGCATTCATGTGTCATATAACTTGATTGGTTACAAAGAGATATATTAGTGGGGACATGAGTCAAAGAGTGATTCATATGATGTGCCTCAAGATTTAGCCAAGTCTTTGCAAAGCCAAAACTTGGAAATTGAGCAATGTATTACATTAAATTCTTGCTAAAGGAAAGTTTAAAAATCTTGTTTGGTTCCCCTTTCTCTAGCCTGAGAAGCTTAGAAACTTTCTATTCCATTCAATAAACACTGATTCAAGGCAAGACATTGTACTAAGTGCTGAGAATACAAAGAATATTATGTATATATATATGCATATATATAAAGAATATTATGTATAAATAATAAGAATATTATGTATAAACAATAAGAAAATTATGATTAAATATATATAAATCAGTTTCTGACCTTGAGGAGGATACATTCTCCTGGGAGGACACAGCATGTACAGGAACAAGTAAATGCAACAATTTTAAGAGAGAGAGAAAATGTTCATTGCTGGAGGGATTAAGAGGAGTCTGCACTTGGTGGTATCTGAGCTGGACTTTGAAGGAAGCTAGGGATTGTCTGAGACAGAAGAGGAGAGGGGGGATTTTCTAGAGATGAATGACCGCTTATGAAAAGGCAGGAAGGTAGAACTTGGAATATCATGAAGAGAGAAGAGAGAACAGAGCAGTTTGTCAGAAATGAAGTGTTTTTCTCTTTCATTATCTTTTCTTTGAATAGATGATGAATCCCTGAATCTTGTCAAAAACTTAATTCACCCAAAACAGATGAAGAAAACTATATTTTAGCTAAGTTTTCTATTAATCATTTAGGCAATAATATTTATTTAGTGACCAAAAGTTCGATAAAAGGTTCTCTGTAAAGATGAGGGAGGAGGAACCATGGCTATTAAGGAACAGGTACTTTCCTTGCTTCAAGGCCTAAAATCTTAAGTTATTTTCAGAAAGCAGTCTTGCAACTCTATATTGATCTGACAGAAGAAGTTTCCTTCAAAAACAAGTTTTAGAAACTATACACAAAATACCTCATAATAATCCCATTACCTCACCACAAACTCAGTGTAGCATTTCATCAAACACTCTTTTGATTTACCTCCACACTTGTCACCATAAAAAGAAAATAAACACATAAAATTTGACACCAACTTTGTGGCCATAAAAGCCAAGTTGTTGAAAGCCTGGAGTGCTAAATAATTTAAGTAAAAAATACAAACTACTTTTCTACTATGTTTAAAAAAAAGGTTATATTCTCTTGACAAATCATGACACTTTTTCACTCTATCATTTATAGGCTTCTGAGTCAAACACAATTAAAAATTATGGTGATGGGTTGTGTGGAAAGTTTATATGAGTTAATTATGTACATGCACACATGTAAATATGTATATTACATTTTTTTGGTTGAGTAAACAACCCATATTATCATAGTCATTATTTACTGAGAACACTATTTGCCATATTATACCTACCCATACATTCTTCCCTCCCCTACTCATATGAGAGAGCTTCCCTTTAAATCAATTTCTAATAATATATCTATGAATCCTTTCCCGGGGTATTATGGCAAATTTCTATATTTACAAGTGTTCCTTGGGCATGAAAGGATTTGGGAAACAAAGAATCAGTACCCCTTGGATTCTCATTAGTCTCATTAGGTATTTCATACTTAGATATTTTTACTAGCTGTATGGCCCTGGGCAAGTCACTTAACCCTGTTTGCCTCAGTTTCCTCATCTGTAAAATGAGCTGGAGAGGAAATGACAAACTACTCTAGCTTCTTTGCCAAGAAAATCCAAATTTCTTGAAGAGTTGAAATTCTTGAAGAGTTGGACACAACTGAAAAATGGCTAAACTACAATAACAAATTGTTCCATTGGTAAAGAAGATTTAGAAGCCTAATGAAAGTTGGCTTTGACTTTGAACTAGCAAGGACAGTAAATGTCATCAAGAAATACTTTTATTTTACAAGTAAGGAATCTACAATCTAGAAATTTTAGGCAACTTTCCAAAGGTCACATAGGTAGTAAGAATAGCTGAAGTTGGATTTGAACCCAAGTCCTCAGACTCTACCAGCACTCTTTCTAGTATAAATTAAGCAGCTTTCCAACACTAAGATATCTGTTCATAGGAAATATTGAGAGGAAAGTTGACTGTACAGAAAAGTAAATTTTCTAGAATCTACAAATGGAAGCCAGTACTTTAAAAAAGGAACAGAGTCTTTCAACCAAGCACATCCATGCACATCCCTTTGAGGAGGGAGAGACATACCTGAACAAAACAAAAAAGAAAAAGAAAAAGGAAAAAGAAAAAAAAAAGATGTTGGAAAGACAATAGAGTAGAGGTGAAAAATACATAGGCCACCCTGGGTACAGTTCATGACAAATATTACCCACAATCCCCCAGATCAGGACATTAGAGAGAGTTCTATTAAGGTAGGAGGTATCTTTCTGTGAGAGGACACTTAAAGACCTACTCAAGGATGTTATGGGTCTTATGCGTGGCCAATATATATCACCATGTGACAGTGTTGCAATTAGATGGGACAGTTTCCAAAGGAAGAGCTTCTAGTTTGGGCTACTTAAGATAAAGGCAGAAAACTTTCCTTAGAGATTTTAGTTTAAAAAGTGCTATATATTGAATGGGCCAAGAGAGAAGTTTCCAGTCTTATTTCCATCAAGTCTGGGAAATAGAATTTTTGGATTATGTAAGGATGGGATTTTTGCAAGGGGGGTGGGACAAAAGGAGCCAGAGAAGGAGTGGCTAATAGTTGGTGACAGTTGGTGACAGTTGAGACCAGAGGGAATTCTGGGAGATTCTCCAGAGGAGGAAGGATAGGAGAAGGACTTCGGGCGGAGGACTGAGAGAGGGAGGAGGGGAACATCTCAGCTCGAATCCAGTCCTGAGGGCTTCCTGAGGATCTTTCTCTGGACATTGAAACCCTGATTCCCTGGTCAAAGGCATCCCATCATTTATCACCCAGCAAGACTTCAACCATAGAGTCAGCTAAGTTTTTGGACTCCATTTTGGGAGCAATCTCTTAGTCTCCTTCCCCCATTACCCAACCTTGCTGAGAGACCCTTTCCAATCTAACTTACAATTATAGAAAAGGATAGAAATAGAAATAGAAATAGAAATAGAAATAGAAATAGAAATAGAAATAGAAATAGAAATAGAAATAGGAGAAGAGGGGAGAAGAAGCTTGGGAGTGGGAACCCCAAAGGTTCCCACCTGAGTGATGGACCCTATAGAAATAGAGAAGAGGGCACCCTCAAATCCCTCCATCATTCACCTCTTTACCCAGACCCTAAATTGCGAATAATAAAAGCCATTCATCAGTCAGATAGGGTTCCAGAGTGCCTGAGAGACAATAAGGGAGAGGGGAACCACAGCTTGGTCTGGCTGTCTCCATCTTGAAGCCATACCACCCACTGTGAAATTGACTGATCTGGGGGGAAGGCTTGTGTGAACCCTGCCCTCATTCACAATTGGATTGGGGTACCCCATACCTCATCTTATAGGGAAGCCTCGTCCCCAACTCCTGTGGAGTGGCATGATCATCCAGGTCACCCAGTTTCAGGGTAATACCCCCTCTAAGTCTTTCAGTGTATATTAGGCTAGAGGGGAGAGCTGGAAGAGAGAGTCACCTCATAGAGTCTCTCTATCTCCCCTCTATCATAACATTGGTCACTTGGCTCTCATTATTATTACAGTTTTGGCAGGGCTCTCCTTATTCTTATAGTTTTTGCAGAGCCAGCTTAGGTAAAATACCTAAATAATTCTGAAAAAAAAGCCTCTGTTTGAACCAGACGGCAGCCATTTTTCTCTTATTTACAGCATAGCAAAGGGGACAAACTTAGCAAGTAAAAAAAAATTTAAGGCACAGTACCATAGAAATTTTACATTCAAACTGGTACTATGGATGCACCAATGGGGAAAATAATTTGTACCATGTTTAAAGTTGGTCACTGACTTTGAGCTAGCAAGGATGGTAGATGTCATCAAGAAACACTCTTATTTTACAAGTAAGGAATCTTATAATTACTTTGGAGAAGTCATTGTACCAGTAAACAGTTGACCTTCAGAGAGGGAGAGAGAGACAGAGAGAGAGAGACAGAGAGAGAGAGACAGAGACAGAGACAGAGACAGAGACAGAGACAGAGACAGAGACAGAGAGACAGACAGAGAGACAGAGAGACAGAGACAGAGAGACAGAGAGACAGAGAGAGAAACTAAAAGGGAGGAAAGGGGAGGTAGGCAGACAAAGACAGAGAGAATATATGCAAGCCAGCAAGCCATCAAAATGGTTCTTGTGTCAGTTACATTCTAATGGAGGAAGATAACATATAAAAGGGAGCTGAAAATGATGGTACTGATGGTAATGGAATGGAACCAATTCAAACATCACATGGTTGCATGACTCCCAGCAAAATGAACTTTCAGAGCAGAGGGTCTTGGGGGAAGTGGGTTGAAGATGAGTAGAATGAGGAGTAGAGTGTTGTTCAATGAGTCTTGGTTGGGAGGGCTGGAAGCTGGGCACCACTGGAAGGAGCTTGTTGTATAGCTGATCCTGTGAGAGTGGCATTACTATCAAGAGATAGTGACAGGAATTGTGGAGCAGATGGCAGGGAGCAGAGGGAGTGAAGCCACCCCTGATGCTTAGAACCTGTGATATCTTGGACAATTTACAGAACTTCTCTGAACCTCATCCTCCTCATTTGTAAAGTGAAGGAGTCAGGATGACCTCTCAGTTCCTCTTTTACCTCTACATTTATAATTCTAAGAAGAATTCTATGAAGGAGATAACATGCCAACATATTATGCTGAAAGCAGTCAGGAAAGGGCAAGAAGTTATAGGCTTGCAAATGAAAGATGTCTTTTTTCCCAGGAGTGGCATGATGCTCTGCAGACTGTAAAGGAGAAACACTGGATTAATGGAGAGAACTGGACTAAAGGAAATATACTGAATTGAAGGAGAGACACCAGACTATAATTGCAACTGACAAGCTATTGAATTGTCTAGCTGTTTCTCTGCATGGGGAATAGTGGACTTGTATGTGTCCGGAAAGTGGAATTTTCCAAATCTGACAGATCGAAGTCAGCACTTCTGAAAGGAAACATGGCCTTTCATCAATGCACCTGTTTGACTTTGGGGTTACAAATTCATATCTGCTGCTTAGGTTGACTTTTACAGAAGCCACAAGTTTTCAAGCATCAGGCTCATAGGTTCAGATTATCAGATAGATGAAGTAAGGCAAGTTCTGCAAGTCATCAAAAATAATGAAAAAACGAAAACAGAAAAAAGTTAACCACGAGAAAGATCCTTTCCAATCTTGGTCGTTGTCTGTTCAATCTTACTTCTAGATCACTGATTTAATTGTTTTTGCATTCTCACAATGTAAGAGGCATATAGAATTCCACCAGGCTATAGGGAAAGTACCTTCTTTGCCTTCAATAGATTTAATCCCACAACCCCCTTCAACAAACATTTATCAAGAGTCTACTATATACAAGGCACTACTCTAAGCATAGGGGATATAAAGATGGAAACTCATAATGTGCTTGCCCTCAAGCACCTTACAAATTGCTCCTTAAAATGTTGGAGGTTTGGAGTTTAATCATAGTTCAAGATGAAATATGATTGAGGCAATAGAGAAGCTTAATCAGAGGCACAGGGATTCAAGGAAGGAGGGATTATTCTTAACTAAAGATAAGAGGGTATGGAATCAGAAAAGCTATCTTGAAGGTGGAATATTTCTCTGAACCTCCATTTCCTTCTCTTTAATACAGTTAATAATTCTTGGTCAGCCTACTTAGCTAAATGACATAGTGAAGAGAGAACTGAGCTTGGAGCTCAAATCTTGTCTCAGTCACAGATTAGTTATGTGGCTCTAGGCAAGCCACTTAACTACCCTAAGCCTTAGTTTCCTCTGTTGCCATTTTAATGAAGACAGTCTATAAAAGAAACTAGAAAGGTTGGTGGTGGTGATGGTGATAGCATGGAGCCATCTCAAATATAGCATGGTAGCCTGCCTCCTAGCAAAATGGTCTATCAGAGCAGAGGGACTCAGAGGAGTCTATGGATCTAATGAGATAACAAATATGGGAAGCACAATGAAAATCTATATAAATATTATTGTTATTAGTATTATTTCTATTATTATTATAATTATTGCTTACAAAGTAATTGTGGGAAAAGGTAAACCCATTGGTGAGTTAGGGGGATGTGTCTACTCCATGCATGTGAAGACTTTCCCTGGTGGAAAGGCAGATGAGCATAATTTGTTCCAATGGCCATGAAGGCAGCTGAAGCAACATTGTGGAGCAGTTAGAGCTTGGTTAGACTTTTAAGACACCAAGATCATCCATTACATTCTGGACCATCACCAGTCATCTTGACTTTCGTCCTGCTGCAGGACTTTGATGACTGCAAGAGAGAGTAAGGCTGATGACTTTGTGCAACTCTGTCTCACTTAAATCCACTTTGTAAGTCAAGGTATCACCTTCATGATGTCATTGGGCCTCTTTGAAAATGAAGTATGAACAAAAATTGTGGATAAAGCACTTTGGTGAACTTTAAAGTACTCTAGGTATGTGGGATATTACTAGTTTTTTTTCTAGACTAAACTCTATGATGCCAGAATCATATCTCATCCGAATTTTATTTCCCCCAGAGCCTGGCAGTGTTCTGCATATAAGTACTTAATAAATGCTTGTTGAATGGATGAATGAATGGATAGATGAATGAATCAGTGAATGAAAAGAATCAGAAGAATTCCAACTGGAAGACATAAGAACATATATTTTGAACTAGACAGGAACTTAAAGATCATTTAGGCCAAGCAACCCCTTCATTTTATAAATGGAGAAATTGAGGTCTAAAGAGGATAAGTGACTTGACCCAAGGTCACACAGGTATTAAATTATAGAGTCTAAGGTAAGTATATGTGTAGATTATTAATGATATATTTTATAATTTTTATAATTATTAACTATTATATAGATTTATATAAATACATTTTACATATTTAAAATAAATTTATATAAATTATGTTTTTATAATTTAAGAAGGAAAATAATATTATCCTTATCTTGTTCTACTACTATTACTAACATCATAACATAAGAATATTAAGTTTATTGCCAAAGAAAATAGAGAGACGGCCTCAGTGTCAAGAATTTTGGGTACATACTGGTCGTGTGACCCTGTGCATGCCAGTTACCATCTTAATGTTCTGGGGAGTTCTCTAACATTATCATTTTTATACATGTATAACCGAGTGGAATTGTTCGTTGGCTCTGGGAAGGGGGGGGGGAGCGAGAAGGGGAGGTAAAGAACATGAATCATATATCCATGGAAAAATATTCCAAAAAATCAATTAATTAATTTTTTTAAAGAGAGAGAGCTGCTATAAGATTATCATTTTCAGAGAAGATAGGAAAGTAGCAGTTTTCATAGGGAGAGAGAGTTTCCTCATCCAGGACTTTACTGTATCAAAGAAATCAAAGGTCCAGTCCCTTTCCCTATCTTTTTTCCTTCCTCATTTTTTGCTAAGTTATGCATGGAACATCATCTTCATCTCCTGGGTTCACAGCAGACAAAAAAAGAAATCACTAAAGAGGAAGATGGGAAACAACTACGGAGGAAGGAGGTCTGTGTGACAAAGATCAAGAAAATTTAGTGTTCTTGGGATGCTCCCAGTCATTTTCAAGATCTAGTCCACAGGGACTTCCATTCTCAGAAAGAAAATGGACTTCTAAAGGAAGTGACTAACATAGGAATATGAAAATGGGTCAAAAGGAGTTTATTTGTTGGACATTAGGATTGTAACAGAGACATGCAGAAGAATGCATGGAGTTGGGAATGATCAAAAGAAAACATTGGAATTAAGAGGATATGGTTGGCTAGAAGAAATGGCAAAAGAAGCGAGAAAGACAGTCTTATAGGACTGTAGATTTAAATAGTGGGAGTTCAACATCCTCATTTTATAGAAGAGAAGCTGAAGCTGAGAGAAGTGCCCAGGGTCACACAGCTAGTAAAGGATTTAAAATCTAGTCCTCTTGATGCTAAACTCTATCCACTCTGCTCTCTAACTTATACTTAGCCACCCTTGTTGTAACATCTTGAAAATTCAGGCTTCTTCATCAATAAGACAAAAACTATTCAGTTTCAATAAAGCCAAAAGAAACCTGACTTTGGAGTCAGAAGACTTCCCTGTTACGCTGCCTTCCTGACTTCCCAGAAGTCTCTCTGAGCTTCAGTTTTCTTATCCGTAAACATAAAACAATAAATGTCCTTTAAATTCTTTTCCAGATTTAAATCTATGAGCTGATGATTCTTTTCTTCTGAGAACTTGGATTACCTCCAAAGTTCTCTCTTGATACCTAGAAGAAGATGCTCCTGTCAATTTTTCTTATGGGGGAAAACAGCCAACAAAATCTCCAAATTCTATGTGAATGAGTCCATCTAAAAATGAATGGTACAATTGTAGAGGACTCCCAAATCCCTTTCCTTCCATTTTAAGCCCCAGGCCTTGTTTTCAGTCATCCTGGTTTCCTAGAAGAGGCATGGAGAGGTACTCCTGGGGGTTGGGCATCCTTGGCAAGGTTCAAGGAGAACATGAAAAATAAATCCTGCTCAGGAGAAATTGGCACCTTCTTCTCTCAGCCCCCCCCCCCAACAAAAGCCCGAGTGATTTGTTTCTTGCTTCCTGAAACCTTTGGTGCCATATTCCAGCACTTAAATGCACCACCTCTAGAGACCTTTTTCTCTGTCTCCGAGGAAATAACCATATCAAAAATCTCTGTTTATAATACAAAAGTACCTCAGAAAATGCCATCTGGTCCCCTTGAACTGAAAATTCTTGTATGAGTTTATCCTGATGAAATCCTCTGGCATTTTCCTGAGGCTTTTCTGCCTTCCTGCCAAACCATAATTGGTACCTGTTGCTCTCAGTCTTGAATTATCTCTTCCCCAGCTGTGGTGATCCGCCTCAAGGGCCTTTTCTACTTCTAAACCTTTCTGAGAATCTGGGTCCTGCTTTCCCCAGTCTGGCCCAAACCTTCTTTCCAGGCTTTGTGTCTGACTGGGATATTATGCCATTGCATACCTCAAATTAGACCTGTTAGTCACTTTTTGCACTGCTTAGTACTGAGATTTGCCATAGTGGTTTCTGATTAGCTACAATGAACTCTTTCAGTTTTTTATTGCTAAATGCTGTGCACAAGAGCTCTATAATCTATGGCATTCCGGGCTAATTGTAAGCATCAAAGTACAATAAAAAGAGTGTAGATTCTGGAATCCAGGACCTTGGGTTGTATATTTACTGGCTTGTGTGGCCTTGGGCAAGTCACTTAACTTCCTGTGTCTTAGTTTCCTCATCTGTGAAATGAGGAGGTTGAATTAAATGATCTCTGCAACCTCTTCTAGCTCTTGATCTATGATCCAGTGTATATCCCTGGGCTTCAGTTTCTTTATCTGTAAAATGAGAGAATTGTAATAAATGGCTTTGGAGGTACTTTCCAGCCCTAAACTGAAATCCCATCATCTAGAAAATTTCAGTAGCAATAATATGGTATAGTATGTACTATATATTAGGATATAAGTGCACAAAACTATAGTAGGTACAATAGATGATTAAGCAAAAATGAACCAATTCAATAGTTTTTGTTATTTAGGGTAGTACGGTTTGGTGGACAGAATGCTTGTAGTCAGGAAGGTCTGAGTTCAAATCTTGTCTTTGAAGTTTCCTAGCTATTTAACAGTTGACAGATTAGTTCATTTCTCTGACTTTCTGGCAATTAAGTTATAACTAGGAGTGCGATATGCCTTAGAGGAATTTCTTACCATGAGGAAATCATAGATTCTTGACACTGACATCATTCTTTTATTAAATACTTAAAGACTGTCATCATTTCAACTATTTATTGATTGATTAAACTTTATTAAAGTTTTTAATTTTTATTAACGTTTTTGATTTATTGATTGAACTTTTATTGATAAAACTAAAACTCTTATTCAAGAATAAGATTAAAATTCACTAAAAAGACTAAAACAATACATATTCTACATGGTTTTGAGAGCAATCATCCCTAAATGCCATTTTCATCACCTCACTACCCATCAGCCCTTATCCAAAACATGAATTCCATGTATGACATCCCTGGAAAGTGATAGAAAACTCTGCTTGAATACCTTAAGTGAGGGGGACCCGCTCATGCCTTACAGGAAGGCATTCTTAAAGCCATTTTCTGAAAAGTCACAGTTTGCTTTGTTTTACCTAAAAGTCAAAATAGCCTCCAGGATCTTTATAGCTTTTATACAGGTAAAAAATCCAAGATTCGGGCAGTCCGTGTGAGTTGTTTAAGTTCTCGAACTCAGCAGACCAGGGCCAGAACTAAGGATATAATTCTGAATGCCTCGAGTGTTTAAATCTTTTGCTTAGTCATAAGGCAAATGGCCTCCCAGACGCAGCCAAGACAATGAAAAAGTGCTCTGACACAGATCCGTGTGACTCCATCCTCAGGATGTAAAAATGTTATAAACGATGGGGAGGAACATGAGCCACCTCTGGACTAGAAAACCACATGTGAGAAGGAAGAAAGCTGACCACCAGCTTTGAATACTTGCTATCCAGAAGTTAGACAGCTTTGTGAAATGACTGCAGTGGATTTGGCCATCCTTCAGCAGTGTCTAGCCATTTCTAAAACACGCGAATTCCATTCCAAATGGTGTGAAGGGAATTTTTGTCTGGTAAGAGGCTGTTGTGATGTAGTCTGGTTTCCAACCAGAACAGCAAATTCAAGGAATCTCTGCCTAGAAAGCAGCGTGCTTTGCTAATGTGAATCATGGTCTGTACTCTCAGCCCAGGAACCTACAACTCATCACTGAACTCATTCATTCATTTATTCCACATTTATGGAGTGCCTACTGTATACAAAGTCCTATGCCAGGGGCTTACAAATTTTAGATAATTTGGAACTTAAGTCTAATAGGGGAATAAAACACAGAGATTCCTAGAATATACAACAGTGAACTAGGTTCGATACTCTTCAGTTGTTTCAGCCATGGCTGACTCTTTGGGGTTTTCTTGACAAAGATACTGGGTGGTTTGCAATTTCCTTCTCCAGCTCATTTTGTAGATGTGAAAACAGAGGCGAGCAGAGTTAAGTGACTTGCCTAGGGTTACGCAACTAGTGTCTGAGGCCAGATTTGAACTCAGGTCTTTGTGACTCCAAACCCAACACTGCACCACCTAGCTGGTCTTAACTTATTTAATAAAGCACTATAATACAGAAAGGGACATCTCTACTAAGAATCTACCACATTTTATTCCAGGGACCACTTGGAGATGAGCAAACTTAATTAAGAAATTTATCCATGGAGTTGGCAGCCAGGAAAGCTAAATTCTCCCTCTTTTAACCTCTCTCATTTTGTTGTATGATCCAAGGTGAACCTTTTGTCTCTTCAGAGAATCATAAAACCAAGTGCTTTATGAGATACAAGGAAGAAAACCCTTGTTAGCAGGAGGAATTAGGGAATGCTTCATGGAGAGGGTAGCATTTCACAGAATCTTGTAGTTACAAGAGACTTAGTCATTGAGTCAATAAATCTTGGATTTTAATTTTGTCTCTGACACTTCATTGAGGTGTCAGGAATTGAGTCACAACTTTTCCGATCCACATTTTTTTTTCATCTATAAAATAGAGATAATAATAGGATCTACGTCATGGAGTTGCTTGAGAAGATTAAATGAGATAATGTAGGTAACGAATATTACCTATTATTCTTGTCATTATTAATAAACACCATCATTACAATGATTAGATTGTAAACTTCTTGAAAGCAGGGACTTTCATACAGTAATAATAAATGCTGATTGAATTGAATTGGACTGAATTGTCTGAGTGATCATCCAAATATTTAAATACCTCCAGGATAAGGAACAGCAATTCCATTCAGTGTAAGCACCAAACACTGTCAAGTGCTAGGGATTCAAAGATAAAAAAATGAAACAATCCTGTCTTCAAGGAGTATGTAGTTTACTGAGGATGGGGGAGATGTCAGAGGGTGACCCCGAACAATTGTATGAATCCTATGATAAGTGCAATGAAAATCTGTGCTATTAAGCTTTGTCCTATAGAAATAGATGTGTACTGATGCCTTACTGATAAAACTTCAAAAATTGGGGATGTCTCTTTATGGTCATTGACTGAATTTCAGGAGGATGGATTAGAGGAGTCTCCTTTGTGGTACATAAGATGGAACCATAAAATGCATTGATCTTTTTTTCTCTTCTTCTCCACCCCCCACCCCAACTTTGCTTCCCTTGGACTACTAGACCTGAGTATCAGAAAAGTAGGGAGAAGAGGGAAGGGATTTCTT
Source organism: Gracilinanus agilis (assembly GCF_016433145.1). NCBI lineage: Eukaryota > Metazoa > Chordata > Mammalia > Didelphimorphia > Didelphidae > Gracilinanus > Gracilinanus agilis. The sequence goes on from NC_058133.1 coordinate 354,898,458, forward strand.
CACCACCTCAGGAGCCGAAGATGACTTAAAGAGAAGCACATAGCAAATGGCCTGTGCCTGCCTAGGCAAGTCAAGGGAGGTGCATAAAAGATAACTTAGTTAAGCTGTTTTAATTAGGATATATTCATTGCTTCATTCGTTTTCTTTTTCGTGTATATCTTCTGCATATAATCCTCTTAGATGGCCAATATTATAATGAATAGTTGTAATCAATAGAATTAATGAGAAGGAACAATCCTGATGAGTAGTTGCTTGAATAATTGTGTATGAGAATCATTAATCAGTATTATGAATAAAAAAATAAAGAAAATCCTCTGAAATGCCTTTGCAAGCCCAGGGGAGCACCCTAGAATGTCTTCAGACACCTTAGTTGGCTTTGAAGCTACAAGAATGACCTTGGCTTTTACCATAGATGGGACGGATCATTATTTCATAGAATGTACCATCTTAAAAAAAGGGACTTTCTCTGGTCACCCCTTCTGAAAAGAAATCTTCAGAAGACCACTTCCCTTTTGAAAGGGAGGGAGAAGTCTTTAGAATCTGACTCTATATACTGGTTAACAAAGAAGCTCTGGGTCTTTTGGCTGAGCTGGGATGGGCTTGGATCCTGACATTTTAAAATTTATAACTTTCTATAACAAATGTCAGTTTGGCTCAAATAATTGCCTGCTCACACATGTGTGTATGTACACATATGTACAAAGTGACTTGGGAGTACAGTTAAACTTTCTATCTTTCCTGACCCTAGAAATGATGCCTCCCATTACATAGGTCACGATTCTACTTCATTTTCTGATTCATATCATACTGTTGATCTGTATCAAATTTTCTTCCCAATCATACAGATTTTGTTCAGACAAGTGGCTCTCTAATCTTATTTCTCTCCTTTTACATATGTCAACTTGTTTTTTCAAGTCCAAGATTAATCCTTGGAATGCTTCTTTCCAATTTGATATAAAACTGTTAATGAATATACTGAATGTGACTCTTCAATTAATTCCAAATATATCTAAATTTATTAGCATTTATGTCACATTCCTCCATTTTTCCCCAGAAGAATCAGATGAGGGATCTGTACCAAATTTTAGCTAAAATGTAGGTAAATTATATCCACAGAATTTTCTTGACCTATCAGTTTAATATCCCCAGATAATAAATGTTAATATTTTCCATTAAAATAGAATATTAAATGGACATAAAAATTTCCATTAAAATAGCTTTCTTTTTATTTTTCACGAGGTCATGCTAATTTATTTTTATCATTGTTTCCTTGTCTAGATGCCCACTAACAACCCCTTTAATAACACTTCCTAGAATTTTCTCAGGATTTTAGATTCACCTAACTAGCCTATAATTTGTAGACTTCATTCTCCACCCCCCCCATTCCTGCAGCAGATTAAATTAAAGCCATTTGTTCTTCAATTCTGTATCGATCACTACATTTCATGAACTTTCTTTTTCCTCTCTCATCCATACTATTTGACAAAGGAAGAAAAACTTCGGTTACAAATATATATAATGAAGCAAAATAAGTTCCCTCCTTGGCCATATTACTTTAAAAAAACCACCTCTACATCCTGAGTCCTCTACCTCTTTATCAGGATATTGGTAGCATGTTTTATCATTAATCCACTGCAATTGTGGTCCATCATTATACTAATCAGAGTTTCTAATTCTTTCAAAGTTGTCTTTTTTTGTTATATAAATTCTTCTCCTAGTTCTGTTCATTTCACTTTGCATCAGTCCATACGAGTATTCCCAGATATCTCTGAAACTATCCATTTTACAATTTCATTTAGCATAATAGTATCCCATCAAATTTATATGCCATGACTTTTTCGATCATTCCTCAACTGATGGTATAAATTTCTAATTTTTTGCACCACAAAAAGAACTGCTATGTTTTTGGCACTATCTCAGAATTTATTTAGTTTAGGATTAATCAGTCCCTCCTTTAATGCAGTTTTGTCCTTATTCTCATGTTTTCTTCTTTTTCCCTCCTGTTTCCTTGTTATGTAAATATATTTCTGTACCCAACTGTGTGTATATATTTTCCCTTTTTGATCAGTGCATATGGAAGAAGTTCAAGAGTTGGATGATCCTTCTACTCTTTTCTTCTTTGTCTGTATAGATTCTTACTTGTACATCCCAGTTATATTAAATAATTTCCCTCAGCTTTCCTCTCCCTCCTGCCTCCTTCCCCAATATATCCTTCTACCCCTTCTTTTCCAATTGTCCTTTAAGATCACCATGATTTAACAGACTCATACCTAAGTACTTTGTCTAATTAAACTCACTATTTGATCCCTAATGTTGATAGAATTCTGTGGGTGTGTGTATTTTCTCTCTGTTAGAATGTAAACAGTGTGTCCTTGTCAAGTTCCTTATGATTGTTTGCTCATTTATATGTCTTTCAACTCCTGTGTTTTCATTTCCAAGTTTCTATGTAGCTCTGGTCTTTTTTTATATATCAGGAATGCTCAGAAGTTTTCTATTTAATTAAAGGTATATTTTCCCGCTTGTAGGATTATACTCACTTTTCTGGGCAAGTTATTCTTGGTTGTAAGCCTATATCCTTTGCCTTTTGAAATATCATATCCCGAGTCTCTTCCTTTTTGGTGACAGCTGCTAAATCTTTTGTAATTCTCACCCTGATTCCTTGGCACTAAAATTTTTTTGGCTGCTTGTTTTTTTGTTTGTTTTTTTTTGTTTTTTTTTAATCTAAAACACCTGAGTTTAAGCTATATGTTCCCAGGAGTTTTCAGTTTGGAAGTTCAGATGGTAATTGGTGCATTCTTTCCATTTCTACTCTATCATTTATTCTAAGACATTTGAGGAGGTTTAAATTTTTTTTCGAAATACAATATTGAGCCTTTTTTGTTTGGTCACTGATTTTCATGAATACACTAGGCATTCCCCATTCTAGCAATATATATCTTCCTTACCTCTAACTCATAGAATTCCTCTCTTCCTTCAAGTTGTAGCTCAAGTGCCACCTTTCCTGAAATACCCAACTATTACCTCCTTCCTTTTTAAACTACCTCGTATTTAACTACCATAGAGTCAGAAAATGAAATATCTTGGGTGAGGGATCATGAGTATGCCAGTGTGGCTGGATTATAGGGTATCTGAAGAGGAATAAAATTGAAGACAACTTCAAGAGAGAAAGAAGCCAAGTTGCATTTGGGTTTGAAAGTTGAATAGAGCAGTTTATAGTTAGTTTTAGAAATAATGGGGAGCCACTGAAGTTTTTTCAGTAGGGCAGGTGACATGTCTATGACTTACCTCATGAGTCTTTGAAGGGGAGGCGGCTTGAAATGCTATATAAATTGAGCTATTATGATTTATTATTTTGCTCTTCTTTTCGAAGGGCTTCTCAAAGCCCTTTCAACAGATGATCCCAAAGTGATATTCCTAAAGCCTGGTTTGATCATGTCATAGTCTTGCTTAAGAAGCTTCAGTGAATCACTTGCCTATAGGATCAAATACAGATGAGTGGCATGTAAAGCCACATCTGCTTCCAGTCTGTCTTTCCAGTTGTATAATTAATCCTCTTCTTGCCATTCTCTGGTTCAATCAAATTGGCCTGCTTGCTGTCCCTTACCCACAACTTTCCATCTCCTACCTCTGGGACTTTATGTGTTTTGATTAAAGTGGTATTGCAGTGAATAACAGAGCTGAAACTGAGTTCAAGTCCCACCTCAGGCACTTATTTGTGGTGAAATTGGGGGCAAGTCTCTTAATCTCTCTCAACCTCAGTTTCCTCATCTATAAAAGGAAGATAATAATAGGTTTTTGTGAAGATCAAATGAGATAACATATGTATGTGTACATATGTATATATGCATATATATATATAACTATACAAATCTAAAGGTGCAATATAAATTGTAGGTATTATCATTATTATGGTTGTTCTTCCCTGTGCCTAGAAGTTGCCTCTTAGGATCCATACCTTCTTGCAAAGGTCATCTCAAGATGTAATTTCTTTCCTGAGGCTTTTCCCCATTCACTGCCCCCTCCCTTTGCAGTATTTGAAAAAAGATGCTTTAAAATTTACATTTGCATCTACTTATAGTTGCATGTATTTTTTTCCATAGAACATAACCCCCTAGAAGGTTTTTTCTTTGCCTCTCAGTGCTTGGTCCATAATAGGAGACTGATAAATGTTTGTAGTCATTGTCTGATCTCCCTGGTTTGTGACACCATCTCTGTGAGGTATGCATCATTTTTAAGATGAGGAAGCCAGGGGGCAGCTGGGTAGCTCAGTGGATTGAGAGCCAGGCCTAGAGACAGGAGGTCCTAGGTTCAAATCTGACCTCAGACACTTCCCAGCTGTGTGACCCTGGGCAAGTCACTTGACCCCCATTGCCTACCCTTACCACTCTTCTGCCTTGGAGCCAATACACAGTATTGACTCCAAGATGGAAGGTAAGGGTTTTATAAGAAAAAAACAAGATGAGGAAACCAAGGGACAGTTAATGTTAAGCCATTTGCCTCAGCTCCTATAGAAAGGTAGTGACAGCACAGAGTTCAGAGCCAAAAGCTCCTGAATTGGAGTATGGGACTCTTGCTAGAGGATGGGGAAGAGTGATCCAGGATTGCCAGTGAAGTGCAATGAGATGAGCACTCTCTGAGGATACCACTTAGGAATCTGAGTTCCTAAATTCTAATCTGGCCACTATATATCAGTCTAGCTTTGGACGAATCCACTTACCTCTCTGGGCCTCAGTTTTCCCGTTGACAAAATGAGGTTGTGAGATTAGGTGGCCTCGAAAATCCCTTTTAGCTGTCCATCTATTATTTTTGTGGGTGATATCTTGTTCTGATGGCTTATCCACTCTGATTTTTTTTCATGTCTATGAACACATAAATAGAAATCTGCTTAATAAAGGCCAAATTTCTCTAGAATCTTTGTTTAATCATTGCTCATCAGGCACCCAAATTATAATTGAGGATTACATCAGATACATAAAGATTGACACAAAGTAGAGGGAGCTAGATAGTTCAATGGATAGAGCACTTCCTGGAGTCAGGAAGACTTTTTTTTTTTTTTAAACCCTTACCTTCAGTCTTGGAGTCAATACTGTGTATTGACTCTCAATACACTGAACCACCAAGCTGCCCCCCAGGAAGACTTTTCTTACTGAATTCAAATCCAGCCCTGGACACTTATTAGCTGTGGACTGTGAGCAAGTCATTTAACCCTGCTTGCCTCAGTTTCCTCATCTGTTAAAAGAGCTGGAGAAGGAAACAGCAAAGCACTCCAGTATCTGTGCCAAGAAAATCCCCACTGGGGCTACAAAGAGTGGAACATGACTGGAATGACTAAACAACAACCACAGCAAGAGAGAGGTTCATCTCAGAGGGGGAGGCAGGAGAGGAGGAAGGACAAAACCTTCTCTAGAAAGTAGAATTGGAGCCTCGTCTCCAGGAAGACTGGCTGGCCCAGCCTGACCTCCAAAGCCCAAGACCAGGCCTCCAACCCCACCCAACACTCCCTAAGGTGCTTCTATTAGGCCTCTCTTCTGAAACCTAGATCTTGTTTTTGGCCACTCCCAGTAAAAGGGAAAGGGCAAAGCCCCTCCCGAGGCCCCATAACAGGAGGCTATTTTTGAAAGGGGGGAGGGGAGCCGGCTGTTTTTTGTTTTTTTCCTGCCTCCCTCTGAAGCACCCGACCTGGCTGAGCTCCTTTAGACCCGGAGGGGGAAAACTGAGGTAATGAAAGAGACATGAGAGTGTCTTTTCTGTGGAAAGGTAAATACCGGCTTATGCTCAAGTAATGGGATGTTCATGGCATATGAGCTGATTAATGACTCATTTGTTGTTGGAAAGTGAACTAACTTGCCTAATGATATAGTTTTCTTTTCACTGTGCGTGTGTGTGTTTTCTTCCTGGCCACCACCTCCCCCTTGACTCACCTTCTGCTTGGAATGATTGCATCTCTTTATTCATAGGGAAATTAATTCTCACGTTGTTTCCACACTTCTGAGGTTTCCTCCCGTTTGGAATACAAAGCAGGACAATGGCAAGGTCTGATTTTCCCAGCTTCTGGAAAGTTCTGGGGATCCAAACATGAAATGTGTAGCTTATGGCTACCCAGGGACAAGCGGTCAACCAGCGTTTGTTGAGCACGCACTGTACGCCAGTCGCTGATTAGTGTTGTGCCGGTGCCTCCGTTTCCACTTGGACTGGCATTTGAGTTCCTTCCCAGGCTGTTTCCTAGACTAATGTCACTTTATTATTCCTCAAGTGCTCTGGGCGCCAAGGCGACCAGGTGATGCACTGGATAGAGCACTGAGCTGAGAGTCAGGATGACCTGACTTCAGATATTTACTAGCTGTGTGACTCTACGCAAGTCGCTTAAACCCGTTTGCCTCAGTTTCCTCATCTGTAAAATGAGCTGGAGAAGGAAATGGCAAGCCACTCCAGGATCTTTGCCAAGAAAACCCCAAATGGGGTCAGGAAGAGTTAGACATAAATGAACTCTATGTTTGAGTTCAAAGCATGCCTTCTCCCACCTCTGCACATTTGCACAGACCATTTTCTCATACCTGGAATATACTCCCTCTTCATTTTTCCCTTTTAGAATCTTCATTGTTCTTTAAAGTTCAGCATAAGTGCCAATTCCTTTAGGAAGCCTCGTCTGACTCTCAAGACAAAAGTATTGTCTTCCTTCTTAGATTTGCCTAAAGTACTTTTTTGTCTGGCTCTCTCCTTTACCCCCATCGCACTCTAACTCATAGTAGAATTATGTGCTGATGATGATGCATCACTCACCAATAAATGTAAGCCTCCAATTTAAAGACAGCACTTAATAAACACTTAATTTATTGTTCGACCATGTCCTACTCTTCATGACCCCATTTGAGATATTCTTTTTTTTTTTTTAAACCCTTACCTTCCATCTTAGAGTCAATACTGTGTATTAGTTCCAAGGCAGAAGAATGGTAAGGGTAGGCAATGGGGGTCAAGTGACTTGCCCAAGGACACACAGCTGGGAAGTGTCTGAGGCCAGATTTGAACCTAGGATCTCCAGTCTCTAGGCCTGGCTCTCAATCCAGTGAACCACCCAGCTGCCCCCCATTTGGGATTTTCTTGGCAGAGATACTGGAGTGGTTTGCCATGTCCTTCTCCAGCTCATTTGACAAGATGAGGAAACTGAGGCAAACAAGGTTAAGTGAGTTCCCCAGGGTCACACAGCTGGTAAGTGTCTGAAGCTACATTTAAACTCAAGTCTTCCTGAGTCCAGGGCCAGCTCCCTATTCACTATGCCACCTAACCACCCTAAGCACTTCATACTTTTATTGAATCGAATACAAGACAGGTGTTTGAAGAAGTTGTCAATAAATCAACTGATATTTTGAAGACGTATTTTGAAGCCTTAAAAGATGGCCAGGATTTCCATAGGCAAAGATGTGAGGACAGGATGTGCCAGATACAAGGGATAAGTTTGGGGAGCAATAAGAAGAACAGCATGAGAGAAACAGTAATACAAGAAGGGAAGCATGATAGAAGGTTGGAAAATGGGTTACAGTCAGATTATAGAGGGTATTAAATGTCCATTTAAGCAGTCGGTTATGAGTCACCAGTGTGTTATGACAGCTAAAAAATGTAATCTAATATTGTGTTTATAGTGGCATGGCATCCATCATAAGATAATTTATGATTTTATCATTTATTTACTATAGAATGTCTTCTTCAGGCCACTATGAGAATATAATGCTCTGTTCTGGGTTTTGCATTTTAGGAAGGACATTGGCAAACTAAAATGCATCCAGGAGACTATACCATGAATGATGAGATAACCAGCAGCCAGTATGCCCTCAACAAAATTATGTTCTAATATAGGGAGACAATACATAGAGGGAAATGATATGCAGGGAAGGGGTATTTTGGCCTGAAGCAGGGGTGATGAGTAGATCCATAAAGATTGACACCTTTTCTGGCTAGAACAACAGTGCCAATTTTATTTTGGTTCCAAAGCTGGAGGGTTGAGAGGAGGATATACATGCAAAAGAATGGAAAAATGGCAAAAAGATAGCTGTAGTGTCCTATGAAAGATAGCTGGAGTCAGCTATCCATAGCAAACCCACAGATCTAGTGAATTTACCAGTCAGAACAATGAGTTCTGAGTTGAAAAGCCAATCAACTAGAGCATGATCTCTGGTCCAATGAGTGTAGTGAGTAAGGTAGATGGTCACAAAATGACTATTTTCAAGTAGTTGAAGGATAGTCATGTAAAGGAGGGATTAGATTCATTCAGTTTGGCTTCAAAGGGTGGAACTGAGAACACTGAGTGAAAGGGGGTGGGCAAATATTAATCCAACATTAGAAGAATCTTCCTGATAGCTATATTTGTCCAAAAATGAATGGGTTGCCACAGAAGATAGTAGATTCCCTTTATTAGAGATCTTCAACTAAAGGCTAGATGGCCACTTGTCAAGAATTATACCAAGGGGGAGGGGGGAAGCTGGGTAGCTCAGTAGATTGAGAGCCAGGCCTAGAGACTGAAGATCCTAGGTTCAAATTTGGCCTCAGACACTTCCCAGCTGTGTGACCCTGGGCAAGTCACTTGACCCCCATTGCCTACCCTTACCACTCTTCTGCCTTGGAGCCAGTACAGAATATTGACTCCAAGTCGGAAGGTAAGGGTTATGGTATTAGATGGCTGTCACTTGCTGCATCTGAGACATTCTTTGACTTCATTGGTAGGCAGTAGAGAACTATTGAAGGCTTTGAGCAAAATTAATCAAAAAGCATTTATTAAACACTTTCCACATGTCAGGCACAGTGCTAAGTTTTAGTGACACAAAGGCAACATGGTCTCTTCCCTGGAGGAACTGGCATTGTTACTGGGGAGAGGAACATGCAAGTCACTAGGTACAAATGAGATCCATACAGAGTCCAGGGAGATTGTGCCCGTCCTTCATTTCAATGACATCATGGGGTGATTTTCTTGACTTGCACCTGAATTGGACTTAACTGAGGCAGAGTTGCACAAAAACCTCAGGCTCACTCCCTCTTCCAGAGTCCTCAAAGTCTAGTGTCAAGACAAATCATGACTACTGGTGATAACACAGGGATGCAGTGGTTGCTGACCTTGACATCTTTGATGTCTGACCGAGCTCCAAGCACTCTATAGTGCCTGCTTCAGCCATCATCATAGTTATTGGGGAAAATTGTTTTCATCCTTACATGCTGCTGGGGGAAGTTTTACACATTTGGGGTGGACATCCCCTTAGCTCCCCAAAGGGTTTGAGATCTGTCAGTGACTCTCAGCCTGGTTTAGCTCATCTGCCAAAACTGTCTTACCAGGGCATGGCCACTATGCCTGCTGCAGCTTCTGGGAGCCACAGGTGGGAGTTGGGAGCAACTCTGAAAAGGGCTCAGCAAGCCCTCACACCAGAGGTGCTAGTCCTCCCTGAACACCCCAGAGGGAGTCTAATCTCAGAGCTGAAGGTGCTAGATAGGTAGGGAGGAATAAGGCAAAGCCTCCTCTAAAAGGTGGAATTTGAACATAATCTGGAAGGAAGATAGAGAAACTGAGAGGTGGCAGTGAGGAGGGAAGGCACGGGGGAGCCAATGAAAAGTCACAGAAACAGAAGATGGAGTGCCATCATGTAAGGAATTACAAATAGACCAATGTCGCTGGATCATTGGGTACAATGCATGGAAAGGAGGAAAACATAAACACTGGAAAGATATGAAGGGATCAGGTTTTGGAGAATTTTAAATGTCAACTAGAGGACTTTATACTTCATACCGAAAGTAATAGGAAGTCCCTGGAGTTTACTGAATAAGGAGCGACAGAATTGAGATTTTATAGTTAAAATTCATAGAAAATACATTCTCACATTTGATCTTCGCTCATCTTCTCAGGTAAATAGTAGCTCAGTCATCAACTCCAATTTGCAAATGAGGAAACTGAGGCATTTAGAAGTCATGACTTGTCTACGGTCATATGTTGTCTCAGAGGTGAAGTCTGAGCCCTTTTCTCTCCTGTCTTGGGGTTTTTCCTCTACACTAAAGGTGCTTCTGAGAAGGAGAGATATGATCAGTGCTGTGCAGTAGTAGAATGCTTAGCCTGGTAGTGGAACATGGGCTAGATTAGAACTGAAAGGAGCCAAAAGTTTGGAAGCCCAGTCAAGAGGCTATTATAATAGTTCCCATAATGAGAATCTTGCCTAGGGTGGTGGCAGCAGAAATGAAAATGAGGGGAGAGACATGAGCAATATCAGGAAGGCAGAATCAACAGGACTTAGCAACTCATTGGGGGTGTGGAAGGAAGGAAAGGGTGGAGTCAAAGATGACTGGGAAGTTTGGAGTTTAGGAAACAGAGGATGAGGGTACCTTTAAAAGAAATTAGGAAGGCAGGAGGAGGGGCAGTTTTTAGGAGGAAGATGATGAATTCTGCTTTGAAAATGTGTCTGAGGTACCAATGGAACGTGTATGTAAGTGGAGCTAGTTAGCATTCAGCTGGCTATATAGGACTGAGGTGCTTGAGGTTGTTGGGTCATTTCAGTTGTGTCTGAATTTTCATGACCCCATTTAGAGTTTTCCAGGCAAAGATACTGGAGTGTTTTGCCATTTCCTGCTCCAGTGCATTTTACAGATGAAGAAACTGAGGCAAACAGGGTGAGGTACTAAGAAAATTTTAAAATGTTCCCAATGAGAGAGCCATTTTATTGTAAAAAATAGCTGCTGAATCTAAGGCTGGTCCTCTTCACCCTGTGCTAGGATCTCTTGTATTCTCCCATTTTACAGATGGGAGAAATAGAGGCCCAGACAGATTAACTTACTTGCTCAAGACTGTGCAAATAGTTTATAATCATACCTAGGATATGATTGCAGGTCTGATAAATCAAAACTCAATGTTCTTATATTGTTTGACTCTGTTAATATCTATCCAAAGGCTCTTCTCTGTTTCCTCCCTTTCACTGTAATTATAACTTTCCTTCCTCCTTTGCCTATCTGATAAAATAACTTACATTTAAATGATTGTGATACATTATCTTATTTGACTCTCGGTGAGCTTGGGTGGAGAGATATTATTACCTCCATTTTATAGAAAGAAAACCAAAACTCAGAGAGATTAAGGAACTTCCCCAAATACACATAACTAGCAAGTTAGTATTTAATAGAATCAGGATTTAAACTCAGTTCTTCTGACACATTGTACTCGATATATCAACAGGAAAAAAAAGCCAATAATATTTTGGATTGTCAGTCATTAGAGAAAGGAGTAGAAAATCAACACTGAGCAAAGAAACAATTTAGGAGAAAAATTGAGGATTTGCTAATGCATATGTTCTTTTGAAATGTTTTCAGGTTAAGTTTGTTGTCATTGGTACATTTATTTTTCTTATTTAAAAAAAACCTTACCATCTGTCTTAATATCAATTCTTTTTTTAATTAATAAAATTTATTTAAAGTGACTCAGCCCTCTATTCCCCAAGGCATAGAAGAAATCCAGGAGACAGATAATTATACAAATTATGTCTTTCATGTTTACATTTTTCAGTTCATTTTCTGGAGGGAGCATTTACAATTTATTATTCTAGTATTAAATCTATAATGTTCTCTTGTTTCTAGTCATTTCACTGTTCATTATCACATATAGTTCTTTCAGAGTTTTAAAATAAAATTGGCCTGCTCATCATTTTTATGGCACTATAGTATTCTATCACAATTCTATGCCACAATTTGGTTAGCCATTCCTAATTGATGGACATCCCTTCAATTTCCAGTTCTTTGCCACCACAAAGAGAACTGTTATCAAGATTTTTGAACATATAAGTTCCCTTCCTTCTTCCTAATCTCCCTGAGAAATAGACCACTGCTGAGTCTAAGGGTATATACAGTTTTATAACTCTTTGGGTGTGATACCAAATTACCCTCCAAAATGGTTGGATCAGTTCTAAGTATCAATTCTAAGATAGAAGACTGGCAGGGGCTAGGCAATGGAGGTTAAGTGACTTGCCCAGGATCACACAGCTAGGCCAGATTTGAAACCAGGACCTCCCAATTCCAGGTCTTGTGCTCTATCCACTATGCCACCTAGCTTCTCTGGGTATTCATTTTTTAGTTATATATTTATATGGAATATTTATTTTTAATTTTTTGGTTATCGAAAGTAGAGGTGTCATCTTCTTCCAAAATGTTCAATGCTGATCCATTGCGATCAACCAAAGAAAACCAAATGTATTGAACTGAATCATAAATTTCAACTTAGAAAGGACCACAGAGGCCATTTGGCATCATTTTCCCCAATCTCTCAGGTCCAGGGATCCAGTAACCTCTGATCACATGAATGAGGAGACTCCTTACATACATGATCATTTGCATTTCGATTCCTAATTATACTTCAATGCTGTAAAAGATCTATGAATTCCTCTGCACAGGTGCTCTCCATATTGATTACAGTCAGTCAATAAATGTTTATTAAGCATCCACTATGTGTTGGGGACTATTCTAAGCTCTGGGGATATATTGAAAGGCAAATTATGGCAAATCATGGCACCCCCCCTCCCTCTACCCCTCATTAGAGAACTCTATAATTTGCTCTGGTCAAAACAATTCATCTCCCTGGGGCCAGATTTCTGGCAATGAATTTCTGTATGTGTCTCTAAATGACACACGTAGTTTGTTACAGGGTCTATCCTTGGAATCTTTCCAGCTTGAAGGACTTGCCAGGGCTTGAGTTCTACAGGCATAATAACCTTTTCAAACCTGGGTGACCTCAGTTCTCTAAAAAGATGTCCAAGTGAGACTTTAGTGGAACTCATGCCGCATTAATAACCGATTTAATATTTTTCAGGCCAGACCTATGACTTCCTTGAGGTAGGGAACTCCCAGTGAGGGCTTTTCCTCTACTTATCTAGATCAACAACTGCTTTGAAACTGCATCTAAGAGAATTGCCTGAGGGCACGGAGAGTAAGTGATTTGCTTAGAGTTACACAGGCAGTTGTTGTCAAAAGAGGGACTACTTGACTCCAAAGATGGTCCTAATCTCTACCATACTGCTTCTCAATACTACCATCAATTATCATCATCATCATTATTATCTGCTGATTATACTGTATTATTTGTACTTATCACTTTAAGAATGAGAAATACATTTGGTATTTGCTCATGTGAACATCTCAAATATTTCCATGGGATTTTCTCACTAAGTGTTAGACACTGGCTCATTGTTTTATGGGATCACCAATTATGTTTCCCTATTTACACCTTGTGTGGGCTTGGCACTACCCTGAAGCCTCTAGAAGGCACTTCTGCATAGCAGCTTCTGCATGCTGAAGCAGGGAATCCTTTTCTTTGGGCCAATATGTGTGTCTCTGATTGAGACACGAGGAGCATGCACAAGTTCCAGCAAGTTTCGCTTGTCCTGGAGTTGCTTTCCCTTGATGCCTTGGGCTTCTTTTCAAGAAGACGTCTTGTGAAATGACCAGACTAAGTCAAAATTGAATATTATGATCCAGCCCCACACTGCCCTAACATATGCAACCTCACCAAGAGCATTTCAGGCTCAGTTTAATTAGGCTTGACTTAAGCACAGGCAATGGATATTAAGGTTGGTTTTGCCAATAGAAATACTGACAGTCCTATCCTGGTTGTAGTGAGGGTTGGGGGAAAGAGCATTCAAGCCTTTTTAAAATGAGAACTAGCAAATGGATGTTCAGACATTCAAATGAAAACTGATTCTGTACATTGCATCACTCTGAAGCCTGGCAGGCTATAACTCTTGCCAGCCTGCTTTCTACTGCAGAGAAGGAAGGAAAAGTTTGGGACTTGGTCTTAAAAGAAAGGAGGCAACTGAGTACTTCTTTCTGTCCCCTCTGACTTAGGAAAAATTCTCCTTTACCATGCCTGGTGGCAGAAGACAGCCAGATGGCTCAGTGACTTGAGAATCAGGCCAAGAGATTGGAGGTCCTGTGTTCAAATGTGGCCTCAGACACTTTCTAGTTGTGTGACTCTGGGCAAGTCACTTAACCCCCATTGCCTTGCCCTAAATACTCTTTTTTGTGGAAACTAAAACACAGTATTGACTCTAAGATGGAAGGTAAGGCTTTAAAAAAACCATCTGGTAAAAGAGAGGATAGCTAGCATGTGGAAGTCAAAATGGAAACCAAATCAGGTCAAGGTGATTTCTTTTTTCTGGGTCTTAGTTTTTTTCATTTGAAAAATGGAGTTGGCCTAGATTTCTTCCAACTTTGATTTCTTCTTATTCTGTGTATCTGTTTGTCCAATTATATGCTCTCCTGCTTGTTTACCTTCCCAACCCTTCTAACACCAATGGCTTTGGAAAAATAGAGAATCTGGCTTCAAGGGCCAGTTCTGCCAGATCAGAAAAAAATAAGAATCTCTCAAATTTAGAATTTGTCAATCATATTTTAGCAATAGTCAATACATACCACAGAAGCGGTTTTTCCCCTACACTCTAATGCAAAGAGAGAGGGTTGTTTCGTTTAAAATATATTAGCAGGGTCTTTCAAACAGCTACCAAATGTATATTTCAAAACTTGAAAAGATTTGTGTGAGTGAGGTACCCCTTTCACAAGCCAGAACATAAAACCTAGACATAGAGCTAGAAAGGATGGCAGATGCCAGGCAGTTCAACACGTGCACAGATAAAACTATTATACACTCTAATAAGAAGTCTTGTTGCATTAAGGTTCACGAGGCATTTTCCTCACAATAACTCCATGTATCAGATAGAGCCACCGTCATCCTCACTTTACAAATGAGCTGAGAGTCAGTGGGGAAGTAACTTTCTAAGGCTCCAAAGCCAAGAAGTACCAGAGTTGGGGTTTGAACTGGGTTTCCCAATTTCATGTTGAGCAGACTTTCCCCCATCATATTCCTCCATGATGCTTTTCTTGTACCCTTTCATACTGCTTTTCAAAGCACCATGCTACCATGATAGGGATTGATGAGATGAATGAAAAAGCAGTCATCAGAGGAAATGGCAGGCTTCTAAATACAGGAGAGTCTCTGTAACCATGGAGGAACCACATCCACTGTGGATGGCAGAAACCAGGGATGGAAGCAAACACCTGTTGACTCCCATAAACACACACACACACACACACACACACACACACATATATACATACAATATACCCACATATATACACACACAAATATATATATATACACATACAGATACACCTATATATCTACATAGATACAACATACACACAAATATATGTATACATATATTATATATTTATGCATATATAAATATATAGATCCACATACATGAATATACATATATACATATATGTTGATATACACATAAATATGTGCATGCACAAACATATATACATATTTATCTATATTCTTATATATACAGAAATATGTATAAATATACCTATACACCCATATATACCCACATGCATATGTATACATATACACAAATATTTAAACATACACACATGTACACATAACTATCTAAATATATATTCCCATAAATATGTGCGACTCTGAGTAGATAGATAAATAAGCAGAGAGAGAGAAGAGAGATAAAAGAGAGAAAGGAGGGAGGGAAAAAGAGAGAGAGAGAGAAGAAAGATAAAAGAGAGATAGGGGAGAGAAAGAGAGAGAGAGAGAGAGAGAGAGAGAGAGAGAGAGAGAGAGAAATAGAGAGATGGGGGAGAGAGAAGAGAGAGATAAAAAAGAGAGAGGAGGGAAGGAAAGGCAGGGACAGAGACAGAGACAGAGACAGAGACAAGAGACAGAGACAGAGAAACATGGGCCCTTCAGTTCTGGAAGGAAATGGAGTCATAGAGAATAGTTTAGAAGTTGTGGGGTACAAAACAAACTCATGAGAAGCCCAAGAAGGAAACGTCCTAATTCACATCTGACTAGGCTGGCATTTGTCAAAGCTCTGCTCCATGAATAGGGATGTGAGAGTTCTGTCACACTGCTCTGCCCAGTGTTCTGACAAGAAGATGAAGTTCACTTTCCATTATTGGAATATCAGGGACTCTATTCTAGTATACGAAAATTCAAAGAGATTTAGCTGGACCAGACATGATCTCTACACTGGATGATCCTAGGAAAGTAATACTGTTCTGGAACTTAAGATGTGCTGAAGTGAGGAAGGCCCAAAGTTGGCCTAGGCCAGAGCTCTTGGTATGACCAAAGTCAAATCAAGCCAGCTTTTGAAGGATGAGAAGATGATGTAAATTGCCCTTGTGGATTCTTTTAATTAACTTGTTGAAAGTTGCAGCCCAAAACTGAAAGCTAGTAGGAAAGGCTTTATTTTAGCAAATGAGACATCATGATCTGGTAGCACTTCAAGCTTAAGATACCAACCAAACTTCATCAGAGAAAGAAAAAGGAGTAGGGCCAGAAGGAGATGGAGTCACTGAACAAGCAAAGAAGGGACAGGTGCCTGGAATCAACCGAATTCCTGATCTTCCAAGCATGCAAACCCCCAGGGCCTCCCCACCCACTTTGTTGTGTTGTTCTCTACCTCCTACCCCAACCCTCAAAAGTTGGCAGCCTCATCCGCCTCCTCAAGGGAAGTGATCCGGAGCCAAAATTCCACCAAACAAGATGGGCAAATTCCCAGGATGCCAAGCTGGTGGGTAGAATTTGCATTGGGGGAAAGCCACTGTTGCTTTCATCTACTTTCTGAAAGTGTATGTCATCCCACAAGCCATGGGGAAAATGTCCAACTGCCCTAGAGGGCAAGCCAACCCAGATACACTAAAAGCTGAATTTCTGAGATGGTGGACCTGCTTAACTACTCAGGTTCAGATAAGCAGTGAAAGTAGATGTGGGTGTCTTCCTCCCCACCCAGTCATACATTCTTTATACTCTATCTTCCTCTCAAAATATGCAGTTTGGGTTGCCAGAATGCCCTGGGTAACCTCCACTGTGTTGGAGAAAGCTGAAACCAATTTGAAAAGTTGGAAATGAGTGGCAGAACTTGACCAAGAAATATACCCAGTCCATTATTTTTATGAAGGTGCCATTTTTTTTGATAGGTGATACAGAGGCTAAAGTTTTAGACTTAAGAGTCAAGAAGACATGAGTTTACATCCTGCCACAGGTTCTTACTGGCTGTGGGACTCTGGGAAAGCCTTAACTCTTTCAACCTCTGCTTCCTCCTCTCACAAGTGGGGATAATACAACTGACCTGATGAGATTATTGTAAGGAACAAGTAAGATAACATATGCAAGAAAACTGTGCAAACCATAAAATATTATTTAAATTTATCTATGATTATTTTGGTACTAGGAGACAAATGCTTAGGCTGTTTTGCTATCTAAGAGGCCAAGGAAGTTCTAGCTTTGACCTAATGGCTTCATCTTCACCAGGACTACTTCTTCTAAGGACTAGGTTAGAGTCCTACCCATCCATGCCCTAGCATGGCTCAAAACAGCTCTATCCAAAAATCAACTAACCTCTTAAGAGCCCACTTGAACTGGCATATGTGACCACGAATAAGATGTTTTTCCTCTCTGAGTTTAACAACATTTATTTTTAGGAAATCATTGTGAAAACCTTCAAATTGTTTTACAAATGATAAAATTATGATTATTTCTCCTTCTATGAAATGAGAGGGTTAAACTCTATTAATGGATCTTAACTTTGTTAATGGGCAAATAGGTGGCACAGTTGATAGAACAGAGGCCGGGAGCCAGGAGGACTAAAGTTCAAATACAGTCTTAGATACTTGCCAGCTTTGTGACTCTGGACAAATCACCTAACCCTTTCTCTCTCTCACATTCTTCATTTGTAAAATGAGCTGGAAAAGGACATGGCAAACCACCCTAGTACCTTTGCCAAGAAAACTATAAATGGGGTCACAACTGAAATGGCTTAACAACAAAATATTATTTATTTTATGAACTCCTTTGGCAATCTGAGGAAACCTATGGACTCCTTTTCAGAATGATCTTAAATATATAAAAAAGAAAATACATAAAATAACAAAACAAACCATTTACATTGAAATCAGCGATCAAAAAAATTAAAAAAAAACATTCATGGATCTCTTGGGGATCCTCATCTTTAAGGTCATCACTTCTAAACCTAACTCTTACATGTGGTACCAAGGAGTGAGACTTGGTGCTCAAGTCAGAAGATCTGGGTTCAAATCTGAAATGTGCTATCTGTGCAATCACAGACAAGTCTTCCCTTCCCTGGGCCTCAGTGAAATGAGAGGGTCGTCCTCAATGGCATCAGAGATTTCTTTCAGGCATAGATCTGTTATTCTATGAGTCTGTGTGATACTATAGGATAGGACCATGCTAGGTATGCCAAAGCAGACCAGAGTATAAACATCATTTGCCATCATTTAAAGTGTAGTCAGAAATAACTATAAGCATAGGGAGAAGAAATAGGCATCAAACAATTAGAGAATGATGCAAGATAGCCCAAAATGTGTGGTAGAGCCAAAGTTCTTGTTCTTCTTGGAAGGGAATGGAATAAATATTTAGAAAGCACTTGGACTGGACCTGTGTCCACCTGTGCTGGACACTGTGCTACTATGTACTTAAATTTTTTTTAATTGGGGGCAGCTTGGTGGTTCAGTGGATTGAGAGCCAGGCCTAGAGATGGGAGGTCCTGGGTTCAAATCTGACCTCAGATACTTCCTAGTTGTGTGACCCTGGGCAAGTCACTTAACCCTCATTGCCTAGCCGTTACTGTTGTGCCTTAGAACCAATACATAATACTGATTCTAAGATGGAAAGTAAGGGTTTAAATTGTTTTATTTAACTTTTAAGCCTTTATCTTTTGTCTTAGAATCAATACTGTTTTAACAATATTGTAAACAAATATCAACTCATTTGATCCTCCCAACAACCATGCAAAGTAGTTACCATTATTATCCCATCTTATAGTTGAAGAAATTGAAGCAAAGATAAAAAGGTTGTCTTGCCCATGGTCATACGGATAATAAGTGTTTGAGACTGTCTTGGCAGATACCAGAGTGATTTGCCATATCTTTCTCCAGCTTATTTTACAGGTGAGGAAACTGAGGCAAAAAAGATTAAAGTGATTTGCCCATTGTCTGATACTGAATTTGAACTCAAAGAAGATCATTCTTCATGACTCCATGCCTGGCACTCTATCTACTCTGCCACCTAGCTGCCCTATCTCAACTATAAAGTGGGATTTATAATAACACCTGTCTCCCAGAGTGGTTTTGAGTATCAAATGAAATAATATCTGTAAATCTCTCAGCACAGTACCTGGTATATGCTATCCCCTCCTTTCCCCTGGAATCTATCCCCAGTTGATAGCATTCTCCTTTTTCCATAAAGATAGTTATTAGTAAAGAAAATCCTCAAAAAGATTGTGTTAAATGGTGGCCAATTTAAAAAATGCAAAATATAAAAGGAATGTTACCAGGGGTCTGCTTGGAGCAGAGCCAGCTTTCCTCTTTCTATTTTTCTGGGTGGAGATTAGGATAGAAAGAGGGAGCCAGCAGCCTGCATCAGACCAATAAATGGCAAAAGGGTGAAAATGCAGGATGAAGAGTTGGGAATAAGAGAGCAGAGACAAGGCACAGAGGACAGAATGGGAGATAAGCACAGAGGTGGCAAATTCTCAAGGAAGGAGCTAGAATCCAGTAGTCAGGTGATAAAAGGAAAAGGTAGAGTAGGGAACACAGAGACCTGAAGCAAAGGTCCAAGCAAGGAAGGAGACTTAAACTGGACAAGCAAACATGAACTATGAGTTCCTAGATGCCAGACTTATACAGGCAAGGCAATAATATTACTCCAGTCGGTCAAAAGGTTTCCATTCCCACAGAAACCATATTGATAAAAATTTTGCTTCAGTCTTTGCTCTCTTAACCACCTTCTTAGCTATTTTGCTTTGGCTGTGACTGGTCCTCCTTTTTCTGGAATTTTCCCCTTTTACTCTGCTCAGCAGTGTTTGAGCTCGATCTTCTTCCTTAGTCTCTAACCCTTTCAGACTGGCATGTCAACAGCACATTTGCCAAAACTCTAACAGAAAGGAACCCATAATGGGCAATGGAACAAAACACTGCTTCATGTCAAGCTATCTTTGTCCACTTCCTCTTAGATTAGGGTTTCTGGGTCCATGAACTTGCTTTTAATTATTTTGACTCATTGTTTAGTTTGTTTTCTAGGATTCTCTAAGAATATATCATCTTAACATCCACAAAGAGTGATAGTTTAGTTTTCTTTTTGCCTACTTTAATCCCTTCAATTTCTTTTTCTTCTCTAATTGCTAAAGCTAACATTTCTAGTACAATGATAAATAATAGAAGTGATAATGGGCATCCTTGCTTCACTCCTGATCTTATTGGGAAGGCTTCTAACTTATCCCCATTGTAGATTGACAGACCTGGAGACCCTAGCTAAGCAATAGGTTACAACCAAACAAGCCCCAGGCTAGGCAACAGAAGGTCAACAAACCCAACTAAGCAGTAGGCCAACAAACAACATTGTCATGGTTAACTGTTGCCAACAACATCCTACTCCCTAATTCTATTATATCTCATGATTCTCCCATTCAGATGGGACTTGGTAGCCTCCTTTACTGGCTTTGGGCTCCCTTTTGTTGCCCCTTTCCCCAATCCCCCCCACCTGGGACTCCCCAGCAGGCTCCCCCTTGCTACCTCTTCCTCCATTTCCCCATCCTGTTGGGACTCCCCCTTTTCCTTCCCTCCATTAAAGCTTTGCTCTATTACTTTAGCCTGGTCTCATTTATCTCTCAGATCAAACCACTGTCAGGCAAACTGATACAAATGACAGAATTTGTTTTTTAAAATAATAATATATGCACAAAATATATATAAATATAAAAAATTCTACATCATCACAATCTGTTTCTTTTGTAGCTCTATGTATTTTATTTTTTTACACTTAAAAACATTATTCTAAGTAGGGGCCCAGAGGCTTTACCAGCCTGCCGAAATGGGTCCATGGCACACAATGGGGTTAAGAATCCCATTTTAGAGGCTTCCTGTATGGGGAAAAAACCAATACAAATATACCCTCATGTGACATAAACACACAAAATCATACATAAGCATGTATACACACATGTATTATATGCATACAGTATATTATGTGCCCATGTATATACATAATCATGTGCCTATATGCACATGTGTTTATATACAGAGATCTGTATATACATATATATACATGCAAACTTATATGTGTATATGTTGTATATGTGTCTGTGTATCCATATATCTATATCAGGTGCTCTCAGAAGCAGTGAATGTGATGTAAAAAGAAGACTAGTAGTAGACATAGCCAGTAGTAAATCCCAGGAGAAAATCTAGGAAGAAAGGCACCTCCTAGCCTTAACTATTTATATATACCAAAGTCTGGAGAATGGATAACTGAATGAACCTGAATTGTTATTAAAGAGGTAAGTACAACCTGATGTGTATCACAGCAAGCATATTGATGCATTGTTGGTGAACCTGTAATGGGGTACAATCATTCTGGAGAGGAATTTGAAACTATACACATTTATCCAATAATGTGTGCTTTTTGACTCAGCCATACCACTGCTAGGTCTATACACCAAAGAGATCAAAGAAAGAGGAAAAGATCCCATTTGAAGAAAAGATATTTATAGTAGTTTTTTGTGGTGGCAAAATATTGGAAACAAAGGGAATACCTATCAATGGGGAATGACTGACAAATCATGACATCTTCACATAAAGAAATACAACTGTGCTATAAGAAAAGAGGAAATAAATGATTTTAAAGAGACATGGAAAGAATCATACAAACTGGTTCACTTCACTTCACTTCACTCACTCAAGGAACTTTGAAAAGCTCTAAAAGTCAACAACCATCCATGATTCCAGGGGACTGATGATGAAGCATTCTGTACACCTCCTGACAGAATGGTGACAGATTCAATGTGAAGAATGAGACAAATATTTTTTGAACATGGCTAAATGAAGAAATTTGTTTTGCTTGACTAAGCATATTTGTTACAATAATTTTATTTTTTCTTTTCTTTCCCAATTGGATGGGGAGGGGAATGGAGAGGAAATAGATTTTTGTTCATTAAAAAAATCAAATTCGGAGGTGGAGCCAAGCAGAGAAGCCTTATGGACTCCTCTGATCTTTACCAAATGACCCTCCAAAAAACTATGATACAATGCTTCAGAACAAATTCTGGAGCAGCATAACCCACAAAGAGTTGGGATGAAATAATGTTTCAGTCCAAAACAAGTTAGAAGGCTAGCACCAGGGATCTAGTGCCCTAGGGTGGAGGTAGAGTGCAAAGCAGAGGGCCCTGGGTTCAGCTGAAGTAACAGCAAAGACTTCTGGAGCTCTCAGCCTCAGATGGTAGGTAATAAATGAAAATAAAATTAATTTAAATTAAAAGAAGAAAAAGACTTGGAAATGAATAATCAACAAAAAAGAAACTCATTATAGAAAATTATTTTAGTGACAGGGAAGATCAAATACAAACTAAAAAGAAGACAATAAAGTCAACATTGCTGTATCCAAGGACTCTAAGAAAAATATGATTTGCTCTCAAACTCAAAAAAGAATTAATGGAGGATCTCAAAAAGGATTTTAAAAATCAAATTAGAGAGATAGAAGAAAATTTGGGGAAAGAAATTAGAGTCATATAGGAAAATCATGAAAAAAGAGTCAACAGCTTTGTAAAGAAGGCACTAAAAATACTGAAGAAATTAATGCTTTAAAAACAGAATAGGTCAATTGGTAAAAGACGCATAAAAATCCATTGATGGGAACTTTTTAAAAGGCAGAATTGGCCAAATGGAAAAATATATACAAAAATGCACTGGAGTTGGGGCAGCTGGGTAACTCTGTGGATTGAGAGCCAGGCCTACCGACTGGAGGTACTGGGTTCAAATATGGTCTCAGACACTACCTAGCTATGTCACACTGGGCAAGTCACTTAACCCTCATTGCTTAGCCCTTACCTCTCTTCTGCCTTGGGACTAATACACAGTATTGAGTCTAAGATAGAAGGTAAGGGTTTTTAAAAAATACACTGGATTAAAGAACTTCCAAAAGACAGAATTGGCCATATGGAAAAAGAAGTCCACAAATTCATTGAGGAAAAGAACTATTTACAAAGAAGAATTGGCCAAATGGAAAAGGCAGTACAAAAGCTTACTCAAAAAAAAGCATGCTTTAAAAATTAGAATTGGGCAAGTAGAAGCTAATGTTTCCATGAGCCATCAAAAAACAATCAAATGAAATCAAAAGAATGAAAAAATAGAAGTAAATGTGGAATAACTCATGGGGAAAAATCCTGACCTGAAAGATATCAGGAGAGATAATTTAAGAATTATTGGACTATCTGAAATTCATGTTCCAAAAAAGAGCTTAAAAATAGTGTTTCAAGAAATTATCAAGGAAAACTGCCCTGATATCCTAGAATCAGAGGGCAAAATAGAAATGAAAAGAATCCACCAATCATCTTCTGAAAGAGGTCCCAAAAGGATAACTCCCTGGAATGTTATAGCCAAATACCAGAATTCCTAGGTCAAGGATAAAATATTACAAGCAGCCAAAAAGAAACAAAATAAAATATTGTGGAGCCACAGTCAGGAAAGCACAAGATTTTATCCAGAGGGCAAAAGACCAAAATAGCTAGGACTTCAACTAAGAATTACTTACTCAGAAAAACTGAACATAATCCTTCAGAGATTATGTGTATTTGATGAAATAGAGGACTTTCAAACATTCTTGGTGAAAAAATCAGTGATAAATGAAAATTTGACCACAAGTCTTGAGAGAATCATAAAAAGGTAAACAGGAAAGAGAAATCAAAAGACATTCAATAAGGTTAAACTGTGTATATCTATCTTTACAAGGGGAAATTATTCTTATAACTCCATAGGACTTTATCTTTAGTAGGGCAGTTGGAAGGCATATACATAGGCAGAAGGCAAGGGTGTGAATTGAATATGATGAAATGATATCTAAAAAAACTAAAGCATGAGAAAGTGGAATGCACTAGGAGGATGGGAGAGGGAAAAAGAGAATAAGGGTAAGTTATCTCATGAAAAAGAGGCATGAAAGAACTTCTGCAGTGGAGGGGAAGATGAGGAACTTGGGTAGGGAAGCATATGAACCTTACTATCATCAGAATTGGATCAATGAGGTAAGAACATACACAATCAATTGGGCATAGAAATCTATCTTACCCTATAGAAAAGTAGGTGGGAAATGAGATGAGAGAGAGAAGATGGAGCTAATAGAAAAGAAGGCAAATTGGTGAAAGTGGTGGTTAGAAACTAAAGAGGGAGAAATAGGATGGAAAGTAATACACATTAATCTTAATAGTGCAATTTTTTATTAGTCTCTCTAATAAAGGCCTCATTTCCCAAATACATAGAGAAATGATTCAAATATATAAGAATATATCATTCCCTAATTGATAAATGATCAAAGGATATGAACAGGTAGTTCTCAAAGTAATTAAAGCTCTTTATTGTCATGCAAAAATTTATCTAAATCATTATTAATTAGAGAAATACACATTAACACAACTCTGTGGTACTACCCCATACTTATCAGATTATCTATTATGACAGAAAAGGAAGATGACAAAACTTGGAGAGGATGTGGGAAAATTGAGACACTAATTCACTGTTGGGGGAGTTGTGAACTGATTCAGCTATTCTGGAGATCAATTTAGACCTATCCCCAAAGGGCTACAAAAACAGTACATACCTTTTGACTCAGCAATACTATTAATAGGTTTGTATCCCAAAGAGATAAAAATACAAAAAGGGAAAGGATCTATATGTAAAAAAATATTGAAAGCAGCTTTTTTTTTTGGAGGTCAAAGAATTGTAAAGTAAGGGGATGTCCACCAGTTGGGGAATGGCTGAGTAAGTTATAGTATATGATTGTAATGGAATGTTATTGTGCTGTAAGAAATGACAAGCAGGAAGAGCTAAAAAAAACCTGGATAGACTTACACTAACTGAAGCAGAGTGAAATAAGTAGAACCAGAACAACAGTTTATACATGTACAAGAATATTGTACAATGAATAGCTTTGAATAATCTAGCTATTCTCAGTAATACAATGATCCAAAACTATTTCAAAGGACTCAATAAAAAAATGCCATATGCTTCCAGAGAAAAAGAACAGAGTCTCAATACAGACCAAAGTAAACTTTTTTCACCTTATAGATTTTTAAAATTCAAGTTTCCTCCCCAAAAAGGAATAATATAGAAAAATATTTTTCAAGATTGCAAATGTAAAATCTATTTGAGATTGCTTACTATTGTGAGGTGGGGAGGAAGAGAAGGAGGGAGAGACTTTTGAACTCCCTGGCATTTTGTTTTTTCTCTACCTAGATAAACAAAGAGGTCCACATCACCACATTTTTTCTTGGACTTCAATATCAATGCTAAGAAGCATCTAAGGACAGGATCTACCCTGAGAAAAAATTTCACCTACTAAGAAGAACCAAAAATATGGTAGCCTTGTGTAAGAGAGTAAACCTACTCTAGAGTTTTAAAAGCTTGTCAAAGGATCCCAGAAAGTCTTAATTTATGGGACAAGACATTTATTATACACTGACTCAGTGTTTGGGACATTAAAGCTTCTTCCTTGGCATTTATGGTTTCTGCAGAGCTTGTACACTTTCTGTGGGGAATTCTCCACATCCCAAAGCACACGGATGATAGGAAGGAAGCCTTTTATTAGGGTTTGGTTTTTTTTTTAATGTCCCACCAGTGCCAAGCAGTTGAGAAAACTGTTGTCCAGCTGGCTTCAGGCAGCTGGGGCATAAATCAGGGGAACTGGCCCTGGTGCTTGGTTGTATGTGAAGGCTTAGAGAAATTGGCCAGTGATCATTCCCTCTCTTTTGCTTGCGTAAATTGTTTACAGAAAGTTATGTGGTCGCATGCACTAGAAGAGTGGCATCTTAATCCCCAGTAATGCTTATGAAATGTAATTGCAGGAATACATTTCATAAATCGCCCTCACCCTTCTATAAATCTATGTAAATCACTGGCAGGCACCTTTACTGCCCCATTTAGAAAGCAGAGCCCTAAACCCAATTGCTAAACGGCCTCTCTCTTCCTCTTACTGATTTGGCTTCGAGGACCTATGGTGAAATCCTGGAGCTCTCTTGGAAGTCTGGAAAGCCACGCTAGTCATACCTCAACACACCAAAGCAGATACTTTCCACTGTTTTCCCAAACACTGGAGAATTTGGAGGAATCCAACTCTGGACTGATCATGCCAACCACTTTCCCCAGAGTTTTTAAAATCATGTGTCTCCCATAAGCGAAAAGGAATCTGCCTGCTTCTGATTCATTTACACTCCGAGTTGCAAATGCCAGGATTAAAAGTAACTATTTGAAGTGCTAGGCTGTGAAAGATTCATTAAGTTGAACACTTCTGTGATGAATGGAATGAGCTCTATAGATGGTACAAACTTTCCCTACTTGGAAGCTAAAATGGATGAGAGATGGGATGCATTATTGGATAAAAGAGTTCCTCTCACTGAATCCAGGACTGAGAGTAGTCAGCAAATAAAATGGAAGAAGAAAAAAGAAGGGGACAAGGAGGAAGAGGGAGCCTGCATGTTGAGTTAGCACTCATAATCCTCTTTTATTATTATTATTTATTTATTATTTATTATTATTATTTTATTATTTTTATTATAATTATAATATTATTATTATTATTTTATCTCATGTATTAAGAGTAAAATATTTTGTGTTAGAGATGCAGTGTTGATGTAGTGACTAGAAAGTTGTTCTCAGAGCCAGAAAGACTGGTGATCAAGTCTGGTTTCCAACACATAATGTCTGTGTGACCCTAGGCAAGTCATTTAATTTCTCTGTAGTTCATTCAACTGCCTAAGATTCTAAAATTGCAGAGATTTGATCTGCACTAGTAGAAGGAATCTCCTCATTACGAGTTCCCTTTACCAATGAAATCAGAGGTCTGGTCTCCACTTTTTCTTCTGCCCCAAATCATATTAATATAATCACTCAAACCTTTTGGTTTGATTTGCAAAGAAAATGTCATAAGCTTTGCAGAGACCTTAAGAAAAAAAAAAAGCATTAGGCTCATTAGTATCATGGATTTAGGGCAGAAAGAAACCACAGAATAAATCTAGTCTAACTTCCTCATTTTACAAATGAAAAAACTGAATCCTTAAGAGGTAGAGCAAATTGTTCAAGTGTCTGAGTTGAAGATTAGATCCCATTAAAAAGGGGAAGGTAAATCTCAGGTGGTTATTAATATCAAGAAAATAACAATTAGATGTATACAGTGATTTATGGTTCTAAACCCTTTCTAATTTGTGCCTCATGATATCCTGTGACATATGTGTCAAGTAAGTATTGTTAGTCTCATTTTATGGATGAAGAGATGGAGGCTTAAAAAGACTCACTGACTTATCCAAGGTCAGCCAAGCATTCACAGTCAAAGCCCAGAGTTGAATACATCCAGACTACTGCAAGTCCAGCATTCTCTGCATCGCCTCTCTCACTCTATCAACCTCTCCTTAGTCCTTGCTCTCCAAATTCTCCTTTTCATTGACTTCATAACATTATTTCCTCCTCCTCAGTGGAATTATAAAATAGTCTGTATTCATATAATGTTTATAATTTACAAAACCTTTATATCTGCCGTCTCCTTTGATCCTTTAACATAGCCCTGTGAAAGAGACAAGGCAGGTATTATTATCTTCATTTTAAAGGTGAGAAAACTGAGGACAGAGAAACTAAATTACTTTCCCAAGGTCCCACAACCAATAAATGATGAAGAAGGGGCTCAAATGCAGGGTTTCTGACTCCCAACTCCAGCTATCAGGGAAAATGTGACCCTCTATAAAGACTACTAGATTTAGGATCAGAGGGCCTGGGCTCAAATCCTGGATCTGCTCCCTTTGGCAAATCATTTCTTTTGATTTTAGTTTCCTCTTCTGGAAAATGGTGAGGTTGGATTAGATACCCTCCAACCTTCCTTCCAATCTAAATCGTCATGTCTTATATTATTAAAATATAACCAAATATCTTAAAATGTTTATATAAATATATCAAAATATAAACAAAAATAACATCATCTCCTGTTATTTATTTAACACTTTTAACATTGGCAGCATGATTTTCACATATGTTGTCTAATTTAAGCCTTAAAAAGCCTGCTGGGAAAGATTTTCTCTATCCATTCTTGTTGGAATATCTTCCTCAAGGAGGCCAAGCATAATAATTCAACAAATGGCTATGAAGTGTATGTTGTGTGCTAGGCACTCCAGACACACTAACACTATATTCAATAAGATTTGGATAATAAAGCTATAGAGAGGAAAGATCAATTGAAGAGCTTATGCAGGCCAAAAATATAAATAAGTTCAAAAAAGTTTAACTCAATATATGGATATAATAATATGGATCAAATATGGATACAATCATAAAAATCACAATCTATTGGTTTTTGAAGGATTCTTTAGGATTTAACTAAATGCTTTCATTTCACAGATAAAGAGTCCCCAGTCCTAAAAAAATTATGGCATATGATTATGTTGGAATACTACTGTGCCCTAAGAAATGACAAGGTGGTTAATTTTTTAAAATTAATTTAAAAAACATGAGGAAAAGGGAAATATGTGTTATATGATGATATATGTACACCCATTATCAGATTACTGGCCTTCTTGGAGAGCAGGGAGGGAAGAGTGAGAGGGAGGAAAAAAAAGAACAAGACAGATTTTTGGACGTAGCTAATGTGATAATTTGTTTCTCTTGGATATGTATTTGTTATAATTTATTATATATTCATAACAAATCATATGTATTATATTACTATGTTATACATTATGTTGTTATACATTAAAAAATAAAAATAAATGGTAACAAAAAAAATATACCAAAGAAAAAAACTATGGAAAGATCTACATTAATTTACAAAGGGTAAAATGAGTAGAACGAAGAAAACATTATATACAACAGAAATATTTTTTGAAGAATAACTTTGTGTATGGCTACCTCTAGAGAAAGAACTATTAAACAGAAATAAACAAGATACTGTGGAGGGAGCTACCTTGTAATTTTAATGTAACAAACAAAGAAATTAATTAATTTTTTAAAAAGCTATGATATTGAATACGAAGAATTCAGAGAATCATGAAAAAGCCTTGTGAATTGGTGCAGAGCCAAGAAAGCAGTCAGAAGAACCATATACACAAGGACTTCAATAACATAAATGAAAAGCTACACTCAAAGGCGTTAGAATCTCAGATTGGACGCCATGACTGACCTTTGCTCCAAAGGACTGAGAGTGAAACATGCTTCTATCTCCTTTCCAGAGAAGTTATGGACTGTTGGGACAGAATATTGCCCAGGCTGTTAGATGTGATTGCTATTGCAGATTGTTTGACTTCAAGGGGCTGTTCTACATGGAGGCATGTGATATGAATCCTAGGAAGTGATAGTGGAATAATTTTTTTCTAAAGCATTGACAACTTTGGATGTGACTCTTATGCTCCCCTATAAGATATCTTTTGACATCATTGTCAGAGACAGAACATAGCTAATGGACCATGAAGCTAATTTAATATTTCGCTTTTTAACTTTCACCCCCTTAGATTTAGAGCCAGCTAAGCTATTGATTGAAAGTAGGTCAGCAGGTAAGAGTTCTGGGTTCTGTTCTTGAGTCTACTAATTAGCTACTACGTGGCTTGGGGGAAAAAATTCATTTCTAATAACTAACCACCTCAGTTTCTCCATCTGTAAAATGAGCAATAAAATCCTCCCAACCTTACAAAGGTATTGGGACAATTCACGAAGTAATGCTCAAATGAAAGGAACTATATAAACATAAAATGTTATTACAAAGCTTCATAACTTTTTTCAACTCCATTTAAACAGCATGATGCCACGCTCAGGAAGGACTCCAATATAATGGTTCACAGATACAACAACACAATTCACTTTGAGCCTTTCAGAGAAGAGGTACTTGGGAAATTCAACCCATTTTCTTTTTCCCTTTTTTCTTCTCCCTGAGAATCAAAGAAATATTTGATGAGAATGATATGAACTTAACTTTTTTAAAGGTCTCCATTTCTCTTCTATTTTGGCAAACGGTGGGGCCACGAACTAGTTCTATTTTATTTATCTTGTGTTTATTCTAAAGGGCTGTACCAGTTCTGCTGTGGACTACCTACTCAAAGCCCCTTGATCCTTCTGGGATGACCACAATCATAGTCAGGGTATACTAGTAAATGTCTAACAGCTGACTCTCTGAGAGGGAACTGTATATTTGATATACTTTAAAGTTTAATTTACATTATTAACACTTTTTCCATAACTTTCTAACATCTAGAAAATCAACAAAACAATCAAACTCTGATTTGTAATGGTTGGCCATTTCAGCAGTGGCAATGTTTATATTGCCTGTAAGCCTCTGCATTTTTGTAACCTAAAACCAAAATCAAGATGTTCTGTATCCCATGATCATCTTGGGCCCCCAGGATTAGGGATTTAGTTGATCACCAGAGTATATCCAGCATCTTCTGAGGGAATATGGAAAGGCAAAGGAGAATAGGCTTAGTATGGAGGCCAGTTCCCAGAATCCCTTACATTTCCAGTGAGCTCTTGAGAAATGTAAATTATAAAAGTACTTTCTACTACCACTACAAAAGACTTTGGGATCATGACAGGGAGAATGGAGCTAGTCTTTCCCCAAGGAGACTAGCCAGCTAACATTAGTTATACCCCACAAACTGACCTAAATGTACCTGAGATGATCTAGAGATCCTATGATTCAGATCCTCATTGCAGTTACTGGATCTGTATGTGGATGACACTTCTCTACTGAGGTGGTAGGGAAGCCTGGCTGGGGGAATTGGGTTCTATTTTTTTAAGCTGCACCCTGCCACTTAGATGGTAATTTATTTTTGTTTCCTGTCATCAGAGTAATTAGACCATTTGAGAAAAGTTCACCATATTGATAGGTTGCAGGCTTACAATGAGAATAGTAAGTGTTTTCCACATTTTACTCTGAATCTATAGCCTTTGTCAGATGGACAAAGTAGTTGCAGAGATGGTACCCTGAAGCTCTGCTCAGTAGATAGATGAATGTAAATAATAAATGATAGATATGTAGAGATTGATGGATAAAGAGATGAAAGGTAGATGGATAGGCATACAGACAGATGATAGATCAATAGATGTAATAGGTAGAGATAGATGGATAGATTATAAATACATCATCGATATGATTGATTTTGAAAAATAGATCAATTGAAATGATAGGTAGAGAGATGGATAGACAGGTGGCAAATATCAGACAGACAGACAGAGACAATCAGAGAGTGAGAGAGAGAGAGGAACACACACATAAACAGAGAGAGAGAGAGAGAGAGAGAGAGAGAGAGAGAGAGGGAGAGAGAGAGAGGGAGAGAGAGAGTAGAAGAAACATTTCATACGTGCCAGACACTATGCTAAAGGCTAGGGAAACAAGTGTTAACAAGCAAGTCAATACTTCAAGGAGCTTACATTCTAATGGGATGGAAGTATATGGTATCAGGGTCAGGAAGAGAGAGGAAGGCCGTTTCTCAGGCAGATACATATAATGTTCACCTATCAGAGGAGGCCAGGCACAAAAAGGATTAAGATGAACATGTTGCACCATAAACATGCTCACATAAAGATCTATTATATATCACTGGCGACTCCTGTGGGTCCCGCTCACACTTGGTATTTATGAAATGATAACAAGAGGTAGTACTTTAAATTCAGGCAAGTGAAAAAGATCAACAGGTGAGATTTTTTACCCAGAGGCACTTTGGTTCCAATCAGTTAATTGTACATATTTACCTTTTCCCATTCCTTGGTTGAGGTGAGTTAGGCTCTTTGGAAGGCAATATAGCTAGCCAGGTTAAGGAGGCAACGGGATGAGAAAGTGGGGACGTGTACTTACGCTACAGTCCTGGAGTCAGATGAGATCATCACTGCATCATTGATTTAAAGCTAGAA
The DNA here is from genome assembly GCF_016433145.1 of Gracilinanus agilis. Taxonomy (NCBI): domain Eukaryota; kingdom Metazoa; phylum Chordata; class Mammalia; order Didelphimorphia; family Didelphidae; genus Gracilinanus; species Gracilinanus agilis. Next base: position 354,930,420 of record NC_058133.1, read on the forward strand.
GAGACCTTAGAAGTCATCTAGTCCAACATCATCATTTTTTCCCAGATGAGGAAACTGTAATCATGAGAGGCTGAGTAATTTGCCTCTCATAAATCTCCTCATTTCCCAGCCTGCTGCACTCATTTTGGATTTCTTTGATTGCTATACCTTGTCTCTCTGCCAGGTGCTTTGCCCCCTCTCATTGTCCCTTTCTTTTCAGCTCTATTTTGTATGTTGTCTGTTCCTATTAGAGTGAGAGCTCCTCGAGGGCAGATACTATCTTTATGTTTCATATTTATATCCTCAGAGCTTAACACAATGGCTGGTATGTAGAAAGCACTTAATAAACTGTATAGTCACTTGACTTGACCCAAAGTTAAAGGTAGTAAATGAGAGAGACAGGATTTGAACCCAGTTCCTCTGACTTCAAAACCTAAGGTGTTCCCCCCAAACACACACACACACACACACACTCCATTGTGTGAAGATGGGATTTATATTATTGACCCCCTTTACAACTGCCTTTTGAGATACTAGGAATCACAGGACAAGAAATCTACATTTAGAAGATACCTCTGGAACCCTCTTGTCTGTTCTCCTCATTTTACAGTTGAGGAAAATGAGGCTGAGAGAAGTCCAAAGTCACATAGCTAGTAATATCAGAAGTGGGATTGGAGCCCAGGTCTTCTGACTCTAGAACCCAAACATTTTACAGAGCACTATTTCTTTCTCAGAAAGTTATGTCCTACCTTCAAGAACATCATGTTTTTCTCATCCTATAATTCCCAGAAGTAGAAATAGACTGAATATTTGAGTTCTAATTTTATTCTCTTCAACGCAAGCCTTTGCTTATGCAAATAAAATCTGGCATGTGTACGTCAGAGCAACTTACATTAGGAGATCATTACAGTAACTTTGGGCTGAAGCAATCCCCAAATTTTGTTCAGATTCTATCTAGAGGAAAAGCCCAAGATTGAGTGCTTTGGATTCACAGGTTTAAGAGGCAGACCACAGCGTGTCCCACTTTGGGTAGCAGATGTCCAGCCTAAACAGTTCTGCCCAACTAGCAAACATTCATCTGCCTAAGCAGTAGAGGCCAGTCAAAATGATTAGGAAGGTTATAACCAGAAAACTTCCTTGTTGGTATGTGAAAACCACACAGTATTTTACAACATTCCTGTCTGTAAAGCTGCTGGGAAGTGTACCACCTTACTGCCTTTTGCATAATGGAACCAGACTTTTCCCTCAGAGGCCCCTCATAGCTTTGATCAAATTTAGAAGAGGGGAATGATGAGTAAGGATCTTGGGAACCAGACAGTATTCTCACAGACATACTTGAGTGTGTGTGTGTGTGTGTGTGTGTATTTTTTTTAGGGGGCGGGTGCTATTTGTTTTGGGGGATGCGTTTTTTAAGTGATACATCATTCTGGTAAACAATCCCTATAGTATATGGATTTATCAAATGCCTTACCCAAATATTTGCTATTTATAAAATAATCAAGGAAACAGACTTGTGTTTATTATTCCTTAATCATCAGCAGTTTGATGGAAAACTTTTTCCTCTTCTCCCTACATCAGTCTACAACCCCCTCACGATGGCGCCAATGCAGTAAATGCAATGTTCCCTTTTGAAAATAAAATCAAAAGACAAGAAAAAAAATCAAAGAAAGACAAATAAATGACCCCGTTGAACTGTAGGCATGGACAGAGGGCAGGTTAGGCCTTCTGGCCAATGTCCAAAGCCCCTCAGGACAGTCATCATGATTTGAAGCGGATAGAGTTGAGAAGGAATACAGTCAATGTCTGTTTCCGGTTCACAGGGGCCTCAACGTCACCACATGTTTTGGACGTCTGACCAGTTTCCTGACTTTGAGTGCCTCTGGCTTTAAACATCAGGGATTGGCACTGAAAAGGAAAAGAAAGACACACGCAGGCAAAAGTCAGTCAGCCCCAAACATTGCAAATGGGCCCTCTCCTTATTGGTTTCTCCAAATTTATATTAAACAAAACTATTTTAGGAGCTCGTATTTTTCTGTACCAGCCAGGAAACCGGGTGATGATGAGTTTGGAAGTATGGCTCTAGAGGTTCCAGTTGGGAGGACTTAGGGCTCCCCAGTTAATTCTTGTTAACATCTCTTTTGGCTCTGGGCTAAGGTCCAGCTTTTTGGCCTCTATTGTAGTAAGAAGGGAGAGTGCAGACCAAGAAGGGCGTGTCAACAAGAGGAAGCCCTCACCAGCTGGTTCTCTTATGTATGTACAGCATTCAATGGCTGGGATCTGTATACTGAGAATGTATACAAAGGGCTTGTGGTATGTATATTTTTAGCCCTCTCTGGGTAAAAGAAACAAATTCACTAAAGCAATGTGGGGAAAGAACTCAGAGTTCAAATGCATCTTCTGATGCTGTTAAGTATTGAAAATGGAATTTTTTTTTCAGTGTAAACTAAATGGATGTCAGGAAAAGCCTGATAAAAGAATTGGGAGAAAAATACACACAATAATAATAGCCAACATTTATATTGTGATTTAAGGTTTGCAAAGGACTCTGTGGGCAGTTTGCTGTTAGAGTAAATAGAACAATAGACCTGGAATTAGGAAGCCCTGAATTCAAATCCAGCCCCAGATACTTAATGAGCTGTGTGACCCTGGGCAAGTCTCTTAAACCTTGTTGGCCTCAGTTTCCTCATCTATAAAATAAGCTGGAGAGGGAAATGGCAAACCACTCCAGCATCTTTGCGAATAAAAGGCCATATGGGGTCAGAAATGTCAGACATGACTGAAATGAATGAAGAACAACAAAGGACTTGGCATGCATCATCTCATTTGACCCTGTGAGATAGATGCTATCTCATCCCAGAAAAATGAGGCTGAGAGGGGCTTCATAACTTGCCAGTGGCTGCAGAACTAGCAAAGGTCCAAGTCAAGATTTCTACTCAGGACCTTCTGATTCCTGCAGTTTTCAATGACTACATAAAGGCTATAAAATGTAAATGAAAACAATATTAAAAGGAGGGAGGGAGTTAACTGGGTATTTTCCTATAATACAAAAAAGCAAACCAAAAATTTTAAAGGCACTTACATGCAGATGAATTATAAAGACCAATGTTTGTCCTGGAGAAAAGATGATGAAACCCTCTTTCCTCCTCTCCCTAGAATGGTGGGAGGCAGTGGGTACAAAATGTCACACATATTTCCTCACCCGTCATTGTCTGGTAGCTCAGTTTTGCTTAACTGTCTTTCTTTGTTTCATTGGGAGGAGGCTTATCTAAAAAATGACTGTGCTGTAAAAAACAAAGCCACTAATAAAACTTTTTTTAAAAAAGGAGGATTAAGCAAGAGAATGGAGAAGCCTTATGCCCAGCATGATGGAGAATTTGCCGCAGAACCAGGAAGATCTTGTAGAGCTGGTCTGAAAACCAGAAACACCTTTGTTTAAGTCCCACCTATGAAGGCATTTAATCTCTCATTATTCTGGACAACTCTCTGTAGCTCAGAGTTGTAGAAAGTTTCTCAACCAGGATGCTGCTTACACCATTGGAATCATGGGTCTGGTCCCTGTTTCTAAGTAACAGAAATATGAATAGCTTCATGGAATCTTAGTTCTTTCTGTCAAAGGTCTGAGGGTTATGTAGTCCAACTCTCTCGTTTTACTGATTTGGAAACTGAGACCCAGTGAGAGGAAGAGATTTGACCAAGGCCACACAGATAGGATCCATTTCTCCTGGCCGATGCCAGCCATCTTTCCCTGATGGCATTCCTTTGTTCTACATGATGATAGCTAATATCATTGTAACGGGCTTTAACTGCCCACCAACTTAATAGGATACCTACCCCTGAAGATCTTGGTTTTGTGAGATGTTGATCCTTGTTGATATTGATGTTGATAAATGAGGATGAGAAACGTGAAAAGGCACAAGAGACCTTCCTCATCAGTCTGGGAAAGGGAAAACACAGACAGACTGAGAACACATGTATAGCTAAGAGGAAGCAAAATTCAGCTACTGCTCTTGCCAACAGTGGGGGAGTTAGTGAAAGGAAGAGAAGAGGATATTACACCAAAGGGAAAGGATTTCTCCTGTCGCCTCGTACTCAGAGGAAAGTGGCTTGTTCATCAAAATGTGCCAGGCACTAGGGGGAAACAGATCATAAGAATTAGAACACCCCATCTTTTAGGGAGGGACAGCTAGTGGCACAGTGGACAGATAGAGTGCTGGCCCTGGAGTTAGGGAGTTCAAATCCAGCCTCAGACACATACTGGCTATGTGATCTTAAGCAAGTCATTTTACCCCTGTATGCTTCAGTTTCTTTATCTATAAAATGAGCTGGAAAACGAAAAAGCAAACCACTCTAGTACCTCTGACAAGAATACTCCAAACAGGGTCACAAAGAATCTGACAGGACTGAAAAGGGACCAAACAATAAATCTTTTGGAAGGGAGTTGGGGATGGGAGGAAGGCTTAAAGTGTAGAAAACTAGTTCAAATCTCATCTTAACACCTAATAACTCTGTGCCTCACCTGACTCCCTATGAACCTCAGGCTTTATGAACTAAAATTGAGACAGTTATACCCTGCATTGAGTGAGAAAAGTTTTCACACTGAGCCCCAATACTGCTAGAAATCCCAGATCCTTTGCAGATTGTTGCTCAACAGTGGCTGACAGTAAGATCTAACTGTAAGAAAGTGAGGACCCAGGCCACTGACTTTTCTGTGGCCAAAAGGGATGGGGAGATTGTCTTATAGGCATGGGTGTGCTAGAGCAAGCTCTTAAGTGGCTCAGAGACTAGATTGTTAAATTTTCAGTGTAAGCATTTATCTATACCTTGGAAATTAGTACATGCTACAAATCAGAGCTAGATTTATTGTTTGTTGATCATATGAACTCAAATTGATGGGTAAAACGCTAATAATGCTGATTAATCTTAGAAGTATGTATGTTACTAGTTCATTTTTTCCCCTAGAAAACTGGTTACTAAACATATAGCTGCACACTCCTACACAGAACGCAATTAGGTCATTGGTATTAGTTCTATTCCTAGCTTAGCTCTGCCGTTTCCCTATCATACTTAATTTTTTTTTTTTAGCTTTTCCTCCCTTTTTAAAAAATTATTTTTTTCCCTCTCTTTTCATTTTGCTTAGCCTTAGTCCTCCCTGTACCTTCATCTTGCCGGGATCCCCCTTGGGCGTGAATTCCCCAGCAATTAGACCAACAGTCAGACAGATAGACAGACAGAGACAGAGAAGAGAGAGAGAGAGAGAGAGAGAGAGAGAGAGAGAGAGAGAGAGAGAGAGAAAAAAAACAATGCTAATACAAATAACTCCAAGAAAGACAATGTAATCTCTGTCCTCATTTTGTTCCTGATTTTGATAAAACTCCTTCTAATGCTAGAATACAACAACACAAAGAGGGGAGCTGGAGAAGACCAGGCTGATCATGAACTCATGATGTCATGCTTCATGGAACAAGGAAACCTGGTTCTGGGAAAATAAGGTGAAAATATACCTATTAGAAACCAGAGTGGTTCCAGTGTAGAGAATCTCAGGGTCAGTGCCAAGGAAGTGAGAATAATGGCCAGAATATTAAAAGGACACGTTTCCCAAAAGGAATAATCCTTTACATTTTTCATAGGTGTGTCTTTCATTTCCACAAATATTAAGAAGGCTGAAACAAGAAACAAAAATCTTGGTCAATGTTATTGTATCTAAGACAATATATAAAGAAAATAGTCTAGCTGTCTTTGGGTGCCCATATCTTGACAGGGTCACCACAGGTTCTGGAAATGTATTTCATTCTTGTAGGTTCCGGAACTAGACATCCAGGGGTGATGAAGCTCCAAGGAAATGATTCGTATGAAAACAGCTCTCACAAGAGGCAGATTTGTAAACCAAACCAGAATGCCAATTTATCAATTTATCATGTGAGACATATCTGGCAAAAGATAATCATTTGCCCAGGCCACTCCTTTTCAGGAACAGAACCACTCAGGAAACCAAATTACACATCAAAAAGGTTGTTTTGCAAACACAGAACTAGAACCATGGGTACTAGATAATATTACAATTTATTTCCATCACTCTGTGGTAGTACAATGAATTAGTAGTGGAATACAATGCATTGGAAAAAGTGCATTTGGAATCAGAGAACCTGGTCTCATCCATAACTAGTCTGTGAGACCTTGGGCAAATAATAGAAATTCTGGATTTCAATTACCTCATGTACAAAATGATTGGGTTAGGGACAATAAGGTAGAATTGTAGAATAAATCACCTTGGCATCCTGAATTTAAATCCCACCTCTGTGTATGACCTTGGAAAAGTCATTTAATTCTTCATAAGGGATTTAGGGTTAACATGGTATGATAGAAAAAAGGGACTAAATTTTCATCAGAGGACCTGAATTCAAATCCTACTTCTGACACTTCCAATGCGACTCAACCTCAACAAGAAACTTAACCTCTGTCAGCTCTGTTTTCCTCATTTGTGAAAGGAGGGAGGTCAAACTAGAGGTCCCTTCCAGTCTAATATCCATGATCCTATAATGGTACCCTTCTCTATTCTAGGCTTTTTTAACCTAAATGGCAGAAAATTCTCATGAATCATTAGAATCAGAACATTTTCTCTCTCTGGGATGAAAAATGAATGAAAAGACATTTATTAAGGAGGCAGTTGGGTGGCTCAGTGGATTGAGAGCCAGGCCTAGCAACTAGAGGTCCTAGATTCAAATCTGGCCTCAGATCTTTCCTAGCTGTGGGACCCTGGGCAAGTCACTTAACCCCCATTGCCTAGCCCTTAGTGCTCTTTTACCTTGGAAGTAATACTTAGTATTGATTCTAAAATGGAAGGTAAGGGATTTTTTTTTTAAAGACATTTATTAAGCATCTACTCTGGGTCAGATTCTTTGTTAAGTGTCAGGGACTGAGTAGTGAGTAGAAAAAGTGAGTAGACATTCTGATAAATTCCTACTCTTTGCCCTCTCTTTTTTGAGAGATTCCATAGAAGCCCATCATGCTTCTGTTATTACAGTGTGGCATGTTGCATTTCATGAGATCACAGCTTATTTGGCATTGGTCATATTTTAACATCCTTGATGAATTAAGAGAGAAAATTTGCTCTATCACTACATTTGGGGAAGCACCCTCATTTCCTGAATAGCACCTTTATACCAAACATTACAGAAGAGTGATTTTTTTTTTTTAGAAATTTACATTCAAATTCTAGGGTTTATATTCTCTTTGGGGTTTATAGCCTTCTTTGTGTTAAGGATAAGTCTTCATGATGCTTTTGTCTCTTATCGGTGTCCCAGTTCCCCATTGAGCTGCTTCAAACCTTATTACATATAAATGTCTTTACTGCTTCTTTAAAACTGTTGAGCCTTTGGGTGCCTTAGATCTTCAAGTATTGGATGAGCTGTTACATGGGAGAAGAACTGGACTTCTTCAGCTTGGCCTTGGACAGTAGGATGAGAAGCAAATATATGGATGGCAGAGTACAGAATGTTGGACTTGGAATCCAGAATACCCAAGTTCAAATCCTGCCTTAGCCACCTACTAAGTGTGTCCCTGGGCAAATAATTTAATGCCTTTCATGCTTAATTTCCTCTTCTGAAAAATAAGGATAAAATAACAACTTCCTTCCCATGGCTGTTAAGAAGATTAACTGACATAGCATATTTAAATGACTTTGCAAATTTTAAAGTGATATGGAAAAATCTAGTTATCATCATCATCATCATTATTATTATTATTTTGAGGAGAAGAGAGATTGCTTTTCCAGGTTCAAGTACTATCTCTGCCACTCTGCCACTTACCACCAGTGTAATCCTAGGCAAATCACTTCATTTTTCTCAGAATTCTCATTTGTAAAAGAAAGATTCTGGACTTGATGACTTTGGATATCATCCCTTCCAGGTATAAATCTATCTAGAAGGGATCTGGTTCACATACAGGTCAGACTAGATAGCCTCAGAGATCCTTTCCAGTTCAAATCCCTTGTTTTTATTCCTTATTTTGATAAAACTCATTCATATTCTAATGACAATAGGATTTGGTAACCAGGTGACTTACTCTTTTGTGATAGCAAGTTCCACCCATCTGGAGCACTCATTTAAAAAATGCTTCTATTTCCTTTATAAGAGAGAGTCCAGAGCTATTTAAAACTAGGTATCCAGGCTGCCAAGTAATGCCGGTATTCTTTTATTTATTAATAAAAATATGAATGGGCTATTCTTATCATAATTCTTTTGTGAGAGACAAAATACATTCAAACTCTGGCAGGAAATAGGAGAGGGACCCTTGAAATGAATGAATTACTATCAGACCTTTGAGACCAGGATGGCAATTTTTTTTAAAATCCAGAAATACAATATCCACTGTGTTCTGTGTGCATGCTATAAAAACTTCCAGAAGCAAGGCCTGTGGGATAGGGCAATGGGGCTACCCAAGCCTTGTGCTAAGTGTTGGCCAAGTCCAGCCTCTTTCAAGAGCTAGAGAGTGGAATGGGAGGGAAGGGCTCCTTTCATGGGATTAGAAATGAATGGAGATCCTAGTCCCTTAGGACTCTTCCCAGGATATAGCCTAAATGACTTTCTCTCAGGAACTTTTGCCTCTGAGCATTTCTAGGCACTGGACTATATCCTTCTTGCTGGAAGGACTCCATTGTATTGTCTAAAGTCATACACACTTCCTTCTAGGATTCTACTGGAAACCCCCCAATGTTGTTCTTTTCCCACTGCATTGATAGTAAACTAGACGATGATTTTTTTCTCTTTCAAATGATGGCAAAATTTTTAAAAAAGGATAATTTAGAGATAATTTAGAACTGCAGTTGAGATGTCCCATGATTTCTAGAAGGTGGGAAGGAACCTCTGGTTATAGAATTGGAGGAAATGAGTTCAAATACTGCTTTTGGAACAACCTGTGTGACTCTGGGCCCATCACTTTCTGTCTCTCATCTTATTCTCATCTGTAAAATGAAAGGGATGAAAGACATTCTTTGAGGTCCCTCTCAGCTCTAAGTCAATGATCATATGATTCTAGAAACTAAAACATCCATAGTAATAGAAACATACCCTGTCAACTAAGCTGAACATTCTGAGTTCCTTCAATCAATTCTTAAAAAACAGTTTCTAATCCTTGCATTTTGGTTACCTGCATCTGAACTTCTAGCTTGTCCGTGTCCTCCCATTTAAATGTGATGGCCTGAATAAATAGCAAAATGAATGAGAGACAGAGACAGAGAGACATAGAAAAAAGAAACAGAGAAAGAGAGAGAGAGAGACAGAGAGAGAGAGAGAGAGAGAGAGAGAGAGAGAGAGAGAGAGAGAGAGAGAGAGAGAGAGAAAGAAGCAGGGAGAAAGGAGAAAGAGGGAGAAAGAAAGAAAAAAGAAAGAGATGAAAAGAATCAGAGAAAGAGAAGAGAGAAAAGAAGAAAGAAAAAGGAAAGAGAAGAAAAGGAGAGAGAGGAGAAAAATAAAAATTAAAAAGGAGAGAGAGAGAGAGAGAAAGAGAGAGAGAGAGAGAGAGAGAGAGAGAGAGAGAGAGAGAGAGAGAGAGAGAGAACCAAGAGGCCTGAGTTCTAGGCGTGCCTCTAGAACTAAATAATAGTTAATACTGCTGCAGCTTTTCAAAGTTAAAAAGTATCATTCTTACAATACCCAGTGTGCAATAGACAATGCAAGCTTATCTTATGAATGAGAAAATAGAGCTTCAAAAAAAGGGATTATCTTTGCTAAAATCACATAGCTAAGCACCTGTCAGAAATAGGATTAAAAATAAGGTCTTCTGATTCCTAATCCAGGGTTTCCTACTGCTTTATATCATGATGAAGTCAGGAGTTCAGTTTCCTCAATTTTAAAATAAGGAGATTGGATTCAATTATTTAAATGTTACATTTGAGTTCTAAAATTATAACATGTAGACTGCAAGGTGGAATAGGGGATAGAGCTCTGGATCTGAGGTTGGGAAGATTTGAGTTCAAATCTTGCCTCAGAAACTTACTAACTACATGATTCTGGGTAAGTCATTTAGCTTTTGCCTCAGTTTTTTTTTACTGTAAAAAGAGATAATAATAACAATAACTCTCAGGTCTGTTGCCAAATTATCAAGTAAGAAAATATTTCTGAAGTACTTTGCAAATCTTAAAGTGCCATATAAAAGAGGCAACTAGGTGCTGTAATGGGTCTGGAGTTGGGAGGCTCTGAGTTTGAATCCAGCCTCAGACACTTACTTAGCTGCAAGACCCTGGGCAAGCATTTAACCTCTATTTTCTTCAGTTTCCTCAATTGTAACATGGGGACAATAATGGCACCTACCTTCAGGTCTATTACAAGGATCAAATGGGATAATAATTGTAAAGTGCTTAGCATAGTACCTCATACCTAGTAAGCAAATAATAATATAAATAAATGTTATAAATAAAAATATATTTATAAATAAAAATATTGTAAATAGTATAAATAAATGTTAGCTCTTATTGTTTGATTTTTTTTCAGTCATGTCTGACTTCTCGTGACTCCATTTTGGGGTTTTCTTGGCAAAGATACAGATGAGATTTGCCATCATCTGATGCAGCTCATTTTACAGGTAAAGAAACTGAGGCAAAGGGGGTTAAGTCAATTGCCCAGGGTCAGAAAGCTAGTAAGTGTCTGAGACCAGATTTGAACTCATGAAGGTGAGTCTTTTTGATTCCGTCCTCAGCTCTCTATCCATTGTTCACCTAGCTGCCCTTATTGTTGTTATAAATCAGTGGTTCCCAAACTTTTTTGGCCTACCGCCCCCTTTCCAGAAAAAATATTACTTAGCCCCCTGGAAATTAATTTTTAAAAAATTTTAATAGCAATTAATAGGAAAGATAAATGCACCTGTGGCCATCACCGCCTCCCTGGATCACTGCAGCACCCACCCACAGGGGGCGGTAGCGCCCACTTTGGGAATCACTGTTATAAATGCTAGCTATAACTTTTAACTTACATAGAATTTAGAAATTATTAATAACTGTCATACAACACTTTAAAGCTTGCACACTGATATATGTATATTTATATATGCACCCACATACATACACACATATATGTACACATACATATATAGAGACATGTATAATTGCAGCAACTCTGTGAGGTAGCTACTACAGGTATTATTATCTCTAATTTACAGATGAGAAAACAAAGGCTAGAAAGAGGTAAGTGGCTAGACCATGATTACATTACAACTATTTTCGGATGTAGAATTTGAACCAAGACCTCCTTATTCCTCTCAGGAACTCTACCTACCATACCACATTGCTCCTTAATTGTACCTTCTATTTCTATAGCATCATCCTAAGCAGGTAGGCTATACTTCTGTGAACTCTCACAGACGGAGGATTGAATGCAAGCCAGGATCATCTAAAATCTCAAAGAAGTCCAGGTAAAAACAGAGCCAGATTCCAAGTTCCTAATTCTCTGTTCCTTTCACCACTGTCGCACACTTTCCCAACTGTGATGTGATGCTCATTTTCATATGAGCAATCTAAAGTTAAATCTACAATTAACTTAAATGGATGTGAACGTAATCCTAGACATATGGTACGGGTCTGAAATAAAATATTAAGCGAATTGGATAATTGTGGACATAACATGGCATTTTTTGAAACCCACATTCCAGCAAATGAATTATATTATTTATATTAGTTAGGTGGTGGTGGTTGTTGATTTTTTTTTAATGATGCCCTTTGAGAAGCTGCCTCTGGGCATCAGAATAGAATGAAAACATCGGTTTACATGTAGCAAGGAAATGAATTTCAGGACATTGTAAACTTCCTCACTTGTCTGAGCTTTTAGCTGGTCTCTGCAAGTTGAGAATCATTATCTGATGTCATTTAGATGCTGAATAGCAGTCCATAGGAATCCAGATGGTGTACATCTTTGACTCATACACACTGCTAACGTGCTGGGTTGTTGGGTTTTTTGTTGTGTTTTTTTTTTTTCCCAGAGTCTCAGAAAATGGAATTTCCCCCTTATTATCTTAAGGACCAAATTCCAATCCATTGTCTGGCTCACCTGCAACTGCCTCCAAGGGACTGAACTGATGTGAATTCAAGCCACAATTTACTCATGTCCCACATCCCAACAGATGTCCTAGGCTATTTTTAATCATCAGTCATCATTAGCATTGCTGATACTGGGCTGTGAAATGGAAACCTCAGTGAGTTGTCTATGATGAAGCCTTCCAGTGATACATCCCCAAGATGTGACCCATGGAAAGGGTTGGCCAACCTGTAAGGCAGAGAAATCTTACTCTTCCCAGTTCTCCAGAGTCACTTAAGCCTTTGGCTCCACTGATACATTAACCTTTCTATAAAACTGGGATTACTACACTTCTTGTGACTTCTTTCATTTCACAATCAAAACTGTCTCTCTGTAGGGCTATTTTACAGATGAGGAAACTGAGGCACATAAAAATTAAATGGCTTGCACGGGCCATAGAGCTGGTATCTGAGATTGGATTCGGACCCGGATCCTCCTGGTTCAAAGTTCAGTGTACTAGTCTCCTCTCCATACTCTCCATACTGACTTATAAAACTCATATTTAGTAACTTCTATTATTGTCCTACATAGTGATAGTGATGGGGTAAACCAGAAAAAGAAAAACCTATGGTATACAGTACAGTCAAAGATTAGGGCCATTGAGTATGTTGTCCCATAAATAGTAAACATTACATACCAATAAAACACATATTGTAATAATGAATGCCAAGACAAGGAATTTGAGTACATTTGAGGCAAGATTGGAATATTGCTCGTCATGAATATGTTATTGTCAATAAATCAATAAGAATGTATTAGGTACCTACTTTAGGAACGGCTAGGTAACATAGTGGATAGAGAGCCAAATCTGGAGACAGGAGAACCTAGGTTCAAATTTGACCTCAGAAATTTCCTACCTGTGTGACCTTGGGCAAGTCATTTAACCACAATTGCCTAGTCCTTATCATTTTTCTGTCTTAGAACTGATACTAAAATAGAAGGTAAGGGTTAAAAAAATGAAAAAAAAAGGTGCCTACTATATACCAGACATTGTGCTAAATGCTGAAGGCACAAAAACAAACAAAAAAAATAATTCCTCTCATCAAGGAGCTTCCATTCCATTGGAAAGGCCAATATATGCATATCTAAGTCTATACAGAATATATAAGAAAATAAATAAAAGATAGTTTTTAGAGGTTGGACATTAACATTTGAGGGAAAGAAGAAAATAAATATCAAGTACCTACTATGTGCTCAGCACTGTATTAAGTTCTTTAAAAATATTATATGATTGAATGCACATATAAAATGTATATCAGATTGCTTACTGTCTCAAGGAAGGTAGAAGGAGGGAGGGTGAGAAGGAGGGAGAAAATTTGGAACTCAAAACTTCTTATAAAATGTTAATAAATTGTTTTAAATGTAGTTGAGGGAAAATAAAATACATCAAAGAAAAAAGTATGTGCGTGTGTGTGTGTGTGTGTGTGTGTGTGTGTGTGTGTATGAATGTGATTTGATCCCAAAATCACCCTGGGAGTTGGGTGCTATTATTAAATCTATTTTATAATTGAGAAAACTGAGGCAGACAGAGGTTAAGTGACTTGCCCAGAGTCATACAACTAGTAAGTTTCTAAGGTAAGATTTGAATTTGGCTCTTCCTAACTCCAAGGTAAGCATTCTAATCATTGCAGCACTAATTGCCTCCCTTCCTATAGGAAAGACAAAGTAGAAGATAGTGCTTGAGCTGAAGAAAACAAGGATTTGTCCACTTGAGGTCTGAAGATTTCACTGTGACACATGCAACACAGGATCATAGAACATTAGGGCTTGAAGAGACCTGAGTGGTCATCTTGATGTTTCTCTTTTACAGATGAGGAAACTGACATTTGAGGAGTTGAAATGACTTGCCTAAAGTCAAACTTTTTTTTTTAAACCCTTACCTTCCATCAAAGGCAAAAGAGCAGTGAGGGCTGGCCAATGGGAGTTAAGTGATTTCTCCAGGGTCATACAGCTAGAAAGTGTCTGAGGTCAGATTTGAACTCACGACCTCCCATCTCAAGGCCTGGTTCTCAATCCACAGAGTCACCCAGCTGTCCCCAAGTCAAACTTTTTAATGGCAAATCTGGGATTCAAATTCAGTTTTCCGAACTCCAAGTCCAGTCACAAAGTAAATACAAACAACCATGAGTAAAATAATTTCCTACCACCAAAATAATGTTTGCATAATAATAAGTATAGTATATAATAAACACATAAAATATCATTTAATTATCATCATATTGATTATTTATATTTATAAATTAATCAAATATATTAATAATCATCACATTATATAAATAATATTTGCCAAAAATATTATTAAGAGAGGCTCCATATTACTCCATTGTAAATGTCTGCCTGACTTACCAACCAATCCCTATTCCCTACCCTGGCAACAGCAAAATTCTTTAACCTCTCCAAGCCTCAGTTTTTTTATGTGTCAAATGCGGGGGGTGGGGGGCAGGTAGGCAAGGTTTGGACCAGATGACCTTAAGGTTTCCTTTCATCTCTAGATCTATGATCTCATCATTTAACTTCCTTGAGAGCTTTGCCGATTAATTTGAAACCACCGTAGGAGATGAGTAGAGGGAAGAGAAACAGTCACGATCAGGCATCATACTTTGCTTTGATCCCAAACCCTCCCCTGACTTAGAGTTTCCAGAAATCCATCGTACCTAGAATTACCCCTTCCTTCCTTCATTGCTTTTGTCCTATGCCACTCTCAGCTTCTGAAACTGGAAATAGGAAGTGAGTCTGATGTACGTGATGGCACAACATTCTAGTTCTGACACTTGGCAGTCAGCATCTGGTAAGTGAGCCCTTCCTTTTCCCTTCCCCACCCCCTTGGCCCCAGACTGAGTCACTCTCATTCCTCCCTGTCTCATATTTTGATTACTTAAAGTTAGTTTTCCTACCCCTACCTATTGTCAGTCAATGGATGGTCAACAAGCATTTAATATTAAGCACCTACACTATGCCAGCCACTGTGCTCAGGCAAAAAACAGTCCCTGTTTTCAAGGACTTCACAGTGTCATGGGAGAGACAATATGTCAACAGCTATGTAAGACAAGATATTTACAGGATAAATTAGAGCTAATCCATAGATTCGAATTTAGGGGGATGAAGAAAGGCTTCCTGGAGAAGATAGGGCTTTAGATGAAACTTAAAGGAAGACAGGAGGCAGATTAGAAGAGAGAGAATGCAAAGAAGAGAGGATGTCAAAAATCTCCAAAAGCATTCCCACAACATTTCTTTTAGTTTTCTGATGTCACGGAGATGTGCTTAGTCTAGTGAATGGTGAGAGCTCTGTCTCCTCAGGGACAATTCAATAAGACAAATTTAGCAAGATCAAGAGTTTCTTTTTGTTGTTGTTTTTTAGTCTTTTACCTTCCATATAATTCCAAGGCAGAAGAGAGGCAAGGGCTAGGAAATTGAGGTTAGATACCTTGAACCCCGGACCTCTTTTCTGCAGGCTGGCTCTCTATCCATTGAGCTACTTAGGTGCCCCCCATAACCAAGAATTTCAAGCAAAACTGTGTTTTCCCATTATGTTCCCATATACCATGAAAAATAGATCCTCATACATCTTCCTTCCAACAATACTCTGAGAGTGAAAAGTCATTAGAGATGACCAAGATTATTAGACCTGATTTTAACACTCTCTCTCTCTCTCTCTCTCTCTCTCTCTCTCTCTCTCTCTCTCTCTCTCTCTCTGTTACTCTCTGTGTGTCTCTGTGTCTCTCTGTGTGTGTCTCTCTCTGTGTCTCTCTCTCTGTCTCTCTGTGTCTCTCTCTGACACACACACACACACACACACACACACACACACACACACACACACACACCCTTTGGCAGCATTTGTAGTCCAGAGGGAGCCCAAAATAAGATCCTAATTTCTAGGACAGATGGATAGAATAGAGTAACTGAAGCTCCTGCTTCCAAACAGGCAACTGAATTCACAAAGAAGGAGAAAGAATGGCAGACCACTCACCATATCAATAGTGGTGTCAGTTGGAATCTATTGTTTTTTCATAGTTATTCCATGAAGCCTCCCAATCCTAGTTTGACCATACTAAATTACTAAGAGAATGGGGACAGATTAAAATGCAGACATCTTAACAAGCAAAACAACAAAAGCATCTTTACTTGGATTTTTCTGTTTCTTTAGGGGTTTTTTTGGTTTGCTTTTATTTGTGGTTGTGTTTTTCTTTTTGTTTTTTATAAATCCAGATGAGTAGACAAACATTATTATGCTT
Organism: Gracilinanus agilis; assembly: GCF_016433145.1. Lineage (NCBI taxonomy): Eukaryota > Metazoa > Chordata > Mammalia > Didelphimorphia > Didelphidae > Gracilinanus > Gracilinanus agilis. The sequence goes on from NC_058133.1 coordinate 354,946,696, forward strand.
TATCAGCCTAATAAGAGGAACTATTATACAGACTTCTCATTGCTGCTCAGTTGTTTCAGTTGTATGCAAGCCTTCGTGACCCCATTTTGGGTTTTCTTGGCAGAGATGCTAGATCACTTTGTCATTTTCTTCTCCAGATCATTCTTCAGATGAGGAAATTGAGGTAAACAAGGTTAAGTGACTTGCCCAGGATCATACATCTAGTAAATATCCGAGGCTGGATTTGAACTCAGGTTTTCTTGAGTCCAGGCTCTGTCCTCTACTCACCATGCCACCTCCATGCCCATTATTTATATAGCTGTGGTATTTATTTGATAGATAATATGAGGAATTGTTTACTGCTTCTGCAGCAACCAGATTATTGGCAGAACTGTAAGAGTAAAGATATGTCCCTTGATTGTGACATTTGCCATGGCAAAGGACACCTCCTCCCTAACCCTTTCCCTGTCCTCTGATGGGAACAAAAGCTAAGGCTTTTCTATGTATCATGAAAGATTCACATAGTTTATAATTGTGATTTTTCCTTCCTGTTCTGACTTCTGATCCATTTCCCTTCCATTCTAACAATGAGAAGCATAAATACTGATCTTCTAACAAGTTAGGCTGTCTTCTACAATGTGTTTTACACCCCTACCAGCAAGTACCATTGTCAGGGTAGTGCTCAACTGGTGAGGGGACTCTGGGGACAATTTTGACCTTCAGCAGAAAATGAATGCTCCGCTCCACATCCTGGATAAATTCAGAATTTAAGCTCTTTATAGCTAGCTGGGAAAGTTCCTGAATGTTTATCACCTAGTTGATATTTGGTCTAAGCCATTCCAGTGTCTGTGGCATCAATAAATATACCTAATCATAGTAGGTTTCTCATCTGCAATAGGGAAATACCCTGACAATGTTCTACTTTTTGATGCCTACGCTTTCTTTTCCGTTCCAACACCCACTGAGCACTTAAGAATCCTTTATTTTGTTGTTTCTCCAAAATGACCAAGATCAAGCATCCTTCTGAATTTGGGAATGTTCATCATCATACATTATTGCTATTACTGTGTGCAGTGTTCTTCTAGTTCTACTCACTTCACTTTGTAATACCTCCCCTAAGATTTTCCAGGTGTTTTTATGATCATCTTACTTGTCATTTCTTATGGCATAATAATATTCCCTTATAATAATAAACCATAACTTGTTCAGTCATTCTCCAATTAACGAACATCCCTTTAGTTTCTAGTTCTTTGCCAGCACAAAAAGAGCTGCTATAAATATTTTTATAATAGCAAATCCTTTCTCTCCATCTTTGATCTCTTTGGGAAAAGGTGAGGCATAAAGTTGTATTTTCTTGAAGATACATTTCCCCCATTGGAATATGTCATTTTTGTACTTGTTGATTTTGTGTGAACAACACCTCACACCACATACCAAGGTAAAAGCAGAACAAATACATGATTTAAAAATACAGGATGAGACTATAAACAAATTAGGGGGCATAGATACATTTACTGGTCAGTTCTACAGATAAGGGAAGAATTTATGTACAAACAAGGCATAAAGAATATTACTAGATATAAAATAGGTAACTTTGACTACCTAAATTAAAAAGATTTTCCACAAATGAAAGCAATGAATTCAAGATTAGAAGGTAAACAACAAACTAGGGGAAAATTTTCATAGCAAGGGTCTCTGAGGAAGGCCTTATTTCTCAAATATATAGAGAGCTGAGTCAAATTTATGAGTACGAAGCATTCCCCAATTGACAAGTGATCAAAGGATATGAATTTTCAGATGAAGAAATTAAAACTATCTTTAGTCATATGAAAAAAAATGCTCCAAATCTCTATTAATTAGAGAAATGCAAAGGAAACAGTACTACCTCATACCTATCAGGCTGGTTAATATGATAAAAAGGAAAATAACAGATGTTGGGGGGGACATGGGAATATTGGGAGACTGTTGGTAGAGCTGTGAACTGATACAACCATTCTGGAGAACAATTTGCAACCATGTTCAAAGAGCCATAAAACCATACATACCCTTTGATCAAGCAATACCACTACTAGGTCTGTATCCCAAAGAGATCAAAGATGGAGAGAAAGGATTTGCTATTATAAAAATATTTATAGCAGCTCTTTTTGTGCTGGCAAAGAACTAGAAACTAAAGGGATGTTCGTTAATTGGAGAATGACTGAACAAGTTATGGTTTATTATTATAATGGAATATTATTGTGCCATAAGAAATGACAAGTAAGATGATCATAAAAACACCTGGAAAATCTTAGGGGAGGTATTACAAAGTGAAGTGAGTAGAACTAGAAGAACACTGCACACAGTAATAGCAATAATGTATGATGATCAACTGGACATGATTTAAGTATTATCAGCAATGTAAGGAGCCAGGACAACTCCAAGGTTCTCATTGTGGAAAAGGCTATCTATTATTGTCAGAGGAACTGATGGAGCTTGATGGAAGCCTGAAGCCTGAAGCTTCAGAAGGAAGCGTGCCATTTTTCACTTTATTTCTTCCATGACTTTTTCTCTAGTGTAAGTGATATGTCTTCTTTCACATGACAAACATGAAAATAAGTATTATATAATAATACATTTGCAATCTACATATTAGTTGCCATCTTGGAGAAGAGGGAAGGAGGGGGAGAGAGAGAAAGAACATGGATCATAAAATATCAAGAAACAATTATTTAAAATTGATTCTACATGCAATCTGAAAAATTTTAAAGCATTTTGTGCCTGTTGCATCCAGCCTATTATAAGCACAAGATATAGCAGAATGGATATGGTTTCATACTGCAGTTTATCCTCTCTACCTTCTCTATTGACTTGATATACCATCTAACAAGAATCCCACCACCAGTGGGGATCTTCTTAATACATTGTCACGAAGTAAATACAGTGAGAATGGAAATTATTTGAGTAGTTAGCTCCTGTGACCTCATGATTTTTCTATTTTGGATTCTAGGGTCAGGAAATCAGGTAGCAAACTTTGGAGACATGGTACTGAACCACTATAATGAAGTAATTTAAGGAATAAAATAGAAATTTATAGGAGTTTGGCTGTCAGCTTTGAGCATTCTGTGTTGGAATGCAACTGGGGGATGAGTGGAACTGTCATTGCTGGTGTGAGAAGGGTTTGGAGCAGAGGTCCAGCCAGCAGTGACTCCATGAGCTTGGGATCTTTGGGATTGGAGAAGCTTGAAAACAACATCTCTCAAGACAGCCCTTGGTAGTGGATAGTGTCTGTTTTCTGGTGGACAATTTGCAGGCATTTTTCCCTACCTGGTATCTCTTGGATTATTGGCTGTCCGAGGAGTTGGTTCCTGGTATCCTGAAGCCATCAAAGAAGAAGCAACCTAGACCAATTGTGAGAATCCCAACACCTAGCTCTCTCTCCCTCTAGTCTTCAGTCAAGGTTGTCAGCCTGACTAAAGTTGGATTGACAGAGAAACTCTCTCTTAGGATTCCATTTCTTGTCAGTTAGCTAATCCTAGTTATAGAAATACCTCTCCCGCTTTCCTTACCCTTTTTACACATTGAACTATTTTGTTTTCCTTCCTGTTTGTTTCCTCTCACCTCAAATAATCCATAGTGTGTGAGTAGTTAATCTTTGTGTTATTTGTTGGTTTGTGACCAGCTCTGATACCCTATCCTTCTTTATGAGTTTAATCCATGAGTGGCAGTTGCCCAAAACACCTACTGGTTTCTCATAGATTAACTTATATTTATATATTCTTTTAAAACCATTGGGATTATGGGAATATGCTAGGAAGCAGGGATGTAAAAACAAACATTTGTATTTGTGCTGAGAAGATCCTGAAAGATTCTGCTTGGACCATAAACATCCTACAAATTTTAGCTATAGGCTATAAGATTCAATATAAACTATTTGAGGACTAGAGGTTTTATTTTATGGTATAGCTAGATTTATTTTTCCTGAACTATATCGATTTCAATTTGCATTGGTTGAAGTAGTATAACAATACAGCAAAATAGAAAGTTGAATAAGTTGGAAAAGACTCAGGGAAAAAACAGTTACTCATTTCCAATCTTCATTTTCCCTACAATAATTTTGATATATCATGAATTGGCATGAGAAATAAAATGGGAATTATGTGGAAAATGAAGACAACATAAGAAGGCCAGCAAATGACCCAGGAAATGTTTAGAAACTCAGGAGTGCAAATAACCCAAAATTTGAAATAAAATTCTTTAAATACCTCAAAAAAGAAAAAAAAAAGATTCAGACTTCTTCTCTGGTACTAATGAAGGGACAAAAACTTTTACATGAATTTTCCAGATCACAAAGGTGTCACACATCTACACCTTGTGAAGTGGAAGAGATAACTGTACAAGGTCACTAAAACCAAGGGAGGAGAGAGCATCTAGGAGGACATAGTGGTTAACAGGGTCAAAAGCCTCAGAGAGGCTGAGAAAAGGCCATTATCTCTTAGCAGTTAGGAGATCTTTGGGAACTTTGGAGAGACAATTTCAGCTGAATGGTGAGACTGAACACTGTACTGCAGGTACTGAGGATTGATTATGAGATAAGAAAAGGGAAGCAACAGATATAAACATCTTTTTCTAGGACTTTGGTAATAAAAAAAAGGAGAGAAAGAAGCTAGTGGCTTAAAGAAATAGTAGGATGAAGAGAATGATTTTTAAGGTTAAGGAAAACTGAGGCAAATATGTAGGCAGTAGGAAAGAAGTCAGTAGATAGGGAGACTGATAATTACATAAAAAAGAAAGGGCAAGTGCAAAAAGAAAGCAGGAGAGGATGAGATCAAAGGTATGAGTAGAGAGATAGGCATTAGTAATGCAGACCAAAGCAAAGGAGGATTTGAGACATAGATATGGAAAGAAGAGGGAGAGACCACAATTTTTCTTAGAAAAGTGTGAGTTTGACATTCTCTGCTAAGGGAAAGGTATAGTCTAAGGGGCCAGGCATGAGAGGTTTGAAACTGATTTAGTGGGGAGTGATACTTGGAGTTAATTAGGGAAGACTAAAAAGACTGGCATGAAGCAGTGATGATTGGGCTAAGATCAGGTCAGCCTGGTTGTGTGGCATCACCTAACTGTTAATTTAACAAAAGAGTAGAAGCAAAGGAGGCAAATGGTAGAAAGACCCAAGCTGGGAAGTTGGAGAGAGAGGAGTGGCAGTAGAACAGGGACTCCAAGAGGAACTCACAGACAGAGGACAGCACAGACTTTAATTGGTTCCCTCTAGCACCAAAATTTCAGAGGGAAGAAATTGGGGCAGGAAGGTTATGTTCATAGAAAGGAATTTGGGAGTTTGAGATCATAGAAGTCAGAGAGCTTGTAGTGGTATGGAGATCAAGGGTTTAACTAGCCTTTTGTTTGGCTGAGATTGAATAAAGGTGCAAGTCATGGGAATTGAGGAAATTGGTGAATTGAGAAGCCAGGACAGATGAGGGAATGCTGACATGTATACTGAAGCATAAGGGTAGGGACTATGCTATAAAAATAGAAGAAGGTACCCAACTTTTTGAGAAAGGAGGAAATTGGGGCCTGAGAAGTAACCTGAGAAGGGTAGTAAATCTGGATGGATAGAACTTCTAAGCTGAAGATGTTACTAAGAGATCACGCAAAGGAGAGGATGTATAAATGGTAATGAAGATAGAGTGGATAAATCCTGTGTCAGAGGCCCCCTCTTAACATGAATAGACTGAGTGCACTTTGGAGGGACTTCTCACTAATCTAACTCAGGTCCTCACCTGAGTCAAACTTTAATATCTGTCACTCTCCTAGGAAATAGGAAGGGATGATAAATCCCAAAGGCTGACCATGAGCCCTCCTTTCAACCTCTCAGATTCACAATATTTCAAAACAGAAAAGATTTTATTTATTCCACAGGGACACAAGAAGGACCTATATTCAAAACTACAGAGAATCAAGAGACTCTTTTAGTCCCACCTCCGAGAAGCTGGCCAAAGACCAATAAAGTCCTTGTGACTTATGGTACCCTACTATTGATGGCACCTTAGAAACAGAAGGAATTGGTCTTCAGACTTCCAAATCAGCACTGCTGCCATAATGCTTCTTGTTCAGAAGCATTTCTCCATTGTTTCCCTCTCCTCTACATTGTTCAATCTTTTTTTTTGTTCTGGCTTCTTGCCAAGTTGTTCTTTCACCAACTTCTGCTCTATTTTCTAACTCTCTACCCACCAAGAGTTAGTGCTCATATTCAAGTGGAATTATTAAAGTTGTCTTTATCTCCAGTTTTGTAGCCATTTTCTTCCTCTTGGGCCAGAATGACTCTATGTCTTCATGTTGTCCTTGGTTCATGGCAGTCCATCTCCTAAATCTATGCTTTTACCCAGAATGTTCTTCATGCCTGGAATGTGCTTATTCCTCAATCTTACCTCTTAAAGTCCCTGGATTCCTTTTAAGTTCAAATGCCACCTTCTACATACTCCTTTTTCCATTACTGCTAATACTTTCACTTCCTGAAATTTTATTTTGCACATATTCCAAATAAACTTATGTGAATATCGTAAGAAGGAGAGTGATCAAGAGGTTTGGAGGTGTAGTTGTTTACCCCCTAAATAGATGTGAAAGGGCCTCTTCTCCCTCTTTGCCACTCCTCCCTACTGGGAGACAAAATGTGGTTCCCCAAAGAAAACAGGGGAATCCTGCTAATCATGCCTTATTTCTCAGCAAGAGATCAGGCTAAAAATGGTGGTCTGTATGTCTTTCTTCCTTAACCCCCCTCATTCTGCCTCCCACCAATTGAGTACACTTTGATCTGACTAGAATAAAACTGAAAGGGTTTATTACAGGAACAAATAATCAAGGGAAATAAAGATGGGGTACACAGGAAAGGGGGTACAGGTAATTCCCTAATTCCCCTTCAGTCCTTGACTGTGTAGAGTACCCACAGAGTTACTTCTGTGTTCCCCAAGTCACAGCTTCACTGACCCAAATCCCAAACTAATAATCCTACAGCTAAGAATTGTTATTAACTAGAGGGAATATTGAGGGGCAATGCCCAAGACAATTTGAGAATCCTAGGGGTCAGCTCCCCACAGAAGTCCAGGCACCCCCAGCCAACACTGAAGACCCTGTTGTTGTAATTCAAGTGTGTTGAGGAACCAATATAGATCATGGGAAATAGACAATCTTCTCTGAAAGTCTGAGGAAAACCTCCAAAGTTCACCTGGAGGGTCACACAGCCCCAAACAACTTCCTCCCACCAGGACTAAAAACCCCTATAGCTTGAATCAGTTGGCTCTTCTTCCCAGAAGTCCTTGCTTCAACCCAACTGTCACTGGAACTTCTTTCCTTTGCATTCCATTTCTCAAGATTCCAAAAATGCCTTGCTTCTTACAATACGTGGACATAACATCTCCCTGGAAAAAAATGTAAGTTCTTGGATAGAGGGGCCGTTTTATTTTTGACATTCTGCTACCAGTGCTGAGTAAGCCATTAATAAAGGCTGGTTCTTTAATGGTTAAATAATATAATGTATGTAAAGGGTTTTGAAAATGTTAATACCTAAGTCCTATATCATTAACACCTACCCCAAATTTGTTATTTTATTAATTATTCCAAGTCTCGCCTGTTCCAGGTCAATTTGTGGTAAGTCTATCCTTTATCCCTTCTTACTCCAACAACTGTTATGTGCCTCTTGGTCATCACTTCTCACTGAGTTTTTCAAGACTCCTCATCTTTCTCCTGGGCTAGGTTTTGCAAATTGTTTCCAGTGTACCAGAAAGGGAAGAAGGAGAGAAAGAGTCATTTCCTTCAGGAACAGACATCTGTATAATGGAGAAAAAAATGTATTCCCCATCTCACAAGAAACCACTGAAAAATCTTATATTACATGTGAAAGTAATTATTTTGTCCTAGAGGCTTCAGGAAGCTGCGTGGCACTGTGGATAGAGTGCTGGTCTTGGAAGACCTGAGTTCCAATCTGGCCTTTGTCACTTACTAGTTATGGGATCCTGGAGGTCTGTTTGCCTCAGTTTCCTCATCTGTATAAAGAGGGATAATAATGCATCTCACTGGCTGTTGTAAAGCTCAAATGAGATAATTATAAAGTGCTAAGCATAGCACCTGTTACAGAGTAAGCACTATATAAATGTTAGCTAGTTATTATTACTTACTAAAGATTTCCTAGGAGTCATCAAATTCTGGAAGCATAATTTGGAATAGTGGCTAAAAGAGAACATTACTTCTTGACTGTATTAGATGATTTGGGAAGTCCCTTCTAATTCCCAAATGTCATGATTTTGGGAACTCAGTAAGGCACTTTGGTCTTTCATCAGAAGTGCTGACACATTCAACATGAGATCCCTCAAATAATCTATGATAAATGCTACCATCATCCCATTGATGGAGAAGGTGTGGGGCTGTTAACTCACACTGCTCCAAAAATCCCTTGGAATTTCCCCAAATATTTGTAAAGATCTAAATCAAATGGGAATGCAGAGATCTTTAAGAGCAACGATCTACATAAGACCTCAGAGGCAATTTAGTTCTACCCTCTCATTTTAAAGATGAGGAAATAAAGGTGCAGGGAGCTTGAGTAACTTGCTCTCCCAGGTAATAAAAAATTGGATTTGAACCCAGACCCTCTGACTCAAGAGCCAGTGATCTTTCAACTAGACCAGGCTGCCTTTCCAGCTATACCATGCTAGGAAAGGAATGCATATGGTGCTTTTTCAGAGCCTCGCAGGATTTAAAGTTGGAAAGGGTCTAGAAGTTAACTAGTCCAATATTCTTATTTTACAAATGTGAAAATAGACCTAGAGAGAACAAATGGTTTATTCAAGGTCACACATACATATCAGAGACTATGTTTAATATGACAGGTCCTCTAACACCAAAATCCAGTGCCCTGTAAACCACCATAACTCTTCTGCTACCAATAGTTCTTCAGGTTGGCAAAGATACTTTTCCATGCAGATGGGTCATTGGCAAAATATGTCCTGTTCTTTCTCAATTTCATAGCTCTCACAAGCCATGTGGGTGGGGCCGATAATCACAGTATCATAGATTTAGAGTTGGATGGTTAACTCAGAAAAGGCTAATACACAAAGAGTTACCACCTGTTCCCAAAAAGATGGTCAAAGTGAGAAAGGAAGGTAGATAAAAAAATCTTCAAGTCGGGCAGACAATTTGTTTAATCACCAGTGGGCAAAATGTTTCATATCCTGAATTGATTATTACAGTTAAAAGCTTTGCATTTAGATGGGGGTGGAGTAGGTGGGTAGAGAGAGTTTTTGTAGATGAGAATGTGTGCATTTACGTGAGCAAAACACAATTGTGCTTCAGAAATATTTCCCTTCTGCGTCATTCCCTAATGAAATCTCTGGGGTCTAGCAAGAAATAGTTGAGTTAGCAAGAGCCCTAACTACGCATTTGCCCATCAATAAAAGTTATATTTGATTTTTATATATTTACACAGCATTTGACGCCCATTCTTGCCTGAGAAAATGTGTGTTGAAATCAAAAAAGGTTTCATTTCAGAAGGGATATAGGATGAGATCTGTTGTAAAACATTAGTCATTTTATTACATCAAAATGACTGAATATAATCCATCTATTCAGCTTAGTCCATCTGTATTACTTTTGGTTTTTTATTAATACCTTCCTATCCCTGCACCCCCCTCCCCCCCCAAAAAAAAAATCAAAAACCAAAACCTTGGACAACAGTTGCTTTTCTTTGTTGTAAAAGAGAACCAGTGTTTTAGGCTTTTAAAGGTATTGTGAAGAATCTCCAACAGGTCTTATAATGGGCAATTATCACATTCTCACCTCGTTGTTATAGCTCAGCATACAAAAGTAATTGGAGACAGTAATATGTCCTTTTCTCATCATTAACAGTTTCAGGTGTAGGGTTTCTCATTGTCACAGTTGCATTGGCATGTCTTAAGCCAGTGTGTCTTTAGCTCTGAAGTAGTGCTAAAAGATTACTCATAAATGGAAGCCAAGGAAATGCCCTGGGGGGCCCAGCAGAGGCTGATCAGTTGTTATTGTTGTTCCTCCTTCATTTTTGAAGAGGGCCAATGACATTATGAAGGTCCTGTCTTGACTTGTAGGTGAGTTGGATTTAAATGAGGCAGAGTGGCAAAAAGTTGTCAGCCTTCTTCTCTGTCATTGTTTAAAGACACTGAAGTTTAGTGGCAAGATAAAAGTCAAGATGACTGGTGATACTAGATAAACTCGGCATCTTCAATGTCTGACCAAACTCATAGTGCTCCACAGCACCTGCTTCAGCCACCTCCGTGGCCATTGGACCAAATTGTTCTCATCTGCCCATTCTTCCAGAAAAAGTCTTCACATGCTGGAGTAGACATCTGCCTAACTCACAGGTGTGTTTGAGGTCTGTTGGTGAGCCTCAATCTGGTTTAGCCTATTTTCTGTGTATACTTGGAGCCACAGATAAGAGTTGGGTGACAGGTAAACACCAAAGGTGGATGAGCAGCCCTGAAAAGGGCTCAGCGAGCCCTCACACCAAAGGTGCTAGTCCTCCCTGAATACCACACAAATCGCAAAGATAATCAGTAAGCTACCACTTAATACTTATATAATTTTGGACAAATATCATCATCATCATCTAAGTGACAGTTGGAAAATGTTTTATAAATGCTATCTTACTTTAACCTCAGAACAACTCTGGGAAGTAGGTGCTATTTTTATCTGGCCACATTTTACAAAAGAAGATATGAGCATAGACATTAATTGTCTCTTGCCCAGTGTCACATGGTTGCTAAGTGTCTGAGGTTGGATTTGAACTGGCTTTTCTGGTTTTAGCTTTAATGTTCTATCCACGGTGCCATCTAGCTTCCAGGTCTATGGTTCTTGATTTCCTAATCTGCAAAAGAAGACGTTTGGACTAGATTTCAATTTAGGTGGTGGTTGTCCTTTGTTCTTGAAGACCAAATGACATCACTGGGGATGGCTTTTGACTCATGCATAAATTAGACCTAAATGAGGCAGAATTGTACAAAGTTATTAGCTTCACTCTCTTCCAACATCATGGAAGTCCAGTGACAAGACAAAAGTCAAGACAAAATGGTGATGGCTCAAGATGCAGTGGATGGCCTTGGCATCTTTGATGTATCACCAAGTTCTAAGTGTTCCACAGCACTTGCTTCTGCTACCTTTGTAGCTGTTAGAACAAATTATTCTCATCTGCCCTTTCCATCTGGAGAAGTCTTTGCATACCTTGAGTAGACACCTTCCTAAATCACCTATGGGTCTAGCCTGCCTGCCTCAGACAGTTTGCCAGGGTGTGAGTGCTACACATGCTATAGTTTCTTGGAGCCTCAGACGAGAACTGGGTGGAAGAAGGACCCCAAAAGAGGAAAGCAACCCTGAAAGGGGCTCCTCAAATCCTCACACCAGAGGTTGTATATTTCCTTCAACACCCCAGACACCACAGCTTAGGAAATTTCTGCTTTGAATCTATAATCCTCTTAGCTAGTATTTGAGAAAATGGTTTTGTTTTCCCAAGTCAGCTCTAAGGACCACTAGTGTTACACATTTCTGGCTATTCCTGTTGATTCCCAGTGTGATCTTTCAAAAGTAGTTACACCAACAAGCATTTATTGGGCATTTATCTGTGTAGCAATGACTGTACTCTGTGTTGTGAGGGATACTGAGGAATGTCTTGCTTCAAAGCTGAACTGTATGTATCCTTGCTCAGTATTCAATATCTGTATCCTAGAAGTCCAGTTAACTTATTCCTTGTTTATGCTGGTTCAGTCATTTGTGTACCTGGGCTCAGAACAGCTTCCCGTACCTTCTAGCAAAGAGATTTGCTTTTATCTTCTAATCAGCTAATAAAATAATGGTACATAGATGACTGATTCTGAAATAGCTGCTATGTGTATGACCAATCATTTCTTATCTGTAAATAATTGTATTTTTATGTCGTTAAGGGGCCTTGCCATGTCCCAAAGCATTTTTCTTTTTTCTTTTTTAAACCCTCACCTTCCATCTTGAAATCAATACTGTGTATTGGTTTTAAGGCAGGAGAGCAGTAAGGGCTAGGAAATAGGGATTAAGTGACTTGCCCAGGGTCACACAGCTAGGAAGTGTCTGCGGCTAGATTTGATTTGAGGAACTCCCATGTCCAGGCATGACTCTATCCACTGAGCCACCTCACTGATCCCCATCCCCAGCTTTTTTCTCATATAAATTATTCATGATATAGAGATATAAGACGTTAAATACTCATTCGTTCATATTCAACCAATGCCTATTAAGTACCTTTTATGTGGCAGATGCTATGCTAGGTACTAGTTTACAGAGACAAAAAAATGAAACAGACTCTGCCCTAAAGGAGCTTATATTCTGCTGGAGAAAGGAGATGAGGCTGGAAAATCAGGTCTGGGGGACAGATTGTGGAGAACCATCAAACATCCTTTCTAATTCCTTCCAAGACTAGAGTCCTCTTCCTCAAGTGACCTGGTATTTAACTCTTTTATATATATTTGCATTTATTCACTTTATGTATATATTTATATCTGTGCTTGTGTCTTTTCCATCGCAATGTAAGTCTCTCATAAGTAGAAACAATTTCATTCTTTATTCTTGTATTCCTGGCACATAGTAGGTACACAATCAATATTTGTTAAATGATGTATTGATAAATCATTGCCAGCCCCATCAATTTCAAGATTTATTCAGGAAGTGATGGAAAATCCTAAAGTTTTTTAAGCAGTAGAGTGACCTGTACAATAGGAAAATCATTCTTATTATAGTGTGTAAGATGAGTTGAAGAGGCTAGAGACAAGAAAATATATTAGGAGGTTGTTGCAATAATATGTGGAAAGCAAAAATAAATGGGTCCAAGTAGGTAGTCCTAATGAATGAGAAGAAATTAATGTGAATAATGTTACAGAGATATAATTGGTAGTATTAATGGAAGTGAGGAGCCTAGAAGGAGGAAAAGACAAGGATGATGCTTCCACTGATCCTGGACCTGGACTACTGGGATCTTGTTGGTTCTGGAAACAGAAATGAGAAAATTAGAAGTTGGAGATGATTTGGGGAAAGTGATAAATTCCGCTGAATTTGAGGTACCAATGGGGTATCCAGTGGAAATGCTCAACAAGTAATTGGAATACTAAAATTGGAGCTAGGAGGAGAGGCTAGAGTTAGAGATTTGGGAGTCATCCATATAAAAGTGATTATTGAAGGGAAGAGGAGGTAGAGGCATCAAGTATTTATTAAATGCCTATTATGTGCCAAGTGCTATACTGAGACCTTTACAGAAATTTTCTCATTCAAAGTAGAGAAGGAATGTACTCAATAAGGGGAAAATGTAGAAAGAGAGAAAAGGAAAGAGGATACAACTTTGGGGAACAGCTACATGCAGGTACAGGACAAAGCAGATGCTTTGATGAAAGAAATGGAAGAGGAACAGTCGAAGAGGCATGAGCACCTTAGAAGGCTTTGGATCCTTTCATTTTTCAATTCTGAAGAAAACGTCCTTATGCAGTTCTTTTACTTCTTTACAGGAACCCTGCATTTGAATACAAGTTGTATTACTCTAGTGAGTGAACAAAGTCATATAACATTGTAAGCCTCGCATTGACTTTACATAGCAAAACATATGAGATTTAATATGATGACATAATATGTGTTATGATACAATTAAATATATAATATATTTGCCTATAAATTTGGATACAATATATGTTAGCACATTTTGACCAACAAATACTTTCAAGATTTAAATGATCACTGACAACTGAGACCTGAATAATGAGCATTTGGGGGATAGCTGGGGGAGAAAGAAAAGGACGCTCCAAGTCCTCTATAGTTTCTTATATAGTCCTATATAGTTCTTGCATCATCCTTGGCTTTTTCTCCTTCCAGGGTCCTCACTTCTAATCACTACTGTAGATTTCTACTTTCACATGAAGGACACCAACACTGACCTGGTTAGGAGAATCTTGTCAGGTTCTTCGGAAAAAAACTCTGACTTCAGATTCCTCAACAGATCCTGGCACATTGACTGCAATTATCTTCTTGGTGGTATTTTTGCTTTTGCTTATCTTGAACAAATGAAATAATGCTTACAAAGCATATTGTAAAGCTTAAAGAATAATAAAAATGGCACCATCGTCATCCATTTATTAGGTACCACAAGATGAGATGACAGAGTATTCCACAAAATGATGCTACTGGGGGGCAGCTGGGTAGCTCAGTGGATTGAGTCAGACCTAGAGACGGGAGGTACTAGGTTCAAATCCGGCCTCAGACACTTCCCAGCTGTGTGACCCTGGGCAAGTCACTTGACCCCCATTGCCCACCCTTACCACTCTTCCACCTAAGAGCCAATACACAGAAGTTAAGGGTTAAAAAAATTGATGCTACTTGTTGCCTTGGGTATTCAATGAACCAAAATTCACCACATCCTTTATTCCTGCCTAAGGAGAAGCCGTGAGCCATCCTTGCATTTAGCTGTAACTTCTGGCTCCATTTACAGTAAGCCTGTCAACATCGGTGTGATTGATTTCTTACATCAGGATCTCTGACAAACATTGCTTATTAAGATTATCAAGAGTAAAATTAACGTGATTTTTAGGGGACCCTTGACCTCTTTTTCTGTGATTCCTTTACAATTATAGTGGATGTGGAAGAGGGTAAGTCAACTAGTCAATAGGAATTAACTGAATAATTGCTATGTACCATGCACAGTACCAAGAGGATACAAAAAAGAGTGAAAAACAATCCATCCCCATCTTCTTGGACCTTGTGTCCTAATGAGGAAGGTGGTGGCATATAAATCTATGTACATAATAGATCTATAGAGAAAGATATTCATAAACACAGTTAGATGGATAGACAGGTCATGTGAACGGAAGGTAATTTCAGAGGAGGGAAAGGGAAGAGAAAGGTCTCCTATAGAAGTTCAGAAATGAGGGCTATTTTGATTTTTTTATTTCATTGGATTGTTTTTTTAAATGCATTACCTAATCACTAAACTTTTTAGAGATGAGCCTTTCTTGAGTAGCAGACATATATACACTGTCATCAGTTCCTTATCTAAAGTCTTTCCAGATCGATTGAACCTGTCAGAGCTACTTCACACTACCATTAGTTTTTTTTTAAAGTAGGGCCTTTGTAGAGCTAGAAAAACATAATAAAAATTTTAGGCAAGACTTAAGACAACGTAAGCAACATGGTAAGGCAACAATATTTGATTAATTACCTAATTGACATTAATCACTCTAGGAGTTCATTGGAGGGAGTGATTCCCTTCTGACTGAGACCTGAAGAATGAGCACTTTGGGGATAGATGGAGAAGAAGAAGAATGACACTTCAAGTTAGCAAAATGTTGAGTAGAGGGATGCTAATGAGGAAGGCATGTAAAAGGGAAAGTGAGAACACTAGTTTAGCTAGAGTAAGAAGTTGAGGAAAGTAAGTATCTGGGGGAAAAAATTAGGAGGAGACTATAGTTGTAATGTTTGCCAAGAAAGTGACTACAAAATACATACTTTTGTTTTGGCCATTAATTAATTGCTTAGATATATTTTTGGGTCTCTCATCAAATGCATATCCATTTATGCTGGCGAGAATTTTATTGATTTAATGTTGGTATTGAGGGAGTTGTTTTTTTTAGTAGAATGTAAAAATTGTTAAAATAAATTTTGCAAAGAGATTTTTGAATGTTTGAGAACCACAAATCTAGAAAACTAAAGATTAGAAGATGAAAGAAGGAACTCTGCATTTGAATTCAAGTTCCATTACTAGTGATCCAATAAGGTCATATATCCATGTAAACCGCATATTGACTATTGTAACATCCATGACCCTGAGAGGGGATGAGGCTGGATCACAGACTGCCTCCAAGAACTCCAAGGGAAGGGGCAGTTAGGAGCAGTTGGAGACCTGGTATAAAAAGCCAGGTCAGCCCTCTGGCAGGGGCTCTCTTGGAACACACCCTGTGGGTTCAAGGGCAAGAGGGACCATTTCTCTGACTGCCAGAGCTGAGTTATCTCCATAGCTGACCTCTAGTAGATCTTCAACACAACCAACTATATGTCTTCAATTTAGTTGCATAGGACTTAAGAGAAGACTATTTTAGGGAGTTATTTGGAGTCAAGCCATTCAGTATACATTTCTCCCTTTGTGGGGGTTGGTGCTGCTTACTTAGATATAGCTGTTTTAGATAGCTTTCCCTTTCCTCTCATTCCCAAACCATTTCCCTTCTTCCTGTTCCCTGCAATCATTAAACCCTTATTATTTAGAAACTGAGCTTGGTTACAGATAATTTGGGGTGATACTCACACCTTCCATAAGTCAAGTTCCTCTTTCTAGTGGCTCTGAGGTTGATCCCATCTTCAGAGCCAGTGGGGTGCTCCTGAAGAAATCAAGCTTCACCTATTTCTATCCTGTAGGAAAATAATACATACAGAGAAAGATATTATCATAAGGGTTTTAGTCCTTTCCATTACCAGCTTGAATCCTGAATTTACCAAGCCAGATCTAGTGTCCATTGCTGGACTGGAAGATATCAGTAACTAATTTTAACTGCCCCCTGTGTGGGGGTGAAGGAAAATTCTACTCCCTCACTTTAACCCCTCCTTTTTTGTGAAGGCTGTCCTGCCACTTCTCAGTTCAGGAACCTAGTGAAAATATTGTTAATTGGACTGTACCATCAATCACTCAGTCCCTATCTTACACTCTACTTAATATAGCATAGTCTAAGATAAAATATGATGATACAGTATAATACGTGATATGATACAATTCAATATATAATACATATTCACCTATGAACTTGGACACAATTTATGTTAGCACATTATGACCACAAGTACTACAAAGATTTAAGCTCTTATATATAATACCTGGATTCTCTCTGCCATGTGGACTCCCTGAAAGTCACCTCAGATCTGAAGCACCACATGTGGCAGCATCCATTCAAAATAATATTTCGCAAACACATCAATGGCTATGTTTAACAAAAAGTTAAAAAAAATAAGTTTGCAAGGGAAAAAAGACAAGGAGCGTGTTGAAAGCACCAGGTTAAATTTAAAATATACTTTAAAAAAAGATGTATCTGCCAAGTTCATAATAGTAAACAAGAAAAAAATTTAAATAATACAAGGGATTCACCAACAAACTTAGACTCTATAAGGACATGAACAGAAGAAAGGGGCAAGAGTAAATACTGCGGGTTATATTCAAAAGCATGGTATAATCCTGTAAGAATGGTGTTAGGAATGCTAAAGCTCAGAATGAGCTGAGGTTGGCAAGGAGAACTAAGGATAACAAAACAAGGTGTGTTTGTTCTTTTAACTGTATTGGAGAAAAGAGGAAGATCAAAGAAGGGATAAGACTACTGCTCAGGGTGGATGTGAGAGTGATAATAGAAGATGGAGAGAAAGTAGAATATTTCCACTCCTTTTTTTCTTCTGTTTTCTTTATCTTTAGACTTGAAAGGTCAGAAAAAAAATGACTAATAGGGAATTGCTTATACCAAAAATAAGTAGGGAATTTGTAAGAGAGGACTTACTTATTCGTGATGAATTCAAGTCACTGGGACTGATGGAAGTTTATTCTTGAAAATGGAAAGAATTGGTAGATGTGATGGCTAAGTTATTGTCAGTGATTTCTGAAAGATTATGAAAAATAAGAGAACTAGTAAAGGATTGTGATAGATAAATTTCCTGACACCTTTTTAAAAGGGAAAAGAATACAACTGAGAGAAAACTTGACCTGCTATGTGCTTGATTTTTGATTTCTGAAAAAAAAATACTATTAAATTCTTAGTTGATATGTAGAGAAAGGATGTGAGATTACAAACAGCTGGCATAGCTTCATCAAACACATACTGTCACAAACATAGCCCCCAAAATAGGATATGAGAAGATCCTTTCTCCTAATTCTTTGTATAAGTGAGATGTTACAGGCATGTTTGTGTATTTTACTGAAATGCCATATTTTTTTCCTTTTTGTATTCTTTAATATAAGGAATAGTTCTCTGGGAAGAAGTGGGGAATATACTGGAAAATGTAGGGAATGTAAAAACAAAAGATAACAATAAGCATTTTAAATGAGAATTTCTTTTTTAAAGAGCAAGCCATACCAGGTTAATATCTCTTTTATTCTCTTCTCCTTTCCTTCCCTTTCCTTCCTCTCCTCTCTCTAGTATATCAAAGGAATTTTGTGGTTATTTTCTACAAAGATTTTAGCAGAATATTTGACATGATCTCTTACATGATTCTTGGATTTCAATTCTTGTTAAATGACTAGACTCTGAAAATCCAGCAAGGTCCTGTCATATTTTGGATAAATGCTCCAGCAAGGCTACACATCTTTCTATCATTAGTAAGCTTGAGACCTGTGAGTTGACATCATCATTCCAGGGAAAACAAGCATTTACCTCCTCCTTAGGGTTTCCATCCTCTTCCTCTTTGAAAAGAGACTCATATCTATTGCTTATCTCCTTTTTTCTTTCATCCTCCAACAACTTGATATGTATAAAGATCCCCCTCTACCTCTTTGGTTGTTTATTCTTCTTTCTATTCTTTTTCCTTCTCTCTTTTTTAAAAAAAATCAAATCCTAAACATATACCAGGCACTGTTCTAGGATATGAGGATCATATAAAGAGGAACATGGGACTGTCCTAACATATATGGAATCTTTTATCTATTTTTGATCACCTTGATGTATATTACTTCTAGGGAGATTTTTAGGGTAAAGATATGGATGTTTTAGTCACCTTCTTTGTAAAATCAATCACAAATTACTTTCCAAATAACTAGATGAATGCATTGTTCCATAAGCAATGTGTTGGTATGCCTTTCTTTTCACAGCCCCTCCAACATTATCTATTCTCAAATTTTGTCATCTTTTCTAATTATTTAATGAAAGATGAAGCCTAAGAGTTTTGATTTATATTTCTCTTAATAGAGGTAATTTGAAGCAATAATTCATATAGTTGTTAATAGCTTGCAATTTTTAGGAGTACTATTTATTCCCATAATTTTAACAACTAATATAGTGGAAAGTGACTTTTCGTCTCATATATCTGTATCAGTTCCCCATATATCTTGGCTATCAGAAAAAAATAGTGCAGCATAACAAGTAGAGAGCTGGTCTTGAAGCTAGGATGACCTAGGTACAAGTCCTACCTCTGATGGTTCACTTTAATTATCAGTGCTCTACACAATTCTCCAAGACTCTAAGCTACAAAGATGCTGATATTCATTAGTAGATATAGTTTTCTTACCTAGAAATTCACTAAAATCAGTGTTCTAGATCCTTATGAGAGACACCTGAGGCAAAAATATTTTTCTCACTTGACAGCTTCCTATCTGATCCTACTTGCATTGATTGTGTTTGTATGAAATCTTTTTAGTTTCCTGTAACACAAATTATCTATTTTATCTTTTTAAATTAATTCGATCTCTTATTTAACTAAGAAATTCCCTCCTTCTACCCACCCTCCTCAGCCATTGTTATGTTTGGTAACAGGTCTGGTTCTCTTTTATTTTATTTTTTCATGGTGTGACCATTTATATTTAAGTCACATATCCATTTTGGGTTTATTGTGAAATATGACATGAGGTTGATTTAAACCTAATTTTTGTCTTAATTGAATCTGTTTTCTCAGCAGTTTTTGCCATATAGGGAATTCTTTTCCAAGCACTTTTATATTCTCTGGTTTATCAAGAACTGGGTTAATTAATTGAATTGTTTTGGATTCTTTTTTTACTAGATTGTTTAACACTATTGAAGTTTTTTGTTTGTTTGTTTTAAGATGGGGGTAATATGACCAGAGATTTTGTTAAGGAAGACTAATCTGGCAGGAGAGAAATGATAGGTTGATTGGAAAAAAAAGAGTCTGAAATCATGGCGAACACTCAACAATATATTGAAGTGGACCAAGTGCAAGGTAATAATGGCTTGCACTAAAGTGGTGGCAAGGGAAACAGAAAATATGAGGTGGTTTTTAGCAATTATTGTCAAGGTAGATTTGACATAACTTAGAGATTTAGACTTATTGCCTGTTTCCTGGGAACAAGGGAGAGGGAGGGGTAACAGATTAACCAGGAGATTTGAAACAGAAGTGATTACCAGAATGGTTCCACTATTAAGTAAAATAGGAGAATCAAGAAGAACAGGTTTCGAGGGGAAAATGATGAGTTTATTTGGGGGATATTCTGAGTTTGAAGGACAGACAGGCCTTTCTTGACTTAGATGATTGTGAGAAAGAGAAGTCAATCTGAAAACTACTTGTATTGTGAGAAGTGGATGAAATGAATAGGCTGTAAAAAGTACCACTTACCAATGGGAGACAGTGGAGGTATTTATCTGCTCCACCAATTTGATTACTGTTTAATTTTACCTCCTTCAAAAATATAAAGTTGCCATGATTTTTAAAAAACCATAGGAAGAATAAAATCAGAAGAAAGAACAGAAATTAGATGTAAAGTCAGAGCAGTTTTTATTACCCGAATAGTTTTTTATAAAAGTGCAATGCCATTCATGAGTCTTTTGTTATTTTAAATATTTGACATGAATATTAGAATTATGAGTCCGGAAGATTCACTACAGATCCAGCACAATAAAGAAAATATTTAAATTTTTTTCATTCTAAAAACATAAAGAACTGGTAATATATTTAAGAGTGGTAGAGGTAAGTACTAGGAAGTTTTAAAACACAGAGCTACAAACTTTCCTTTCTCTGCCTTTCATTTATGAGGTATCTGTACCTACAATATTTGTCAAATAAATCTTACTTGCTTTCTTAAAATATTTGAGAAACTCATTAAGGATACACAAGGGGTTGTGTGTGGTAAGGTTCTTTAAAAAAAAAAAAGCAACCCTCACTTGTCTTAGAATCAATATTGGTTCCAAGAGAGATGAGCAATAAGGGATAGGCAATGGGGGTTAAGGGACTTGCCCAGGGTCACACAGCTAGGAAGTGTCTGGGGTCAGATTTGAACCCAGGACCTCCCATCTCCAAGCCTGGCTCTCAATCCAGTGAGCCACCTAGCTACCCTTGTTAATGTACTTTTGGAGGTATGAATGAGGTGAGATCCAAAATCCCTATGCTTTCAATATATTTTCATAAACTTTATAAAAACCAATTTTCTAAATCTTATCTTCTAAATTTGCAGGTTTGAAAATGCTTTTGGAAAAAGCATGTCATATCTTGAAAACCATAAATGCATACCATGGTCTTTAATGAGGAATACAGGGCCGATAATTAGATCCCCCGCCTTTCTTAAGCTTGATTAGAGGATTGTATCATTTGGGACCCCATAACTGACATATGCTGTAGATTGTACTTGGAGAAGAAATCTGGGGCAAGAGCTATTAAGAACGAGCCCTTAAGAGGAAAAGCTAAAAGAACTGGGTTTATTTGGTAATAGAAAGGAGGGCTCTTTTTAACAACAGGCTCTAGGCAATGTTTGGGTATGGGGAAAGTGATTTCCCTCTCTCGGTTGCTCCTTTCCACTTACCTTTCCTTCTACCCTACAAGTCCAGTCTCCTTGTCTAAGATTTTGCCCACAGCACACATGAAGCCAGGCACAGTGCCCCACAAGAAAGAAACCCGAGAGGAAACAACATGAGGAGAAATGAATCCATTTCACAGACTCAGAAAAAGTGAAAAGCTCCCTCCCCATTCTGAGCCCCACACAAAGAAAGCTAGGATGACACCTCTTTTCGATCTCTATTTTCATGTATAGGAAGAGATAGTTTAAATTTGATGGTTAAGTCAGCATGGATATATCTACTGAGAAATTCACTCAGCATTAAGCAAGAATCTTCACCAGCACCAGCACCAGCACCAGCATCCTTTGGTCCATTTCTGTTTCAGTGCCTGTTAAACTCGAGTTTCTGTGACCAAGGTCTACCTCATTGTCTGGTGGGGGGAGGGATTGGAGAATCTAACATTTTATTATTTCATATTAGAGGGTTTCTAACCAAAGCATCTCATTAAAATCTTATTTGCAGGAAAGAGGCTCATTTACAGTTCCTCACTTTGATGTATACTGGTTGGCAGCTGTTCAGAAGGGGAGGTAAAATGAGGAAGAATATTTCAACTCTGGTTCAGGTTAACGTTCTCAAAAGGCTGAAGGATTGCATGAAAGCTTGGCATGCACCCCTTTTTATGACACAAACCCTCAGAGCCTTGTACTTTTCACTCAGACCAATTAGATCCAGTTCTGTCAGCAAGAAATGCCTTGCCTATGATTGCCTAAGAAAAGTCCATCGTAGTCTATATTCCTCTTCTCATTCTGACTTCAAGAATTGTGCCAAAAGAAAGAGTAACTAAACAACATTTTTCTTGAGGTTGATCTCAGGTGGGTCAGAAACGCCATTAAAGTAAATTCTCTCTCCCAATCTCAGCTTTGAAAACATCTCATCAGAGAATTCAGATGTAAAGTTTATAGGTGATTTTCCAGAGACCCAAATAAGCAAAATGCAGACATCCCAAAGGGATCCCTTGAGAAAGGTTGTCTGAGGAGCTGGTAGACTGGCAGAGTTATAACCATTGTCTGGCAATCAGGACTTTGCCTCAGGCCACCTGCATCCAGGAAGGTAGACCTTCTTCCTCAAGGGTACTGCCACAAATAAATAAAATACAAACATTTCCAAGAAATCCCTTGAGAAAGAGCAAGTTGAATGAAGAACTGGTGAGTTGGCAGAAATGTAATAAGCATCAGGTAACCAGAACTTGGCCCCAGGGCACCAGCATCTAGGAAGGATATATTCCTCAACCCCACCCCCTAGGATACTAATAATCCTCCCTTTGGTGGTCTCATTGTGCAGCATGGGACTGGATGAAGACTTCAGGGTCTAGAGCTGTGCATGTCAGAGCCTGCAAGAAAGGGCTGCTCCCTTTCCCCTCTTCATGGCACCTGAGGACATTTCTCATATAACCCACCCTTCTGTCCAGCAGTCCAAGGGGAACACTTCCTCCCTCCTCTGTCCGGGGTAAGGCAGGGGGCTCATATGGATGTGAAAATTGCAGTTTGGGTACTCAGTCTCTAAAAGGTTCACCATCACTGGCCTAGAGGATCACAGGAGGAAGTTTGCATCTCCCACCTTAATGATGGCACCCTAGAAGTTTGCTGGTGTTTAGTCATTTTAATCGTGTCCACCTCTTCATGACCCCATTTGAGATTTTTTTGGCAAAGATACTGGAGTGCTTTGTCATTTCCTTTTCCAGCTCATTTTACAAATGAAGAAACTGAGGAAGACAGGGATAAGTGACTTGTCATTGGTCACATAGCTATTTAAGTGTCTGAAGGCAGATTTGAACACAGATCTTCTTGACTTCCTGACTCTAAGTCTGGTGCTCTTTCCTTTGTGCTAGCTAGCTGACCCATGCTAGGGGTAGGAAGTATGTTTTCCACCTGCTCAAACCACAATCCCAGGAGAGTTCCAATATGTCCACCTCATAGGTTTGTTGTTTCTGCTGTCATGAATCACCCTTCTAAGAGCAGACCATTCATGGTTTCCCTTGCCTAGAGATGATCAGGATCATGACAATGGTGCCAGCTGATCAAAGAATATTTTGGAGTTTGTCTCTGCCCAATCTCCCTTGACTGATTTAACCCAGGTGCCAGACTCTGACTGGTTTGATACTTTCAAATAACTTTCTGATTTTAGAGAGATTTTCTTTTAATATTTGAGCTTTACATCTTCTTAAGTATTGTCCTTTAAAAGCAAAAGCATTGCTGTTTTGATTTTGTAAAATAAAAATTGTAAGAATTATCCAACCTAATCCATAGGATTGTTATAAGTCAAATGAGATAATGAATTTACGTAAAAGTACTTCCTGCATCCTAAAGCCTCATTCAGTTTAAGTGGTGGCTGTGGTTATACAACAACATTGGTCCTGATTATCTCAAGAACACTGACAGATAGAAATATTCGCAGAGACTGGGGGAAGAGAGGGAAGGTTCAAGTGGATGAAGGGAGTTGAAACCAGAAGATTCTAGACTTAGAACTATATGGGATTGGAGGTCCCTGAATCTGACATCTTCACTTTAAAGGTGAGGAAACTGAGATAGAGATAGATAGTGTGGTAGCATAGTTCAATATGTGAGTGTGAAACATGGAATGCCAAACATAGAATCACAGGACCTGAATTCAAATCTGTCTCTGCCACTGTTGTGACTCTGGGCAAGTCGTCTGCACTCCACGGACCTCACATTTCTCATCAGCAAAACTCAGGGAAATGGATGGACTATATTATACAGCCTCCAAGGTCTTCTCAGCTCTAGCGATACAAATTTATAGTCCTAATTCACCCCAGATTGCACAGATAGCAAATGGCAAGGGTTAGCATTTGAACTCACCCAAGTTCAAATCCTGGCTCTGTCCCTAATTTGCCATGTGACTTTGGGCAAATCACCCATCTTCTCTGGATATCAGTTTTCTCCTCTATGAAATGAGGAGGTAAGGCTGGATGGCCTCTAATGTCCCTTACAGTTCCAAGACTAGAAATCCTGTTATCCTTTGACACAAAATCCTCCATAACATTCTACCTCTCGTTTTTTTTTAAAAATGAGGAACAGTTAAAAGGATATATTTAATCTTGGGGCAGCTAAGTGGTACAATGGATAGAGTGCTGACCCTGGAGTCAGGAAGACCTGAGTTAAAATCCAGCCTCAGACATTTATTAGTTACATGACTTTCAGCAAGTCACTGGACCTTGTCTCCCTCAGTTTCCTCATCTATAAAATGAGCTGGAGAAGAAGACAGACCTCT
This sequence comes from Gracilinanus agilis, assembly GCF_016433145.1. Taxonomy (NCBI): domain Eukaryota; kingdom Metazoa; phylum Chordata; class Mammalia; order Didelphimorphia; family Didelphidae; genus Gracilinanus; species Gracilinanus agilis. Next base: position 354,971,421 of record NC_058133.1, read on the forward strand.
CTAGTATCTTTACCAAGAAAGTCCCAAATGACGTCACAGAGAGTAAGATACAACTGAAATAACTGAATAACATACTTCATCTGGAAAAGGCTTATGAGAGAGAAATATTTGAACAGTGAGAAAGGGGAAAAGAATTCTAATGGGTGAAAGTTAAGTGGTAGAGAGATCTCAGAGCACTATCAGAACCTTCTCACAATTTAAACACTTCAAAAATAGAATGGAAGATGAGGTTCCTGTCACTAGAATTGTTCGAATGTGATCAGGGTATTCTAGTGCAAGTTTCTACATGGGATAAGAAGTTCAGACAAGAATGACCTCCCTCGAAGGACCCAGGAGCCTCTGCTTGTGAAATCCCCTCTTCTGCCTGGTGTGTGTTCTGAATCATTTTTACCCTTCACAGTTGATGAGTTTGTATTGAGCAGTACAGACATTCTGATCCCCACCCCCTGACATTACACCTGATGATGCCCAATTTACATCATTTACAAGATACGGCTAGGACAGGGAAGCAGGAAGCAATCTGTGGCCATAGAATGTTGTTTTGATCTGATAACTAACTGACCAGAAGAGTCTGCAATTTTGAGTTCTCTCCAACAGAACTCAGTGGGTGACCTTTTAAAATGTAATGAAATGTGAAGGGTTTTTTTTTCCCCTTCGAATACATAATCCTTTGACTGTGTGGTATCACTTCTTCAGGAACATTAAAACCTTTTGCTATTATCTAGTTAGTTACTATAATATCATGGTTAGATAGACGAGGGATGATTATCTTCACATAGCGCCTAGTACAGTGGCCCCCGTAAATGGGTGCCTAATAAATCCTTTTTGATTATGATTATTCCTATTGTTTAGATAGGAAGGCAAAACAAAAGGTCAAGCACCTTCTCTAGTCTCTCAAAGCAAGCCAATGGGACTAGGATCCAAGGCTCTTTCACACCCTGTGCTTATATCACTAGAGCCAAAAATATTCTGCTTCCCAACAGACTTTCTGCTGTATGGGATTTCTTTCCTTTCTGAAGTTGATCCAAAACAGATCAAACTTTTCAAATTCATATTTGCTTCAAAGATGGCTAGAACATCTGGCTACTTCCCGTTGCCATTGCTAATTGTCCTTCACTTGACCTAAAACCTCATGATGACTGGAATAGCCAAATTCTGCTCTTCCATTGTGGAAATCCTGGGCTTTCTCTGAAACCTACATCATACCAATACTAGTTGGCACTAGGTCGTAGCTGGAAAATCGAGTCTCAATTATTCATGCCTGTAAAAGAAAGGGATCATAGGGATAATGGTATGCCCATTCTGAAGCTTTTCTAATACATTCACACACTTTCCTCCCCAACTACTCTTTTTACCCAAGAGCTTCATCTGATTTTCTGCCTATCTACTACAAGAGATAAGTAGGAGGAGGATGCTCTAATGAGCTGGGGAAATGACCAAAAGATAGAGGAGAGAAGGGAAGAGAAAGAAGAGGTTCTCATTATTTTCAACCTGGATAACCAGCTGCAGTTTATCTACTGAAAAGATAAATTTTTAAAATTCATTTTACAGATGGATAAAAGAGAGATAGAGGTTAAGTAACTACTAGCCTATGTGAAGAAATGCTCACCAATCATTTTTGAAAGGTAGTATGATTTAGTAGGGTACATGGGGCAGCTACGTGGTGCAGTGGATAGATTTGCAGACCTGGAGTCAGGAAAACTCATCTTCCTTAGTTCAAATCTAGCCTCTGATACATATCAGCTGTGTGACTATGGGCAAGTCACTTAACCCTATTTGCCTCTGTTTCCTCATCTGCAAAATAATGAGAAGGAAATGGAAAACCACTTCAGTATATTTGCCAAGAAAACCCAAATAGGATCATGAAGAATTGGACTGAACAACAACAATGGTATAGTAGACAGGACAGTGGACTTGGAGTCAGAAAGATCTGAGTTCAAATCACCGTTCAGATCCCTCAAATGGCCCCACTTACTAAATACATGACTAAGATTCTGTGTCCAAGTTTTCTTATTTATAAAATGAGCAGAGAGTCCTTGCAGGTCCCTCCCAACCCTAAATATATGATACTATATTAGGCTTTGAGATTATTGAAGGCAAGAGCTGTCTTTTCCCTTTCTTTGTATCCTAGTACTTAGTATGATGCCTAGAACTTAATAATTATCTATTGACTGACTATCTTACAAACTTGATAGAATTATAGAGAGATATATATGTCCATAGAAAGCCTTGGTATTTGCGTGAGAAAATTAAGGCATCTTAAATCTCAGTGATTCTAAATTAATTGAGAGAATTGATTTGCAATGATTTGGTTGTTTCAGGGAGTCCTCCCTTTGAGCTGAATCTATAAAATAGAGCCAATAGCCTTTAAGTAATATCTTTGTGGCAAGATTTTGAGATAGCTGAGGACAGAGAAGAGAGTAGACAAGCTGAAGGAAGACCTGGATTCTAGAGAAGAGAAAAAAGAAAAAGAAAAAAAATGTTCAGAACTTAAGGTATATGATGAGAAGAGCCTGGAAGAAAACAGATGAGTCAACAAATGATAAATTTCCTTTGTTTCATTGTATCTGGAAGGGATGAATTACTATGAAATAACAATGAAATCCCATAGAAGCAACTCTTCAAATCCCATCTACTTTAGCTGACCCATTTTATCAAATCCATTACCACAATAGTTGACTTTCCTTTATAATTTTAGTCTATAATTGGGAGGTCAATTATCCCACAAATGAAATCTTAGGAATCAAGGTCCAGACTTGCTTAGATATTAATCATGGCCCAATGATTTCTCAAAGTGGAGGCAAGCATTTGTTACTCAGGTCTAAGATTACCATTTAGCAGGCAAGACTTCCTATCTCTGCAGATAACCATTTTATTAGGGCATAAATTAGTCTAGAGAGACAGACTGGCTTCTTTGATAAAAGGATGACCTCGGAGGTAGGAAGAACTGAGTTCCAGACCTGTAGTTGACATCTACTAGCTATAGAACCATGGGAAAGTCAACTTAACATCTTCTGTTCCAGGAAACTCTCTAAAACCATAAATTACAGGCAAACTGCCAAACCACCTCAGTGGAGGGAGTTTCTATGTTGGGAATTCCTTATACTGATAAAATCACAGGGTCAGACAAAAAAATTTTTTAAGTAGAAATAAATTAGTCTTGCAAATATTTTTTTAAAAAACTAAATAACCCACTAATACATATTCATGTACTATAAAGGCAGAACAGGATAATCAATAGAAAGTTCTACTTGGGACATTTTCTGTGGGATCCTGGATAAGCCATGTAACGTCGGTGTCTCCAGGCAGTTCTCTAAGAATGTGAGTTACAGAGAAGGTGTTGATGTGCATTGAGAGAGCACCCAGATAGTAGCAACACATTATACTTGTCATGGATGAGTAGATTTGTAGCTCATATAAACTGACATTTTCAAAGGATCCTTATTAGTCATCTCATAACTGCTAAATTTTTTTAGAATAACAAAACCAAATGAGCAACACCAAAAGGAGAGGCTTCTGATTTAAAGTCAGCATTTGCTCATCAATAATATTTGTTAGATAGTTTGCTGCTTCTCTTAGAAAGAAATTGGATCTTGAGAGCAGGGTAGAAAACAGTGGCTTTGATTTTGAAAGTCCATTTGAATCAAAATCATGTTTATCTTAAGAGTTCTGAGGGGCAGCTGGGTGGCTCAGTGGATTGAGAGCCAGGCTTGGAGATGGGAGGTCCTGGATTCAAATCTGATCTCAGACGCTTCCTAGCTGCGAGACCTTGGGCAAGTCACTTAACCCCCATTGCCTAGCCCTTACTACACTTCTTCCTTAGAACCGATAAACAGTATTGATTCTAAGATGGAAAGTAAGGGTTTAAAAAAAAAGAGTTCTTCATGGGGTCTCTTTATCTTACCTTGGTTTTCAAAATGTGTAGAAGTTTTCTTTGGTGACTAAAGTCATCTTCTGGAGCCTATCTGGATAATGTGTCTTAGACCCTCAGAGCTATAGTTTAGATTCTGGCTTCTAGGGCAAAGTCAACCCAGAAATAGAAGATTATTGTATTTATCTGAGGTAGAGGGGGGTTCTTAACCTTTTTGTTTTATAAACCCCTTCAACTGTCTAGTGTACCCTAGGGACCCTTTCTCAGAGTTATAAATCCATAAGATAAATAATAATATAAAGGAAACCAATTATATAGAAATAAATTATAAAAATATTTTTTTTAAGCTTTCAGACCTCACCATAAGAACCTCTGGTCTACGGAATAATTAATCATTCCTTTGAATGACTGAAAAAGACTGGAGGAATTAGAGTAATGAGTGTGGACTAGGTTCTGATCTTAGTGGGGAGAAAAAGGAGTGACCGAAAAGTCTCTAGAGACAGCTCAAGAGTCGACAACCATTTGTTAAATACTTCTTAGGTGCCGAACACCCTGCAAAGCCCTGAGAATACAGGGAAGCATAAAAATTGCCACCAAGGTCTAGATGGGATAGAGAGTACCTTAATGGAGTTGGTACTGGGTAATGGTGGCAGCAGAAGGGGCTGAAAGTGACCATGAGGAGAAAGTTTGCCAACTGCTCTTCTTGTTCCTTATATTTTATAGCACTTGACAGGGCTTTTTAAACCATTACCTTCTAACTTAGAAATCAATACTGAGTACCAATACTAGTGATACTAAGGATCCATTCTAAGTCAGAAGAGAGGTAAGGGCTAAGCATTTGGGATTAAGTGACTTGTCCGGGGTCACACAGCTGGAAAGTGTCTGAGGCCAAATTTGAATTCTGACCAGACCATTTTACTACCTAGCTGCCCTCACTTTGGAGTTTACAAGGAATTTCCATCCCAATAACCATAGAGTTAAGCAGTATATAGTATTACTGCTGCTTCATAGATGAGGAAATCAAAAGTAAGAGACAAAAGAGCTAGCCCAAGGTCACATTTTTAATTACATCAAGACTGAAAGTGTTGACTACAAGTCTGACATTCTTTCCACTATATCACATACATATGATATAGAAATTTACTGAGTAGGGGGCAGCTGGGTAGCTCAGTGGATTGAGAGCCAGACCTAGAGACAGGAGGTCCTAGGTTCAAATCTGGCCTCAGACACTTTCTAGTTGTGTGACCCTGGGCAAGTCACTTAACTCCCATGCCTAGCCCTTACCACTCTTCTGCCTTGGAGCCAATACACAGTACCTACTCCAAGATAGAAGGTAAGGGTTTAAAACAAAAAGAAAAGAAAAGAAAAGAAAAGAAAAGAAATTTACTGAGTAGGCTATTATTTGGCAGACATTTCCAGGGGATATACAGTCCAAGGTTCCTCTTGCTTCATAAATAACGACTACTAATAAGTTAGGTTTGGTCTGTTCAAACAAATATCACTTAATAGGTATATTAAAACCTACACGTAGAAAGTATTTTTTTTAGCATCCACCTCTTCTTCTCCCCACCTCAAAACATTAAGAAGCCAGTAAGCAAATGGTTTGAGTTTAACTGGGTCCCTCTCCTCCCACCCTCAGTTCCTTACAGCCCTAGGACTGAATAATTCTAGGTAAAGTAACAAGAAAAGGTCTAAGTGAGGCAGAAAATTCTGCTCCCTAGAATCTGATGAAGAAACACCACGCAATTATACCAGAGATTTGATGTGAGTCATCACAGATTCTTCCTCTGTTGAATCCTCAACCCTTTATTGCTAACTCTTGAGCCACTAGAAAATATGCTTAGCTTTTTTGAGGTCATGTTTTACTGTAGTAGACAGTTTAATATTTAGAAAAAACAATGGGACATGTCCCAAACTGTAGGAAGCACCAGTGAATGTGCGTCATGAAAAAAAAGTTCACATTACTCCATTTTCAACGGTCTACCCTAGAAGCTCCAATGTGCATGCCTACCATATCTTATAAAATTGTCAGTAATCTACTCATCTGGAATAGACTAAACTACTCATTGGAGAACTATGATGTTTTTCATGAAAGAGAGGGCAGATGAGTCTATTTCTAAAAGCAACACAACCACAATGTGGGAGTTGTATTTTTTTTTAAAGAAAGAAAGGATAGAGATAATACTCTCTGCTTTAATCAAACTAGCTTGCCAGTCGATCCTCAACTTTGACAATCCGGGTTCCTTTCTGTTGTTCACTTGTTTCAGTGATGGCCAACTCTCTGTGACTCTGTTTGGGGTTTTCTTGGCGAAGATACTAGAGTGGCTTGCCATTTCCTTCTTAATTATATAGATGAGAAAACTGGAAGAAACAGGGTTAAATTACTTGCCCAGGGTCACATAGGTAGGAAATGTCTGAGACCAGACTTGAACCCAAAGTTGTTCTGACTCTAAACCCAGCTCTATGCACTGTGCCACAATCTCCTCTTTTGTCCAAGTGGTCCCCTTGGTAGGGAAATGCATTCCTTCCTCCCCTCTGGGTCACTGAACTTCTTCACTTCCTTCAAAGGATATTGGCCAGTCACACCGCCTGAGGCTTTTTTGGATCCTTCAAGTTATCAACCTTCTCTCTGTCTTGAAATTACTGTGCATTACTTTGTCTACCCTTTAGTTTTATTTTTGTTTTTATATATAAACCTGTGATTTCCTTAGTGGAGGGGACTACCAGTAAGGAAACTCCCTTAACCAATGTAGATATGCCAATGTTTGAAACTTAACACTTTATAACGTTGCCTGGGGCACTGAAAATTTTAGCCTCATATAGGGCAGCTATATGAGAACTAGCCTCATATAGGGCAGCTAGGAGCCACAGTTGATAGAGTGCCAAGCCTGGAGTCAGGAAGACCAGAATTCAAATCCAGCTTTAGACACTAGTTATCAAGTCGCTTTACCTGGTTTGCTCAGTTTCCTTATCTGTAAAATAAGGAGGAGAAAAATGGTAAACGACTCCGGTATCTTTGCCAAGAAAACTCCAAATGGATCAAGAACAAAACTAACCAACAAGGACAACAAAAGCCCAGTATTGATCTAATATTTAAATGACTTGTGCTTTAAATAGCCATTAAACAGTGGATCAGAGAAAGAACTTGAAATTAGGTTCTGACTCTTGCTTGATTGCCTCTGATGCTTGTTAGATGTTTTGTTCTTTGTTGATTTGTATGTTCTGTCCCTGCTGCTCCTCAAGATTGCAACATTCTTGAAAGCAAGTAGTGGGTGTGAAGATGGTCCTCAATATCTCTAAGATTTAGCTGTTTGCTTTATATCTAGTAGCTACTTATTGAATTGAATTAAGAGACGTCAAAATCTTTTTAGAAAAAAAATTAGAAATATCAAAGCAACAAATGAGATGCAAGAAATAAGGGGAAAAGGAACATTGTTTAAATGTGAGGTACCTGTGTGTGGGGCAGCTAGATGGTACAGTAGATAGAATGCTGAGCCTGAACTCAAGAAGACTTATCTTCCTTGAATTCAAATCCATCCTGAGACACTTCCCAGCTATGTTACCCTGGGCAAAACATTTAACCCTGCTTGCCTCAGTTTCCTCATCTGTCAAATGAGCTGGAGAAGGAAATGGCAAACCACTTTAGCATCTCTGCCAAGAAAACCACAAATGAGGGCCACAAAGAGCATGACATAACTAAAATGACTGAATAACAACAATATAGGTGTTTGTATTTATGTTTTCTAACACAATCAGCCCTTACACAGTGTAGTTCTTCCTTGATGTAGAGCAGTGGTTCCCATACTTTTTTGGCCTACCGCCCCCTTTCAAGAAAAAATATTACTTAGCCTTCTGGAAATTAATTATTTTTAAATTTTAATAGCAATTAATAGGAAAGATAAATGCACCTGTGGCCATCACTGCCCCACTGGATTGCTGCAGCACCCACCAGGGAGTAGTGGTGCCTACTTTGGGAATCACTGAGGTAGAGGATCAAGGTTCTAATTCTTATCTCTGCTACTTACTATGTGACCTCAGGAAAGGCAGTCTTGTAAAGTTGGGCTAGATCTTCAAGGTCATCTTATTTTGATTTTTTTCATCTTACATATGAAGAAACTAAGTCCCAGAGAAATGAAACAACCTGTGCAAGACTCTACAGCTACTAAGCAGCAGAGGCAGAATTTGAACTCAGGTTTTTCAACTCCAAATCCAGTACTTTCTCCTGCGTAAAATGAAGAGATTGCATAAAAAACTGTAAGGTCCCTTCTATTGCTAATCTATGATTTTACTTATTGTTGCTGTAATTTATCTAGGTGGAGACCCCTCCTCAATAGAAAATAAACTCCATGAGGCCAGGGAATATCATCTTATGTACGTATATATACATATGTCCCATATGCCCATTGTTCTCCCCATTAAATGTTTCTTGAGGGCAGGAATGATTTTTGTCTTTTTTTTTCTTTTCCTTTGTGCTCTAACACAGTGCCCAACCTAGAGTAAGAGCTTAATAAATTCTCATTAATCAACAGACTGGTTAACTTAAGTATTCCTTCTGGCAGTAGCCAAACAATTATGCTAGAGAACTGAGAACAGGAAACAAATACAAAAGTAGTTTGTATCTGTTCAAAACTATGACCACCTCCTCTTACCTAAGGAAATGTTACCATGCGCATCTGTCTAAAAAGTATCCTCTCAGGCATATCAGAAGTAACACAGTTTGTAAAAGATAGCACTAGCTGAGGGCAACTAGCCCCCAGCACAGTGGATAGAGCTCCAGTCCTGGAGTTGGGAGGTCCTGGGTTCAGATTTGGCCTTCAGACACTTCCTAGCTGTGTGATCCTAGGCAAGTCACTTAACCCCTAGTTGCCTAGCCCTTTCCCAGTCTTCTGCCTTAGAACTGATGCTAAGAAGGTAAGAGTTTAAAAAAAAAAGATAGCTAGATGGGATCCTTCTAGACTGGAACGAAATTCTTAACTTGGAAGCTATAATAAATTCACCTTTTATATATTTTTATTTCAATATAATTTATTTTCTTTATAACTAGGTATTTTATTTATATATTTAGAAAAAAACTATTTTGCGAAGGGGTCCTATAGTCTTTAGCTGACTTCCGAAGGACTGCACAAAATGTTAGGAAATCCCTAGACTAGAACATTACTGATAGGAAAATTCCTTAACGTGCAGCCCAGATCTCTGCCCTGCCCTTCTCTCTGGCTTCCTTGCTTCATCCCCAAACTCTGTGTCTCACATCTTGGGATATGAGATCCTTCCCTTTCTGGCTTTCTCAAGGATGCTGCCTAGTATGACTTACATAAACACAGCAACGGGGTTTCCATTATTTCCCTGACATGGCTGCCCCCCTGAATTAACAGACTTCTAGATCTCTCTTATCCAAACACACTGTGACACTATACCCAGGCTAGGCGTCTTTGGGATTTCTCTGTGCACAGCCTTTCAGAATCAGAGCAAGAAATGGAGTATGTTTACACAATTTCCCTAATCCTCCTAGATCTGTGACCTACAGTTACCCTGTAGTTCCCAACCTAGGCTTCTTCTTGTGCCAAATTCTGGGGAGTTTTCGTGAGGAGAGAAAGTTTCCGATGGCCACTAAAGTAAAATGGTTATAATAACTTTCTCTAGCATGTTTATGTTACCCTGTGCTCCTGAATTTAGGGTTCCAGCTTGAGAGGACTGAGAAGCACCACAATGCTTACCCCCCCACACAAAGAAAAAGTCTTCAGCTCAGGACAGGTGAGAGGGGTGCCCATTTCTAGTCCAAGCCTCTCATTTTACAGATAAGAACACCAAGGCACTGGGGAAATTAAGACTTAATAGTATAAGAGGAAGGATTTGAACCGAATTCATTTTATTCTAGAGTGAGTGCTCTTTCCCTTATAAGATCAGTGGTTCCCAAACTCTTTTGGCCTACCGCCCCCTTTCCAGAAAAAATATTACTTAGCCCCCTGGAAATTAATTTTTTTAAAAATTTAATAGCAATTAATAGGAAAGATAAATGCACCTGTGGCCATCACCGCTTTTCAGGATCGCTGCAGCACTCACCAGGGGGCGGTAGCACCCACTTTGGGAATCATTGTCTTATACCAAGCTGGATCAGAAACCCATTTCCTCTCTGGCAGCAGCCAGGGAGGTCAAATACTATGTTTAATTCAACAAGCATTTATTAAGCGGTCATTGTATGGCTATACAAAGGCAAAAACAAAAAAACTCTGTCCCAAAGAATTCACAGTTTGAGAAAAACTTACATCAAAATAAAAGATAGACCAAAAGATACCTAGTCCAGCTCCCTCATTCTACAAATGAAGAAACTGAGGCTTAGAGATTTATTTATTTGAAATAAAATTATTACTCAACAGTAAAATTATAATGATATCATGGCATGGATTTATGCAATCGCAGAATAACAGGGTTAGAAAGATCCATAAATAACAATTGGAGTAGATCTCCCAGACTATCTTCTTGGTCAATCCCTTTATTTTACAGACGAGACTACTGAGATTAAGTGACTTACCCAAGGTCTCACAAATAGTAAGTACCGGAGGCAGGATTTGAACCAAGTCCTCTATGGTGTTCTCTCTAACATACCACACTATGTCTCTAGCCCTTCTTCATTTCAACTCCTACCCAAATAGGAATCTTCTCCAGAACACCACTAAGAAGTGGCAATTCAGTGTCCAAATGAAAATCTCCACTGAAGTAGTGTTTACCTTTAAAAGCAGTCTATTCCTCTACTGAGCAGGTCCATGTTCTCATTTCACTTATGACTGTTTGTTTACTATGCATATTTCACTTTCTAGAAACATCAATAAACACAAGAGAAGATTTCTTTCCCCTGAGCCCCATTATATACTGCACATTTATTTCTCATGGGTTAACAGAGCCATGCATAGAGATCAGGGGAAAATCTTAAACTATTCTGCTTTCAGAATCTGATAGAACCTCAAATGTGCTTTCCCCAAATGTCTCCTGTTAATTTTTAAAACCATGAGGATTTTAAAGGGATATTAATCCATGTGTTTTTAATTCATTTACACTCGTACCATTAAAATCCTTCATAGTAAGAGCTAGCTGATGTTCAAGAAACCAGTTGAGCTTTTAAATAATCTTTTTAAAGGCTTTCCTCTTAACAACAGGAAGACATGTTTGCCAAGAGAAAATGAACTCAAACACTAGAAAATCTGGGTTTGATTCAAAACTTCTAACCCATGAGTTTTTAAAGGCTTGTAAACTCAGTAAAATGAGTTCTATTATCCCGATGCTATACGGCCACATGGATTATACATACTTTGTATGTGCCCGCATATCACACGCATTGATGTATAGTGTTAACATTTGGCCTGTCTGGACCTATTAGCTCATTTGATTAGAGCAGGATGCTAATGAGGTCAAAGTGCATTGTTCAGTGGGTCTACAATTCTATCCCAGACAGCCAATTGCCATTAACTAGTTGTGGGACCTGAGACATGTCTTTGAACTTCATTTTCCTCATCTATTACATTAGGCTCACCTAAAGGTCCTAGGGAGCCTAGGTTTAGAGTGAGAAGGGATTTTAAAGGTCACCTAGTTCAACCGCCTCATTTTACAATAAGGAAACTGAGAAGCAGGGAGTTGTAAGTAACTGGCCAAAAGTGGCACGGGAAAAGAGTGGTAGACTCAACACTCCATCAGGGGCCATCTTCTTCCAGATCCAAGTAGACTTCTGCTTCCATAATGATAAAGCATCACGTGGATTTGACTCAGTTGAATTCTACAAATACTTTTTAGAAGTCTATTATGTACTAGGGATAAAAAGAAAAACTGAAATAGTCTCTGCCCTCAAGGAGGTTATTTTCTATTGGGAGAAAATGGTCTTTTTCAGAAACATTTTTTTAATTTAGGAAGAGATTTTTTTTCCTGAAAATTAGATTTTTTTCAAATGTATCTGGTATTTGTGGGGAGAGCATTAGCAACTGGGAGGATCAAGTAAGGAGCTTCCTGTAGGAAGTAACCCTTGAACTCTAAAGAGAGCTCAGAATTCTAGAAGGGAGAGGTGAAGAGAAAATGTGTTGATGTACAATATTATCATTATTGCCCCCATGGCTTAGAACTTAGTCACTATCTAATCAACTCAATGCTTTATCTTCACACCTAGATTATAGACTCCTTGAGGACTGATATCACATTTTATTCTCCTTTTGCATCATCCAAGTTTATTGTACAATGCTAAAAACAACTAAATGGATTTTCTCTATATAATATAAACTACAGAAAGAAGATGTTTATACTGGATGAGCTGGATGTCTGGAATTTTTCATATTTTGATTTTAGAAATCATTGCTACAGAAAAATAAACTTTCAATGCTGCAGATACAAAGTGTCCCCAAAATCTCAGTGCACATTTAAACCATTAAGGCTTTAAGTCATTAAGCCAAAAAAGGTTTCAAATTGTACTGAGACTTTCAGGACACCCTATATAATAATATCAGTCATGGTCATTGAATAGGCCAGTTTCACTTGACTGTTTTTTTCCCTCACTTTCTTTTTTAGATCTTTGTGACAAAGATCTTTATTACAAAGGATGGCTCCCTAGATTTAGAGGAAGAACATACGTGTTTAGAAAGTAATGGGGTAAAAAAAACAGCAACAAAAAAATCTCAATAAAAAGGTAAGTTTTCCTTCTTAAAGAAAATCAACCATTTTCTTTATGGATGACCTTTCTTGTATACTTATTCAGCACATTGCACAACATTTAGAATATAATAGGTATTAAGTTAATATTTGTTCATATATCAATTACTTAGTTTCTTTTTTTTTCTTTGTAAAGCTCTTACCTTCCATCTTAGAATCAATGTGTATTGATTCCAAAGCAGATGAACGGTAAGGGCTAGGCAATGGGGATTAAGTGACTTGCCCAAGGTCATACAGCTAGGAAGTGTTTGAGGCCAAATTTGAACTTAGGATCTCCTGTCCCTGGTTCTTGTTCTCTTCAATTAACTATTAAATACCTATTCATAAAGGTCTTGAAGGTACCTACCTTCCTTGTTCCCATTCCAATTAAATTTTCTGAAGATTACAGACATAATTTAGAAATCTTTAGACTAAGACCTTAGTAGGATTTTTACTAGGTTTATAAGATGGATTGTTAGATATGCTTCCCTGTTTTCACATACTCTTCCATTGATCCCCAAACTGAGGTCATTCATTCTATGCTGTCAAAGTATTTTTGATGCCTTTTGATGGCAGGAAGTATTGAGATTCTTTCCATAGGGAGCTATGGAAAATTTCCTTCCGAATATCCAGTGTGTTAGGTTTTTATTCTGCCTTTTTGCTTGGAAAATCAAGCATATTAAAGGCATTGCCTACATTTCTCTATGTTAAAGACAATCCTCTCCAGGAAGGTATTTGGGGCAACAATTGATCTCCCTTTCCTTTAAGGGCAGGGACTGTCTTTCTTTGCCCCCCCCTTCTTTTTACCCTTCTTTTTTTCCCATCTATTTTTATCCCCAGTGCTAAGCACAGTGCCTGGCACATAGTAAATACTTAGTAAATCTTGTTGCCTGTCTGCTCTATCACAGCTTATAATTTGGAATCTTCTAGACAATGGCCAATAGTTTGCTTGATACCCTGAATAGCATTGAATAAATTAACATTTTCATCTGATAGACTTAATGAGGACTCTCTGGAGGACTAGTAAGCACAGGAACTTTGGGAGAATTTTCTACTTGAATAAAAACACAGAAATGAATAGAAACATTATCTCGCAGACTATAGATTCCTTAATGGTATAGAATAGTATAAACTATAGATTACTCCTTACCACTAATCTTAAAGAAAAACAACTTTCAACTATTATTCCTATGAACAACATATAATCAGATCACCTCTCCTGGGTTAATCAAACCATATATACATGTAGACTCAATCAGGGTCTACATGTATGTATGGTTGTATAGACTGCCCAACTTATGGTAAGTGGAAAGGGAGAAGGGAAAAAGAAGGGAGGAGGCAGACAGGAAAGGAGAAAAGGAGAGAGAGAGGGGGAGAACTATAGTGAGAGAGACAGACAGACAAAGAGACAGAAAGGCAGAGAGAGATAGAGGGAGGGGGGTAGGAGGAAGAGAGAGAAGGAGAGAGAAAAAGAGAAAAGAGAGAGAAAAAGAGGGACAGAGAGGGACAGAGAGAGGGAGAAAAATTGAGGGAGAGAGAGAGAGAAGGGAGGGGGAGAGAGAGAGAAGGAGAAAGAGAGAAAGAGGGAGAAAAAGAGAGAGAGAGAGATTTCAGTAAGTAGATAAAGTGCTGGACTTTGAGACAGAAAAACCTGGTGCAGACATAGGGATAGATTTTAGACCCATTCATTTGGATTAAATGAAGCTTACCAAATTTTTTTTTCATTTTTTAAAGTTTATTTAGTTAATTAATAAATTTAAAATATTTTTCCATAGTTACATGAATCATACTCTTTCTCTTCCCTTCTCCCACCCTCATTCTGTAGCTAATGAGCAATTCCTGTGTCATTGATCAAGACCTATTTCCATATTAGTATTTGCCCTAGGATGATCATTTAGAGTCTTCATCCCCAATCATATCCCCGTCAAACCATGTGATCAAGCAATTATTTTTCTTCTGTGTTTCTGCTCCCACAGTTCTTTCTCTGGATGTGGATAGCATTCTTTTTCATAAGTCCCTCGGGATTGTCCTTTACCAAAAATTTGCATCTTTATTTTCACTAAACTTTAACTGCTGTTTATCATTTCCTCCCATTATGAATGTAGGCAATAAAACCTAATTCCAGAAAGGATCCAGAAGCTTTACTAGACTACCAAAGAGATCCACAAGCATCCAAAGAAGATGAAAAATCTGCTCCATTGGTTAATATAATAGCTTACACTTAGTTAGCACCTTACATACAATAGTTAGTTTGATCTTCACAATAATCAACTATTATTATTGTTACAGATGAGGAAAGGGAACCCATAAGAGAGTGTGATTTGCTCAAGGTGGCAAAGTTATTGAGTGTCCAAAGAAAGATTTTAAACCCTGTTCGCCTGACTCCAGATCCAGAACTCTTTCCATCACATCCCAATGCCTCTCAAAAATTTCTGTGGACACATAAATGGAGAGAAAATATTTCTCTGCTGACAAATTCTCTCATGTCTTTCTCTTGACAATTTCCAGCCAGCTGGTACTTTCCATTTTATCAGCAATTTCTCAGTCACACATGAGGGTTAGATGCTAAAAGTCAATGTGGACAGCTTAGCATGAAATCTCCATAGAACCAGGAAATGAACTTTGTGCCTTTCTCAGCACTTCACTATACCCACAGGGAGGCCATTAACCCTGTTGAATGATCTCTGATACCATCAGACCTATATTCTACTTGTTTTAAGATTCCTTCAATTTGTTTAGTATTTCTGAGGTGTTAATAAATAATCAGAACAGATGTGCCAAGTCTAAGCACTAACTTATTTGCCATTCTTCAATTAATTACTATTGTGAAGACATCTTGGGTATTTGCAGAAGTCCAACTTCTGCCTTGGTATCTTTATTAAGACATAATAGGGCATTGAATGCAAAGGAAAAGTTGTCTTACATTCTGGAATAATCTACTTAATTATTCTAATCTCATCCCATTCTCTCATGCCAAGAGTTTTTTTTTTTAAATTTTAAATTTTATTTTTATTTTTTTATTTTTTTATTTTAACAAGAGTTTTTTAAAGAAATGTTCTTTTTAAAAAATTATTATAACTTTTTATTTGTGTGTTACATTAAAATCCCCAAGTTGTAGCATTTAAGTATGATCGAATACTATTGTGCTATAAGAAATGAAGAATAGGCTGAATAAAAAAAATGAAATAAAAAAGAAGGACTTTCAAAAGGCCTTAGACCTGCTGCCATTTGCTAGAGGAAATAGAGGAAAACACTAAAGAAACTTGCCCTTCTCTGGTTGAAAACAAGAGAAATCTTGGAGCATTTCTTAAATTCACAAAATTTCCATTAAGTACCTTGAAATCCCATCCTCTTCCTAACCTGTATTGAATTAAGAATGGCATGACTTCCCTTGGTTTGACAAGGCAAGATTTGGGTTTAAATCTCCACCCTGACACTTTCTACCTGTGTAACTTCAAGCAAAGCACAAATTCTCTGAGCCTCAGTTTCCTCTTTCAAGGATGAGAATTAGATGACCTATCAGGTCTCTTCTAATCCCACATGGATTATCTATTAAGTATGGGCACAAGATTTCATTTTTTATTTGTGACTAAACAAACATGCCTACCCTGTCATCGATATAAAGTGCAGACACATGAAAACTCAAACCCAGCTCAAGGATAAGGCCTGAAAACCTGAGACGGAACTGGTTAAGCAAATATTAGGAAATTTCAAAGGGTTTTATTTCCACTTTCCAAAGTCCAAATATGTGTGGCTGGACCTTTGCTCCTCTAAAGAGTGGATTGCCAGAAAACCAAATCCTTTCACTGATATAGATGTTCCCAGGAAGTCATTCATACTATTCTCAGACTTTGTACAGAAATGAACTTTGTTTTTTACATATATAAATAATATATATTTACATTTAATATGCAAAATCCTGGTAAGTGACCCCTGGGGGGGGGGAGTACCACTCAAGGAATGGAATGATAAGGGGGTTAATTCACTGAGCCCAACTGGTTTATGTAGGGCTACCAGAAGACATAGGACCCTTCAAGCACCATGCTGTCCTTATCCAAAGCAGGGGCTCAGAAGAATTTAGCTTAGCCCAGAATTGACTGGAATCCTAAAAGCCCACAGGATTCCCTAGAACCAGCAGAGGGCAGTAGCAGCCTGGTTGGGTAGACACACGTTTACTACTTAAAACTAAAGAATTTGGGGTTTGGGGGGGTGGGGCATAGGGGTTAGGGTGGGGAGGTAGGTGAGAGGATTTGGTGTCAATAACCCCATTCACCTATCCTTCAACAAGAAGTCTAAGTGAAATAATAAAGGATTAGAGGGTAAAAGTTGACAAAAATTTCAGGTCTCCAAAAAAGGTGAAAAAATAGCCACGAAGAAGCCAGAAGTGGAAGAACTAGGTGGGCAAGCCTAATACAGAGTCAAGAAAGTCTGGTAGGATTAAATCAGGATCACACTATGGGAGAACAGGGCAGGTCAGAAACAAAGAGTTAGAAAACAATGAAAATATACAGGAGTGAGACATCGTAGAAGCTGGTACCAAACTCCCTTGTGTTTTCGAGTCATAAAATCTGAATTCAATCTCATCTCTGCCCAGTTATTACCTAAATAACCTTGGGAGAGTCCTTGAAACTTCATGGACCTTAGTTTCCTTATCTGTCAAATTAGGATCTTGGACTCAATGTCCTTCAAGGTCCCTTACAGCTCTAGACCTATGAACCCAGGACCTATATGGAACCCAGGACATGATGAGTCCATAATTGCTTACATTTATATGGAATATTTTGAGACAACATAAAATAGTGGATAGAATAGACGGAAGACCTGAGTTCAAGTCCTTCCTGTCACATACTAACTGGATTATCTCAACACCTCTTTAGACAACTCTCTAAAGCAATATTTTGTAGATGAGTTGTTAGTCTCTTATCAGTATTGGGAATTTCTACACTTGCAGATCAATAATACATATGTATGTGTGCATGTTTGAACAATAATACCTATATGTGTGCATGTATGTGTACATACAACCACACATATATGTATATGTAAATATAGGTCTTGCCTCTGGCCCATACCAGCTATATGGCTCTAAACAAATCACTTAATCTCTTCATCTCAGTGCTCGTCAATTATCTAAGACTACAAAAAAACAATAAAAGTATTAAATTACACGAGTAGAGAAAGCACCCCAAGCCAATGAAATTCCAGGTCCAATCCTATCTCCAATGCAAACATACACTTACATGTAGGCATGTTTGTATAGGTATCTAGTTATATATGCATATATGTGCACATATCTGATGTTAAGTTTTGTCAAGTACTTTATTCTTAACATATATTATTTATTATTTAATTTGACTTTAAGGTTTACAAAGTATTTTACACACACTGACCCACATAAAAATGCTATAAAATTGACGGGAAAGTATAATTTTCTCCATTTTGAAGAGGAAAAACACTAAGGTTAAGAACATTAAGTGACTTATCTAAGGATAGTGTCAGTAGTAAGTGAGTCACATTTTGAATTCAGATCAGTACTTCCATTATGCCATACTGCTTCATAGAAAATTTATAGACGATGAAGCTTCCAGAAATTTCAATGTTTCCCCAAGTGTTATTATATAAATAGGTTGGTCTATATGACCTGAAACTACACCCAGCAGGTGCTATTCTTTGTCCTTTCTTTCATGTCTCTACCTACAAAATCCTCAGTCCTGAATCTTGTACCACTGACAAAGGAACACATGATATGTCCCAAGTTAAAAAGGCATGTTTCTGACCTCCCAAGTTTATTAGAATCCTGGTATTTCTCAGAACCAATTCATTCATCCTAATCATGACTTACCTTGGTATTAGGGGGGCATCAATCAGAATTTCTTTTTTTTTTAATTTAAAAATTTATTGTATTCCTAACTCTATAAGACCAGATAAAACAAATCTTCCCATATGCAAAGAAAAAGGAGATTGTATATACATAAAATCACAAATTCTCTTATGTGTTTAGCTTACTTATTATCTTCATATCTACATAATAACGCCCATCCACAAGCATGTCATTCCCTCCCCTCATCACAGAAGATATTGTCCAGGAGACTGACATGTTCTTACAAAGTAAGTCTTTTTTTTTACTTTCACCTTTCAGTTCATTCTCAAAAGATAATATTTTGGGGGCAGCTGGGTAGCTCAGTGGAGTGAGAGTCAGGCCTAGAGACAGGAGGTCCTAGGTTCAAATCCGGCCTCAGCCACTTCCCAGCTGTGTGACCCTGGGCAAGTCACTTGACCCCCATTGCCCACCCTTACCACTCTTCCACCTATGAGACAATACACCGAAGTACAAGGGTTTAAAAAAAAAGATAACATTTACAATTTATTCCTCTTAGTATTAATTCTGTGGCTGCATGCAATGTTCTCTTGGTATCAATTAGAATTTCTCCCTGTCAATCAGTCTTATCTTGAGCCCAGGATGTTTCTGCAGCTCTAGAACCTGTGTGGAATTTAAGAATATACAGAAAAAGGAAGGCTCCCCTGTTGCCTATGACTTCTCCACTTTCTTGAATTTGTTTCCTTACTTTGTCAATGTCTTCTTTCACTAGGAGAGAAACCAAAGAGAATAAAATATGAGAAAAACAGTAAGTCTAGCTGAAATTCAGGATTGAGAAAAACTCACAGTCTATTCTTAGAAAGATAGGAATACAACTATAAGTTAAGAGATAAACACCAAACAAACAAAAAAAAAGTTATTTTTCCCATGATTCAGTTGACCTAAGTGGAATATTTCCTTAGAGGCCAAGCATACAGTCCATTTTCTGTACCCTAAGTCCAAATCATTCTCTCTTTCAACTTTGACATATGTTCCCAGTTCTCAGAAACAGTCAGATAATTACTCAATTAACGGAAACACTTCTGCGTTCATGCAATCTGTTTTACTGTTCACTCTTCAAGGTCTCACCCTGGTGGTGAAGGCTGTGTTTGAAGGGCTGATGTTCTCCCAGCTTCACAATGTGTTGGTTACTTGTGACCACATTGGTTCTTTTGATTCTCAGTTTCCTGTACATCTGGTTGGCGAATGGCTTGCTAGTGGATTGCAATGGTCTGGCTGTGTTCAGTGCACAAGTTATGGTGTATGGGTATAGTGTATATGTTTACTGATTTCTTGAAATGCATTCTAATGAACAGTTTCATTTTGATGTTAAATATCTTTAGTTCTCTAGGGCAATCACTTGGTCAGATAGAAGTTCCCCTCTCCTAACTGTCTTTCATCTTTGATTCCACATTTGATAAGTATCAGATCCCAAGGACCATTCTCCCTTTCTCATTTGAGAATATATTCATAATAACTCTACTTAAACCTCAAAAATGTATATGGTTTTAAAACCTAGAAAATGATGTACCACAAAACCAAGTTGCCACAGTCTGCCAAGGAATAGTCTTATGTTACATTAGAAAGAATAAGAGACTCATAGCCTAAGGACAAATGTCATTGAAAGCTCCCAGAGGATGAGAATTCTTATTCATTTTTCTCTTTGCCCTATCATCCCTTCCACCTACAAAAACACAAACTACAGAGTTGGTGCTCAATAAATATTCATTGGTTCGAATCTCAAAATAGCTTAAAGTTCATATTATCTAGAGCTATTTTGAATGAAATTTCCTTTTATGCCTCTTGCTATTGGACTTTGTTGGTAGTAAATAGAGATTCTGATGATTTATGTGGATTTGTTTTATATCCTGTACCTTTGCTAAAATTGTAAATTATTTCTAGTAATGGTTGTTTCTCTAGGTATAACATTACATCCTCTGCAAAGAGTGAGAGAACTTTGTGCCTCATTGTCTATTCAAATTTCTTCAATTTCTTTTGCTAGCTTTCCTAGCTAGCATTTCTAGTACGATATTAAATAGCAGTGGTGATAATAAGCATCCTTGCTTCGCCCTGATCTTACTGGGAAGAGTTTGTTTATTATAGATAATGCTTGCTTATGGTTTTAGATAGATAACATTTATCACTTTAAAGATATTCCACTGCTTTCTAATGTTTTATAGGGAATGGGTGTTGTATTTTTGTCAAAAGATTTTTCTGAAACTATTGAGATAATCATATTGTTTCTGTTGGTTTTGTTATTGATATGGTCAATTATACTGATGGTTTTCATACTACTCAGCCATCCCTGTATTCCTGGTATAAAAACCACCTGATCATATTGTATACTCTTTTTGACCTAATGATGTTATCTCTTTGCTACTATTTTATTTTAAAATTTTGCATCAATATTCATTAGGGAGATGGGCCCATAGTTTTCTTTCTCTGTTTTAGTATCTGCTGGCTTAAGTATTATGTAATAATAGAATTTGGAAGAATTTCTTTTCCCCCTACTTTTCCAAATAATTGATGTAGTATTGAGGTAAGCTGATCCTTGAATGCTTAATAGAATTCACTTGGGAATCATCTGGTCCTTGGACCTTTTTCTTAGGTAATTATTTGATTTTTGTTTTTCAATTTCTTTTTCTGTGATGGAGTTATTTAAATATTCTATTTCTTCTTTTGTTCATCTAGGCAGTTTACATTTTTATAAATAGTCATCTGTTTCACTTAGATTGTCAGATTTATTGGCATATAGTTGGACAAAATTACTTCCAATAATTGCTTAAATTTCTTCTTCATTGGTTGCAATTTTACTTTTCTTCATTTTTGATATAGCTAATTTGGTTTTCTTCTTTTTTTAAATCAAGTTAAGTAATGGTTTTACCATTTTATTTATTTTTTTATAAAACCAGCTCCTTTTCTTGTTTATTAGTTCAATGATTTTCTTACTTTGAATTTTATTCATCTCTCCCTTGATTTTTTTTTTGGATTTCCAATTTGTTATTTACCTAGAAATTTTTAATTTGTTGTTTTTATTTTTTTTTAGTTGATACCCAATTCATTGATCTGCTCTTCCTTTATTTCATTGATGAGAGCATTTAGAAAAAGAATTTCCCCCTTAGTACAGCTTTGTATGCATCAGTTAAATTTTTGTATCTTTTTCACATTATCATTTTCTTTAATGAAATTGTTGATTGTTTCTATGATTTCTTTCTTTAGCCTATTTGTTCTTTAGGGTAATGATTTAAAGCAGTGAGACATAGAGTAAAAGTGTTTCTTGTAGACAGTATATTGTAGGATTCTGGTTTTTAATCCTCTCTGCTATCCTTTTCCATTTTATTGATGAGTTAATCTCATTCATATTCACAGTTATGATTACTAATTGTGTCTTTCTCTCCATCTTATTTCCCTCTTGTTTTTTCTTCTCTCTCCTCTCTCATTCAGCTTCTTTCCTTCTTTCTACATATATTCCTTTTTATTGCTCTAATAATGATGGAGTTCTTAAGAACTTTAGGTATATTGCATACTTTAAGTACTTTAAGTAACCATAAGTATCTCAAATATCATAGATATCTTAAGTATTTCTATTATTACTTCCGCTGGTATTAATATACTCAATTCGACCTCATTGAAACCCTTAAATTTTCACTTTACTTTTTTATGCTTCCCTTGAATGCCAAATTTGCACAATAAAATTCATTCAACATCATTTTTTCCTCTTGGAATATTATGCTCAGTTTTGCTAGGTATATCATTCTTGATTTTAGTCCTAGACTCTTTGACTTTTGGAGTATCATATTAGATGTCTTCTGGACCCTTAATGTAGAAGCTGCCTATGTAATCCTGACTGTGGCTCAATGATATTTGAGGAATTTGCAGCAATTTTGTAGTATTTTTTTTCCCTCAGCCTGAGAGTTCTGGAATTTGGCAGGGGAATTTTATTTTGGGGTCCCTTTTAGGAAGTGATTGTTGGATTCTCTCAATTTCTACTTTTCCCTCTTTTTTAAGGATATCAAAGCAATTTCCCCTGGTGACTTTTGTATGACGGTGTCCAGGCTCTTTTATTGATCATGGTTTTGGGGTATTCTGATGATTATTGGATTAGTTCTCTTGGGTTTATTTTCCAGGTCAGCTGTCTTTCCAGTAAAGTAGTTTAGATTTCTCCTTTTTTTCATTCTTTTGCTTTTGTCTTATTGTTTCCTGATGCTTTATGTATTCATCGACTTCTTTTTGCCCAATTCTAATTTTTTCATAGTTACTTTCTTCCTTGAGTTTTTATGGGGTCCCCCCCAATTTGGTTGATCCTACTCTTTAAAGGATTATTTTCTTCAGTGTTTGGTTTGTTTGTTTTTTGGTCTCCATTTCGCCATTTCCATTGGGGTCATTAGATTCCTTTGGAATTTGTTTTCCTCAGTGTATTTTATGCCTCAATTTCCTTTTGGTCAATATAGTTTTGGGGGAGTTGATTTCTTTGGTGAGCTTCCCCCCAGCTATTGAGTTTTTCTGTCAATTCTCTTATTATTTTATTTTTTTTACTTCTTTTAAAGTTCTTCAAGGGGTTATTTTAGAGCCTAACATCCTTTCACACTTTCCTTTGGGGATTCACATTTCTTTTATGGCATTGTTGTCTTCTTCTGAATTCATATTTTGATTTTTCCTGTCAAGAAAGTAACTCTTTAAGGTCAGGTTTTTTTCTTTGTCTTGTGCTTATTTTTCTAGCTATTTCCCCTTGCCTCCTCCCCATTATTTTATCTATCAGTTGAAGTTCTTCTCTATTCCTGGGATAGAAGGAGTGCTATTCCAAGTTTAAAGAGTACTCTTCTCTGGTACTTGGGGGTAGACTTAGCTATCTTTGTTTCCCATGATGTTTCTATAAAGGAGGTGGCCCTACTGACTTGCTCTGGGAAGGTTTACAGCTCTTTTGTTCAGATTCAGCTGCCTATATTGCCAGTTCCCCTGCTGTTTTATAGGCTAGACTCTTCCCCACTCTGCTATTTCCCTGACCCTGACAAGTGGTTTGAGCTGGGCATAATCCCTTGCTCTAGAATCTGCTGCCTCAGACACTCTGCCACTTCAGTGTCTCAGCCCACATGGGTATATGTGTGTGCGTAGGGTTCGAGGAAGGAGAGTGTCCTTTACTCTTCCACCTTATCTTCCAGCATGTAACAATGCTTAAAGTTCAAACAATTTTAGCCACCTACTATACATAGTAAATATTGGAGGAGTTACAAAATAAGCCATATATCATGCACTCAGGAAATTTAAATTAATCGTAAAGGAATGCTAAAATAACAACAAAACTAATAGAAAATGATAACTGAAATGCACAAATATTGTAAACAAATACACAAATATTGTAAACAAAAAGAAGGCTAATGGGAAACCTATCTTTGATGATTTTTAATGGATAATTTTGATTCTAGAAAATGGATATTGAAACATACCCCTGATTTCTCAGCAGAGAGACAATAGGGATGGAAACATTGTAAAAGGTGGCCAATCAAATCATTGTGATATAACAATAAAAATTTTTAAAAACAGATATATGAAAACCTAAAGTGCTTAGTCAACTACTTTTGAAAGCCTGTATAGGTGTGTGTGTGTGCATATGTATATATATATATGTATATATATATATGCATATATATAACTGCTAAAAATCAGATTAAACTGTATTATTGTTATTAAGAACCTAAGTGTCTTTTGTTTTTATTTTGTTTTATTTCATTACCTTTTTAACCTTTTCTGCGTGGAATGGTAGAGAGAATATGGGCTAATTCATTGCATTTTTGTGGGATGTTTCCACATGTTCACATTTCCCAGTGTTGTATTCTTTATGGGAAAAAGTGTGCTCTGCATAACACTACTGTTTTTTTCCATTAAGGAATCATATGTCTATGATTCATTAAATCCTTGTATATACATACTCAGTGGTTATACAGATGACTCCCAGAAAGAAGTATCTCAGGGGGATGGACAGCTGCCAATCCTTTAGGGCACCCTGGCTTACAGAAGGACTTTCCAACTTGGAGAAATTAGATTATATCACTTGAAACTGCCACCTTCTTGCCTGACAGTATATATCTCTCAAATTGACAGCTTGCAAAGCACCTGTTACCTGGGGCAAAAAAAAAAAAAAAAGTAAATCTCAGGTATCCTACACTTACCTAGTCTTTTCAAAGGAAATGTATGATTCTGCTAATGGGTGTCATCCCTAATTAACTTTATTGAAGAAAAGAAATTTCCCCATGTTGTCTTACCCAAAAGCTACCCCCATTGAATAATCAGGTCTCTGTACCATTCTAAGGCATGGATTCTGAGTGGTCTAGACTCAAAGACTAAATAATAATTAGGCTTCTCCACTCAAATAATAATCCAACACAGAGTCCTAATCTAGTTTTGAGCATTGAACTATTTGAGAACAGATGAACAATATTCTACAAGGAAAGAATTTCAAAATAAAAACAGACTCTAGGACCTCGGCAAAAAAAAATAAAAGAGTTGAGTGACAAAGAAGACGACTACTCGTGTGTTGAGGCCAATAAGATGGTTCATGTGCTCCACTGGTAACGTCCATAGGAAGCAAAGAAGAATTCCAGAATATTGACATTGTCCTGGGTGCTGGGGATACAAAGACAAGTAAGAAAGGGGGCTCTGCTTCTCTAGGAACTTACATTCTACCAGGTGAAGGATCTTTAACTTGGTTAGGGCTCTTTCCTTCAACTATTGAAAAACATTATTTTGAAGGGATCCATAAGCTTCACCAACTGCCAAAGGACACTATTGAACAATGGTCAAGAACTGTACCTAGGCTGAGACAGTACATTCAAAGACATAAATAGAAGATATATGTTCTCCTCAAGTATTCAGAGATGGGGAGTAGGGTATCCACTAATAAGTGAGGGAACTAGGAAAGACCTCAAGAAGGAAAAAGGCACTTAAAGCTGAGACTTCTTGACTTAGGAGCAGGGAGAAAGATCACCTAATCTTCATTTTATCTTAAGAGTTTGTTTCTTGATGAGCTCAGTTTAACTGGCTGTTTAAGAGGAGATGGAAGACAAACACTGCATGAGGTTAAGCCAGAACAGGGTGGAATTATGCAAAGAAGGTTATTTGTTTAAAGTTGAACTGTGTATCTGGAAGCCTTTTCCTTCATGTAGATGCTTCCCATAAGTAGCCCTCTACAAAAAGGCCATAAAAAAGTCCATCTTTCACTGATGGGGAAAAGTAAATAGCCATTGAACAATGATTTACCACAGTGGTCTTTATAATGGAAGAGAAAGCAGTAAAACTACAATCCCTAGTCCCTGAACTTAGGAAACACTCAATAAGGACAGATACTTCCTGACTTTACCCATTTAGTGCAGGGACAGACCCTGAGCAAGGCTGGCTGACACACGTCAAAATCTCTTAAATTGGACTCTTGTGCCCTCTTGTCCCACAGGATCTGGTTTAGATAATTGAGACAGAAAGTCCAGTTATTATGATCAGGGAACCAAAGTTATTAACCAGAATTATTTCTTTGCCACTGCTCAGACACATGCTAGCATCCTGAAATAAGAAAGAGAATATTGGTTGAATTTTTCTTCTGTTATTGATTTGAGCAGCTGAAATTAATATCTGACTTTATTCAGAAAGTGACTAAGTCTATATCACTTCATTCAAGAGTTCACACAGCATTTCCTTGTTGAGTAGTTTATTTAACAGCCTCTAAAATCTGAGAAAATGAAGCACACAGAGGAATGTTTACTTTGTAAGATGTTTATTTTCTGCCTGTTGGGAGGAGGGATATACAGGCATTTCTAGAAAATTCGTCTGCTTACTCTTTCAAAATTGATCTGAATACTCACGAGATGATACTAGAACTGTGACCCTTCCTGAAGTTTCCTGAGCTGTAGGAGTGAGAAGCGACAAGGACTCCAAGGATCACACAGCATCACAGGAGTAGAGAATATAGTCTATCTCCTCTGTTTTAAGGATGAGGAAACTCAGCCCCATGGCAATTAAGTGACTTGCCCAAGATCACACAGACAGTATACATCAGAGGCAGAATTTGAACCAGGTTCTCTGACTCCAAAGCCTCTGCCCTTTCCACTGTATCACGTCTTCTTCCCATCAGTTAGGGACAATCTCTTTTTTCCCCCTAGGACTGTTTTTTGTTGAGTTTAGTTTGACTAACAGTTTAAGAGGAAATGTTTGGCATTCTCCATTGGGCAGACTTTCTGGTACAGAGTAAAGAACAGGTTTCATCAATGTTAATGAAATATAAATGAATTTAAAAGACCTCAATAATGAGACTCTTAAAAGTGAAGATATTTCAAATGTCTAAAAATAAGTAAAGTCAGGTTTCTCCCCATGTGAAAACAAGAGAACTCCTTCACTTTGGAGTAAAGGAAAATTTGGTGACTATTCTTTTGCATTCATGAAACTGGATTTGCTTTACAAATATTATAGGAAATCCAAAATGATTTATTCACTTTGACACAGATGGCCTAGGCTCCCAGAAGCTCCTGGTGCCCCCCCAACCTCTACTAGAGATACACAAAGCCCCATCTTCTTATACTGCTGTGAGTTCTGGTATAGATACAAAGGTCCTCTGACTCCTAGTACTTGTGAAGTCCCCCCAGAGAAATGATGGAAAGAAAAGCACTATCTAGAATCATCTCTTTGTCACTTGGCTTACACATCCAAATACCCTGCTGTGGATCCTAAAGGTTAACATATATTGAACTATGAAGGGTCTTATAGGCCATCTAGTTCAACTCCCTCATTTTACAGATGAGGAAACTGAGGCCAAGACAAGTGAGGTGACTTGCCAAAAATCTTAGAAAAAAAGTAACAGAGGCAGAAGTTCAACTCAGATCCAAATGACTCCAAGTTTAGTGGTCTTAAGTTCATCATACTTCCTACTGTTTCGGGTCTCTCCCACACTAGAGGTGCCAAGGTTTAAGAAGAGATTATTTAGAGGGGGCAGCTGAGTAGCTCAGTGGATTGAGAGTCAGTCCTAGAGATGGGAGGTCCTAGGTTCAAATCTGACCTCAGACACTTCCCAGCTGTGTGATCCTGGGCAAGTCACTGAGCAATACACAGTACTGGCTCCAAGATAGAAGGTAAGGGTTTTAAAATATTAAAAAAAAAGAAGAGATTATTTAGAATAAAGACTTAGATCTAGAAAGCAACTCAGAGGTCATCTCACCTAATCCCTCATTCTATAGATAAGAAAACTGAGAAGCTGGGAGTTTGAGTGACTTAGCAAGGTCACAGAGGTAGTAATAGAGATGGGACTTGAACCAAAGTTCCAATACTTCAGACCTATTGTCTTTCTCCAAGAGAAGTGAACTTATTAGACCCGTTCAAATCCAATAATCAAAGGTTCCAAAAGCCTAGTTTAATCTAAATACAAAAGAAAATTCCCCCCAAATACACTCCACCCCACTATCAATCAGACTAAAATGGAAGCAAGTTAAGCTATTCATAACTGGCACTGTTTAAACTTAATGGCAAGAAGAGTTAATGGCAAAGGCCAAACACTTCCTGGAGCTCTTTTCTTTAGTCAGTCTCTGTCTTGGAAGAAGTTAGTAAGGACTTATACCAGAGAACAAAACACCCAGCTAAGATAGACTTCCTTTCAAGATATGACTCAACTCTGGTTGCCATACTTCCACTTGGACCTATTGCCATTGTCACACCAGGCTGTTTCTCTTCTTAATCAGCTGCTCCAGCAAACAACATGCTTGCAGCCTTTTAGTCATATAGAAAACCACAGAAACATTTCCTTTTGACTCTTTTCTCTCCACATCAGACCCCAAAGTCAGGGTTCTTATGTAGATATCTCACCTCACAATCTATTAGAAAGTGGCTCAATCATGCTCACTCACCCTGCTGACATGAGAAGAAAGAAAAGTATAGGTTAATGCTACTTATAAACAGAGTGATCAGCAACTAGAAAGCTGGGACATTGAATAACGGAACAGGAAAACAGCTCCATCTCTGCATAAGTCAGAGAACTAGGGCACAAAGGGAAGAGACCATGGTGCTTGCAGGGACGGTACCAAAGGAAAACAGGTGGACTTGTAGTTCTTGATGTTGGCTCAAAAGTTCTAGGGCTTTGGGAGTTCTGAAGTCTCTAGGACCCACCAATGACAAGGCTGGCTACTTTCTCTGCCTAACAATCACTGTCAAAAACCTTTATAGATCTACTTTCCCCATCTTGTCTGGCTGAAAACCTCTGAACCCCAACTAAAAGATCAGAGAAAATGAAGAGTTAGTTAGTGCAAGGAAAGTCAAGGTCTTCTCCATCAGAGATTCTTCATTGTAGCAAATTATATAATATTCATGTGAATTAAATCATTAATTTATAATTTTATTAATTTATAATTATTTAATTAAATTCCGTAATACTCATTGTGTGTAAGGGAAACAGACAGAATCAAAGAGACAGGCAGGGATAGGGTCAAAGAGATAGAGGGAAATTGACTACATTCTTGAGTTTGGCCCCTTCCTCATTTTCCAGTCTTCTTATACTTTACTCAATCTCTGTGTACTCTATGAGCCAGAGAAATTGACCTCTTTACTGTTCCGTATCTCCCAAATCTATTCCTTTTCCTTGCTTTTCCCTTAAGTAAGGAGTGCACTCCCTCATCCCCAGCTTCTGACTTCCTTCAACCCCAGCTCAAACCCCGCCCTGTGTTAGTAGTCTTTCCCAGCTGCCCTCAATACTAGTGCCTTCTGTCTGAGATTATGTGCAGTTTACCTTTTATTTATCTTGCACATATGGAGTTGTTTTCCTTCTATGTCTCCCATTAGAATGTCCTTCCATTGAGGAATGGCTGAACAAATTGTGGTATCTGTTGGTGATGGAATACTATTGTGCTCAAAGGAATAATGAACTGGAGGAATTCCATGTGAACTGGAACGACCTCCAGGAATTGATGTATAGTGAAAGGGGCAGATCCAGGAGAACATTTTACACAGAGATGGATACACTGTGGTACAATAGAACATAAGGGACTTCTCTACTAGCAGCAATGCAAGGATCTAGAGCAAGGCTCTCATAAGGACTTATGAGAAAGAAAACTAGCCACATTCAGAGGAAGAACTGTGGGGGGAGAAACACAGAAGAAAAAAACTGCTTGAACACATGGGCTGATGGGGATATTATTGGGGATGTAGACACTAAATGATAACTCTAGTCCAACTATCGATAATATGGAATTAGGTCTTGATCAATGATACATGTAAAACCCAGTGGAATTGTGTGTTGGCTGAGGGAGGTTAAGAGGGGTTGGGGGAGAGGGAAAGGACATGAAATATGTAACTATGGGAAAATATTCAAAATAAAAATTAAAAAAAGAATGTTAGGTACTTGAGAGCAGGAAACATATTTTTGTTTTTCTTTGTATCCTAAATACTTAGCACAATGCCTGACACACTGCAAATGTTTAATAAATGTGTGTTGACTTGGCTTGACTTAGGGAATATAGATGAATGAACAAAACCCATTAACTTTAAATATTTTGCCCCCTCAGCAAGCAGAACTATTTCTCTTAAAGTTCAGTGAATCATAGCATCTAGAGCTGTAACAGACATCAGAGGTCATTGAGTCCACTTTGCTCATTTTATGAATGAAAAAGCACAATTTCAGGGAGAAGATCCAATATCATAACAATAATTCACATCTCTATAGCTTTTTCTGTCAAGATCTCCAGATTACGTCTGGAATGTGTTTCGGTATACCACTCAGAAGAGAATTGATATATATTTAGATAATAGTTTCTTTTTAAAAGGAGTAGAACTAAGGATAATTTAGTTAATTAGACCTCCGCTCATAACTTTATCCTTCTCACCTAAACTGTTTTCCTCCTCTTTATTTAAGTGAATCTTACAAGGCTTAGCCAATGTTCCAACCCCTCCATGAAGTCAGCTTTTTTTCATCACTCCACCTACAACACTCAGTAGTGCTGCCACCTGTTTGACATTTATCTTAAAAATCTGGGTATTTTTAGTATGTGTACTTCCTACCCCTTTGAATAGTGAGGTCCGAGAGTCTGCATGTTGTTATAATTAAAATTATCTCCTTAGAGACTGGTTTTAGGTAAGAATATTGATTATATTAGGTTCATTGGCTAAGCTAGTATCACAACCAATAAAGTGGCACAGGTCTCCATGGCTCTCTCATGACCAGAGAAAGTCTGAACTGGGTCACCCAACTCAATAAATAGGCTCATTATTTAGTCCCTCCCTTGAATATCCCAAGAGAGCTTTAATTGATAGCTAATTAAGAGGTGGTCCATCAACCTATCCACCCCTCCTTGTCCCCACAGGTGAACATGCTATTTATACAGAAAAAGAACCCTTTTGTCCTTCATTTATTAGCCAAATTCTGTTAAAAGGGAAGATATTCCTTGGGATTCCCAAGGATGAAGAAAATGCAAGAAGCAGCAGACTGACCCAGATCCCAGGCACAAGAACACACAGTATTTCTCCCTAACATATAGAAATTAATATAGTGTGTGAAAAATAAATCCTCACAGTGTCTTATGGGTCTTTGAAAACAGATGCCCAATAAATACTGGCTATTTGATGGACATGAAGAAGTCCATCATTTTTTTTGATGACTGTCAACTTAATATTAATTAATTAATATTTTTTATTTTTTTAAACCTGGCTTGAGTTGTTAAGAGTAGAACAGGGGAAGCTAGGTGACTCAGTGGATAGAGAGGTAGGCCAAAAGACAAGAGGTCTTGGGTTCAAATCTGACCTCAGACACTTCCCAGCTATGTGACCCTGAGCAAGTCACTTCACCCCCATTGCCACTCTTCTGCCTTGGAACCAATATACAATATTGATTCTATGATGGAAAGTAAGGTTTTTTTTAAAATGGACTAGACTAAGAACTCTAGTAAAATTCTAGGATTTTGCCCTACACAAAGAGATGTTAACTATTCAAATAAGAAGAAGAAAGGGAGTCACTTTAGATCCCCTCTTTTCTCTGCCTTCTATCCCATATCTCTCTAGCTGTCAGTCAACAAGCAGTAAGCACTTATTCTTATATATTTATAATAAGTGCTGTGAATGTGAACCCCTAAATTTTCCCTTTTTATTAATTATTCTGAAGGGGAAAATATTTTTACATTCATTATCACACTTGCCTGCATGCCTAGAGTTTATAAATGTAGGTAGGTTCATCAGAGGAGATTTGAACAATTTGATGACTTCTCCAATCTACTTGATGAGGTTACAGGGTGTGGTTTTTGCATGAAGGCACATGAAAGGCACTTCTCAAAAAGATAGGCATGCACAACAGCCCTTTGCTGAGAGAACACAGAGACTCCTATCATTTGCTTGTAGTGATTGGGGGCTACCTCAAAGATGATTAGAGATAAAATGTCCAAGGGTATTAGAGGAATCCTTTTTCTTTTAATGTCTCTATAACATATGAGACCAAGTTTATATATGAACTGTGAGTCCACCTTAGGGTCTTTCTTACTCTTCCAGATTCCCTCTTTGCCTTTTCCCTTGTTTCTTCTTTTAGAATGCAGCAAGGGCAGGGCCTTAAGAGAGGGTTTCTTCCCTTTCCATTAAGAACAACTAATGGTGATTTGCTACCAAAACCCATGGTAAAAAGATATTGTCTGATTGTTAGGTCCTAGAGAGTAGTAAAAAAAAAAGGCAGAGGTCATGAATTTGAATTTCTTTTTGAAGAGGAGGAAGATTATGACATTGCTTGGTAGCATAATTTCAGAATCTAGCCTTCTAGTCAGAGAAGGAAAATTTCCTGTGCAATCACTCATGAGTAACCTTAAGTATGATAGTTTCCAAATCTGAGAGCTTAGGGATATAAACTTTTTCCTAGATTTCCTCTGCCCAAGTTAGATAAGTGACTTTGACTTTTCCTGACTGCCTTCTCCCAAGGAGGAATGAAATGAAATTTGACAGTTCAACAATCACTGTCTCAACTTATCTCTCTACTTTGGATTGCTGTTCAAACTTCCATTTTCTGTACCTTACTCCCTGGCTTGTTTCCCCAATAAATTATTTGGCCTGCCTGGATAACATTAATTCCGATTACCCTTCTGACTCATGGTTTGAGCCATATCGCTCTCCCCACGAATATAGTCTTTTCTTTTTAGGATTACTAATTGCCCTATAGTCATCCAACACCCTCAAGATCAAGAAGAATCTCTGAGTTTCAATAGAAGGATTGTCCTAAATGAATAGTTCTTATGGGCCTTCAACATTACCTAGAGAGAAAATAAACCTTGTTAAAAAATCAGAAACTAAGGGAAGAGGAACAGAGGGCAATAATGTGAATTTTACAGAGAGAATATTTGAGAGAGCAAGGAACCATGCATACAGAGCAAATCCTAGAGTCTATTGGATTCCACAGTGGTAAGGAAATATTGGCTCGGAATGAGGAAACATTGGTCTAAAGATTATAAAGGAGTAGCCCAACTTTAGTCATCTCTTGTACAAAAGGGAGAGTTCATATGAAATCCTGAAAACCACCATCCAGTGACACTGCCATTTTTATAGTATGAGAGAAGTTCCATGGGGTGTTTGGGGAGTGCTTTTTTTTTTTTATTGAGAACCACATGCAGTGGTTTGAAATGCTAAGCAGGGTTTGCCACAACGAATGCCATAGACTGTAATTAAGCCATTGGCTAACAGGGCTCTCTGAGCTGTTTAATACCACTTTGCACAAAATGGCATATGCCTTTTGTTGCTTGCTGGATCTTTTGGATAAACCAAATACATGGGCTGTGCATGGATTCTGCAGGCTAAACTTTCTGTTTTAATTCTATAGGCTTTGTGTATGCCATGAACTAAAAGGTACTGCCCTATTGAACAATAACTACAAGTGTTGTTGATGGATACTTAGCGGGAGAAAGATTATAGGACCATAGACTTACAGTAAAAGGAAGCAATCTAGTCAGGAGCTTTGAAGGGCAAATACAGACAGAGTCTGAGACTTAAAGGCAGGAAGAACAGAATTCAAATCTTGCCTTGGATATTTAGTAACTACTTGACTCTAGGTCTTTCACATTGTCGGCTTCAGTTTTCTTATCTCTAAAATGGGGAGAATAATAGCAACCTCCCAGGATTATGGTGAAGATTGAATGAGGCAATATAAGTAAAGTGTTATATAGATGTTAGCTACTGCTATTGAAGATGTGAAGCCTACTGAGAAAGGTGACTCTTATTACTGCTTGAAATGGAGAGGCCACTGGCCTTAGAGGTATCTGAAATGAATACACCAAGGCTATTAAATTTGGCAACTAAGTAGTGCTATGACTGCCAGAACCATATGGTAATGGAAGAGTTAAACAAGGTGCTTATTTATCCCATTGAGTCTATTTCCTAAATAGTGCCTAGTATAATGTCTTACACACAACCAACACTTAAGAAATTCAGTTTGTTTTTTAGTAGATATTGTCTATAGACCATACACTTGGTGTCGTGTTCATTTATAACATTTTTTAAACTGTGGAAAAAAATAAAATGAGTGTATCGTGTTAGATATCAAGCCAGCCCTCCCCCTCCCCACTTTCTGAACACTCTGTAAAGGATTGGCAGGGATACTGAGGGCACATGACCATAAAGTACTGAACAGGAGTTTCTGGACTATTAAAGCATCTAAGAAGCCAGTGGCTAGGAATGCTGTGAATGAAGGGACAACTGTATCAGACGAAATGAAGTAGGATTCCAACTAGAGTGAGGAAGCTATATAGAATTCCAGAAAGAAGGAAACACCTGAAAAAGGAGTCCTGAAAAACTGCAAGAGGTCAGATGGAAGACAGGAGCTAAGAAAAACTATTCTAAACTTAGAAGCTGCAGTTCTACCCAAAATGCAAAGATTTCACCAAGGGGTTCTGTGAATTCATGGGGATTGTGACTCCAATTTCAGGGGAAGGAAGCAGAGCTTGTCATGAGAAATTTTCTATTGCCTTGGTTCTAAAGTCTTAGATATGAGTCATTTTATCTCCATTCTTGTCTTGAATAATTCTATATTTAATGGTTTTGCTAGCCTGAGTGAAGGAGCTGAAAGAGCTTTGAGAAGCATGACCCAGATGTTCCCAGATGGTGATGTTTCCAAAAAAGAGTCTGAAAAAAAAGCCTAAACCATTAAGATTACTTATTAGAGAATACTTCTCCACCTGAGATTAAATCCAGGTCATCATGTCAGAAGCCAGGCTCAAATAGGAAAATAAAATATAAATACAAATAAATCTTACACTAGGTTTTGAAAACATTTTGAATCAAGAACCCATTTGACAATCTGATGAAGCCTATGAGCCCCTTTCAGAAAAATTATTTTATAAATGTAAATAGTATAAGATTTCAAAGAAAACCAATTATATTGAAATAAATATTAAAAATTTTAAGAGATATGGACTCCTGATTGAGTTGTTGTTGTTCAATCATTTTTCAGTTGTGCCAACTTTGTGACCCCATTTGGGGCTCTCTTGGCAAAGATACTAGGGTGGTTTGCTGCTTTCTTCTCTAGCTCATTTTACAGGTGAGGAAACTGAGGCAAAGTTGAGCGATCTGCCCAGGGTCACCCAGCTAGTAAGTGAGGCCATATCTGAACTCAGGAAGACAGGTCTTCTTGTTCTTAAACCTGGTGCTCTATCCACGGTCACCTTAAGAACCACTGCCCAATATCAGACAGAATGTAGTAAATGAAAAGAAGATATCCTAGCAAAAAAAAAACTCTGAGATTTGTGAGAAGGGAATAAATTACTTCTACATAGAGGGAAACAGAAAGGCTTCCTATTAGGTGGCACCTGAATTGAATCTTGAAAGAGAAATATTTGTATTTGGCAAAAAATAGAATATTATAGACATCCCAAAGGAGCTGTTAGTTTTCTATAATCTTTCATTCTCTCAACTAAAAGTGTTTACTCTTAAAAAAAATAAAAGAGCAACAAGTAAGAAGCTCCTTGTAAGCTTTTTGCTTATTCAAATCTTTATAGAGTACTTCCTACAATTCTCTCCTATTCTCCTTCCCAATTCTACTTTTTATTATATACACCATAGATATGGCATGTCTCTCTAGCAGAGGATACACTTCTGAAGAATAGGAACTGTATCATTTTTCATGACTGTACTATTAGTAGTGCCTAGCAAGCTGCCTTGCATATTGGTTGCTGTTCAGTTTACTCAATCATGTTCAGCTCTTCATGACTGTGGACCATAACATACCAATACTGTTCACGAGGTTTCCTTGGAAAAACAATCCTAGATGGTTTGCTATTTCCACCTCCAGTGTTTTAGGGCAAACAGTTGAAGTGGTTTGCCCAGGGTCACCCAACTAGTAAATATCTGAGGCTGGATTTGAACTTAGTTCTTCCTGACTCTGGGCCAGTGCTCTAGCCACCGAGTTATCTAGCTGGCTGTTTTGCATATAAGGTCCTTAATAAATATTTTTTGATCATTAAGTTTAATTGCATTCTCCCTTGGAAGAAAGCAAGCAGTGAAGGCAGAAATCACTCGAACCTTTTATTGCCCTATTCCACAGTCTCAATTGATAGATCAAAAGCTAAAGAAATATACTTAGAAGGCAATCTACAAAAGAACTCATAAATGGTTAGATAAAAAAAACAAAACGATCAAGTCATTAAAGGCCTAAAAGTAACAGGGATAGCGCATATAAGAATTTAAGTCAGGGGGAAGGTAGGTGGCTCAGTGGATTAAGAGCCAAGCCTAGAGATGGGACGTTCTGGGTTCTAATCTGACCTCAGACACTTCCTAGTTGTGTGACCCTGGGCAAGTCACTTCACCCTCGTTGCCTAGCCCTTACCACTCTTCTGCCTTGGAACCAATACATAGTATTATTTCTAAGATAGAAGGTAAGGGTTTTTTAAAAAAAAGAAGAATTTAACTCAAAGAGGTTCAGTAGAACACTTAGAACTGAGTCAATGAATGGTTGTGATGCTACTGGACCTGTGATTCTATTGCCCTAGGGGTCTCCAGCTAGGGAAACTCTCATCCAACAGCTTAAAGTGTGGTCTAAGACACTGAGAAATTAAGTGACTTGCTCAGGATCATTATATATGTGTGTGTATTACATAACGAATATTGGGGCAGCTAGTTGGCACAGTGGATAGAGTAATGGGCCAGAAATCAGAAAGACTCATATTTCAAAGTCTATTTTTTTTAAGTTTTAGGATTTAAATTTATTACAGAAAGATGTTTAGTTACATTCATTTTTACATAAAATTTTGGTAGTAAAGCAGACTTTAGTAATCAGAGGGCCTTCCCTTTAAGAGAGATAGATGGAGCTATCCCTTAGGAAAATTAATAAAGTTGCAAAGTTTGCAAAAAACACTCTGTATATTTTTTCACTTGATTCTCACAATAACTCTGATTAAGTTCTGCAATTAACTCTCTTTTGCAGGTGGGGAGACTGATGCTAAGAGCCGTAAAATAGGTATCAAGTATCTGAAACAGGAGCTGAACCCAAGTCTTCCTGAATCCAAATCTGGTGCTCTTTTCACTATACCATATTGCTTCTTCGAGAAGGTTTTACAGACATCTTCCCAAGTTTAAATCTGGCCTCAGAACTTCCTGGCTTGGGAACTTGGGCAAGTTACCTAATCCTTAATGAGTTTCCTCATCTGTAAATTGAGCTGGAGAAGGAAATGACAAACCACTCCAGTATTCTACCAAGAATACTCCAATCACAAATCACAAAGATTTGCATAGAGAGGAAATGAATGAACCACAACAAAAATTAATATTATATTCAATTTGTGGAGAGACCTGTCATTTCGTCAATATTAGCAGTATCTCCAACAATGTTTATTGCAGTCCAATAATCACTGTTCATCTCATGAGATTTTTGGCTATATCCTCCAGAAGAGATCCACTATCATGCTAGAGGCTTTTCTTTAGATTTCTTAACATTCAGGGCAAAGATTCCAATAAAATATATGTGTTGTACATTTATTATCCCTTATTCTTACTATGCAACAAAATATGACTTTTTTCTAGACATATACCTTTTTTAAAAAAAAACATCTTCCCTCTTAGAATCAATACTGAGTATTGGTTCTAAAGTGGAAGAGCAGTAAGGGCTAGACAAAGGGAGTTAAGTGAGTTCCCTGGGATCACACAACTAAGGAAGTATCTGAGATTAGATTTGAACCCAAATCCTCCCAACTGCAGGCTTGGCACTCTATCCACTGGACTACCTAGCTGCTCTATTTTAATATAATTTCCATCATTTCTGCAAAATTCTACATTTGTAATGTGGTACAGTACATTCATACTCCTCATATGCCTCTCCATTTGCCCTTTGGGTTATGTCTGAATTTAATTCTTCAAAGAATGTGGTATTAGATGATTTCTAGTTATACTTCATCACCAGAATGAATAAATGAGAAAGCACTTATTAAGCGCCTATTAAATGCCAAAAATTATACTCAGAGCTAATAGGAAAAAAATGCAATACTATTTCCTCTCAAGGAGTTTATACTCTAAATGGAGGAAATAATGAAAAAAAGGAAATTTAGCTACCTGGCCGTTAGAAAAACCAGGAAGTCCTAGGAGAACAGCAGAAAGACACATGGCAACACCTGAGGATCCTTAAGTGAAATCAGAAAGGAGATGGCAGTGCCATGGGTCTGCAGGGTAGAGAGGTAAGACACATGATAAGGCTTAATGGTCCTCTATCTCCCTAGAAGAAATAGAGTTGGTGATACTCACTTCATCCTAAGCTTGGGAGCAGTCAAGAAGCCTGGATGAATTCTGAGATATCCTGGGAAGGAAGAAGATGAGAGAAGGCAAAAACAGGAAGACTTCCCTGGTGGTGGTAGGTCTTCCCACTTGCCTTGCCATTCCACTCTGATTCTGCGGGAATATGGCCTGGGCCAGTTGAAGGGGCAAAAGGGGGGAGAAATTTTCTCTTCATACTTATGAGCAAAATCAGCCTCTTCCACATACTCAAAAGTCCTTCACTAGAAGCTCAAGAGCACAGACACAGAGTTGTTGAATGCATGAGCATCAGTCCTTGAATACCCAAGAAAAGAGCTGGTGATGTATGTGTAGTACCCTCCTCAGGTGCAAAACCTTTGGCTTTGACTCATGTCTATCTTCTAACCATCTGTAGAACATATGGGGGAGTGTGTATTATCCACATGCAAGGGGATTATGTGTGTTCTACACACATGAAGGAATTTATGTGTTCAACACATATATTCCCTCATGTTCCCTCTACACATAGAAAGCAGCCTTCCTGCTTAGTCTTCCCTCACCAGCTTCATACTAGAAGAACTAAGGAAACACGACATATGGTTTATTACTCATCCATGTGGTCCCCACCCTGTAGTAATTCACTCTCTAGTAAAAATTATTAACACCTAATCAATAGGCTAATATGAGTGCCAAAACTGCCAAGGTTTTTTAATTACATACTTGGTTAGTTTAATAATGCTATAAATATTTTCTCCATATATCCTTTAAGGAGATATGAACATCTTTAAGGAGATACGAGCGTAGATTCCTTTATGACTATCTTGATTCACCATTTGTCCTTGGCCAGACAATCTTCCAACTTTCTGTTCCTTAGATAATCCCAGAAAGTTAAGAAGCTCTGAGAGATGTAATCTGATGGAGATGTGATGCTCCCTCACTTCCCAACTCCCTGGGAACTTTTACTGTATACATCAGATCACTGAGAGGCACGGATAGAAAGCTAGTCTTGAAATCAGGAAGACAAGATCAATTCTCATGTCTGATACATATTGGCTTTTTGATTTTGAGCAAGTCACTTAACATCTCAGTGCCTCAAGAAATGCTATGTTTAACTCTAAGTTAGACTCTAAAAACTAAAAAGTTTTAGAAAAAAATGTCAATCTGTACCAGCAGAACTTCTTCATCAGGAGTTCCCTTTATTACTGAAACCACAGGTCCACCTCTCTGCTCCCTCAACACCACAAAATTTAAGTCATGTTTTATTAAAAGGGTACAAAGACAGAAACATGAATCTAAATTTCAGTATCATTGTTTAGTTAAGAGGTGTCCTGATAGAGTGGATAAAGAGCTGCTATGGGGACCAAAATGTCTCAGGTTCAAGTCCTGCTTTTGACACATACTAGCTATGTGATAATTAATTTCAATTAATCACTCAGTGCTTCTAAATAGCTAATGCGCTGAGACTATAAGTTAAGGATGAGATACCCGTATCCCTTGAGACAGTCTCCCACACCAATGAAATCATAGGTGTTGCTAAAAAAAAAATTGAAAATCCCAGCTGAAGAGGCTTCCTGAAACATTCCATATAAGAGTCTCTCTACGTCCTAAACTGGCTCTTGCTGTATGGTCTATCCTCTCCCCTCCGGCACAGCTCTTTCCTCCCAATGAGTCCTTGGATTGTTTACTCAAGCAGCATACAAAATGTTCAGAATTAAGTTAAATAATGGAGGAAAAGGAAAGATAAACGGACACATTTCATATGAGAGTGATTTTCTTGTATGGTTAGTAAAAACAATCCATGCATTCATTTGTGTCTTCCATTACTATCGAGCTGAGGACGCAGGCCCCTAGAACACCATAATCAGTTGATACTGGGCTCATTGTTTTCCTGTATCTGAACAAACACATCATTGCCTCATCCCAAAGAGTTTTCTACTCTACCCCCAAGTCAGGTCTTTGGGCAATGGCAGCAGCATAAGACAGGAGTACTTAACTTGAGATATGTGGGAGACTTTGTTTTTTAAAGAGTTTGATCATTGTATTTTAGCCTAATTTGCTTCATTTGTAATCTATGTATTTTATTTTTATATATTTAAAAACTATTTTTGGAGAAAGGTCTATTAGCATCATCAGTTTGCCAAAGGGTTCTATGACAGAAAAAAAGGTTGAGAATGCTGAACTACATCTTGCCTTCTCAGTGGGTGGGAGAAGGGAGAGAATCTGGAAATAAAAATCAAATAAAATTTGATGGGAGAAAAATGTCAAATTATTTTAAAGGATGACAGTTATTTGACAAACAAGTCTGAGTATGTTTAGTAAATAAAAGAAAAATCGTATTACTATCTAATCTTATATCCTTAAAAAGAGCCAATAAATGGCAAAAAGAAATGCTTTAATTGATTTAGTAATTCAACTTAGCAATGATTAATAAAGTGCCTTCTTTGTGCCAGGCATTACAATCAATATTGGAGAGATAAAGACCAAAAAAAAAAACAAAAAAGTTGTCCCTACCCTCAAAAAGCTTGCATTTCACTGAGCGTTAAAGGGGAAAGGATGCAATGTTTGCAATCCACGACCACGAGGCAATTAAGTTTGGCCATCTTTCAAGTCAAACCTATAAGGCTTTTGGGGATGATGAAGCAACTATGTGGTGAGGCATCAAAGGACAGAAAATACAGAGCAAATTGAAAAGGATTGGTCAATGCATTATAAATGCATGTATGCCTTGTACAACAACATGGTGCAAGGAAAGATTACAAATCTGGAGGCAACTCAAATAGACTTTACCTTTAAAAGGCTAGAAAAGGACCAACAACTTGGTCTTTAAAGCCTAAATTTCCTATAAGAAAATTTTGCAATAAGAAAAAAGTGGCCAAACAGATGCCCCTGAATTATTTTCTCGAAGCTAATCTCAAAAATTTTCCTTTTACCTACTGGTAAAAAAATCTGTCCAAGAAGAGATATTCTGGTTTCTCAAGCTCGGGCACTATCTTCTGCAGGAAGCCTGTCCTGGTCTCTCAGCTGCCTGTGCTAATCCCCATCCCACCCCAGAAATCTTGCACATCACTCAGTCACCAATAATTAGAGAAACAAAAATTTAAAACCATCAGCCCATCAGATTGACAAAGTTGACAAAAAAAAGCAAAATGACAAATGCTAGAGAGGATATGAGAAAGTAGATACATCAAGTCCATAGTTAGTGGAGCAATCAACTGATTCAACTATTCTAGGAAGGTATTTGGATCTCTACCTCCAAAGTGATTAAACTGTGCATACTTTTTGACCCACCAATACAGCTACTGGGCATATACCCTAAAGAAATCAAAGAAAGCTAAAAAAGTACCATATGCACAATAAAATTTATAACAGTACTTTTTGGAGTGGCAAAGGATTGGTGACCACCAATGATTGAAAAATAGTTATGGCTTATGAATGTGATGGAATACTATTGTGCTATAAGAACATTGTGAAGGAAACAGTTTCAGAGAAACCTTGGAAGACTCAGTACAAATTGTGACTTTTTTTGGACGTGGTCAATGTGGGAATTTATTCTGCTTGACTATACCTGTTTATAACAGGAATTCTGTTTTTCTTGTTTTGTCAAAGACAAGAGGTAGGGGCGGGCAGTAGGGAGTAGAAGCTGGAAAAGCAGATATCCACTTGAAAATATAAGAGAATAACATTTAAAAAATAAATGTTTGTTGACTGATAAATTTCTATTACCCCGTGAGGGTATTCCTTCACCATGGGAAACAGAAAAGTAATTGATTAATATTTTGCCCTCCTTATTCCAAATACCTTAACCATTTTCTATACAGACACATCATTTGAGGCTGTTTACATGTTGGAATTGTTGATTTCTATAATAAATTGGGCTTTGTGTCATTGATCAGGAAAGGAATCTCTAGTATAGTATTGTTCTAACAATAAGTTCTAATGATAGCACTTTTTAATAGAAATGGAAACTACCATAATGGTAAGGACATAAACAGAGATGTATTCCCAATATGTTTTACATATACAAATGGAAATAGACTGTACAATATGGTTTGCATGTCTAGAAGCAGGTAAAACTGGTTTGTATAATTTATAGAGTACCTGGATCCTAGATCCTTACCCTTAGCTGAACCTTTCAATTGACTGCTGAATAAACAATAAAAACTCACACTTATTCTTAGGTTTACAAAGTGCTTTTCCAAAGGGGCAGCTAAGTGGCACAGTGGATAGAGCACCAGACCTGGAGTCAGATGGACCCAGGTTCAAATCTGACTCCAGAAACTTCCCAGCTCTGTGACTCTGTTTGCCTAGACCTTTCTTTTGTACCTTAGAGTTGTTACTAAGACAGAAAGTAAGGAGGTTTTGTTTTGTTTTGGTTTGTTTTGTTTTGGTTTTTTAAGTGCTTTCCCCAACATAATCCTGTAAGTTAGGCAGTTGAATTATTACTATTCTTATTTTGTTGATAAGGAAATCAAGTCCAGAAATTAAGTGACTAGTTCAAGGTCTCAAACTCAGGTGTCTTCACTCCACGTTCACTTCTATTTCCATTATAATTATTCTGTTTCTCAACATGCTTGGGCTTCTATCCTGAAATGGATTGGTCTTGACACTGCTGCCAAGTGGTTGCTAAGTGGCAGAGTGGATAGAGGGCTGAACCTGAAACCGGGAAAGCCTGAGTTCAAATCCAGCCTCAGATACTTATTAACTGTGTGACCCTGGCCTTGATTTCCTCAACTCTAAATGGGAATAATAATAATTATTGCATTTATCTCCCAGGGTTGTGGTGAGCATCAAAAGAAATCATATTTATGAAGGGTGTGGCACAACTACTGGAACATAGAAGGCAGTTAATAAATGGTTAATTTCTTACTTCTTTCCAAGTCAAAAGCATTTATTCAACAAGCATTTATTAAATGTATTTTTTTAAATTTTTATTAATGATACCAAACATTGAACCAAGTTCCCAGGCTACAAAGACAAAAACAAAACCATCTATGTCCTCAAGATATTTACATTCTATTAGAAGAAAACAATATATTGAGACTATCATTAAAATTTTATAATGTTAAAAATACTTTGATTATTTAATTAGGAAAATAGACACAACTTCCACCAAAAGAAGAAAGAAAAATTGTTCTATAGTAATGTATAATAAAGACATTTAGGTCTTAAAAAACATCACTTTTCAACTCAGTTTTGCAAGCATTATTGATATGACTAGTAGTACATTATTTATTTTAGGTTTTATTTCAGATATAGCTCAGAACTAGTCTTCCTCTAGGTTCATAAGCTTCAAGAAGACCGTTAGCTCGTTGCTATTTGGTGTTCTGTGTGGTAAGATGTTTCTCCTTTTAAGGTTACC
Organism: Gracilinanus agilis; assembly: GCF_016433145.1. Lineage (NCBI taxonomy): Eukaryota > Metazoa > Chordata > Mammalia > Didelphimorphia > Didelphidae > Gracilinanus > Gracilinanus agilis. The sequence continues at coordinate 355,014,870 of NC_058133.1, forward strand.
CTCTAACTTATTAGAGAAGAACTGAAAAGGTAATCTAGTCCATCCATTTGGCCTCTAACTATTTTTTTATTCCTTTCAGTGAGTTATCTTTGCTATTTTTTCCCCAGGTAAGCATCCACCTGTTTTGAAAATTCATTTGGAATGAAGAGCTGAAATATATTAGGAAATTATCTTTCCTACAATTAAAAAAATGTGGAAGATGAAAGATCAACCAGATTAATGAGAGGGCCCATTGAGAGAGATTCTTAAAGTAAAACAGAGTTTATAGCCTCTGCTCTTCTTTGCTTCTCCACCTGTACCCCCCTTTTTTAAATTTTGTTTTTAAATTTGTTTACAAATTTCCCCCTTTTGTTTTCCATTAATTTTTAAAAGATTTTTGCCAGTTATGTGTAAAAAATTTTAACATAAATTTTTAAAAATATTTTTATTTTCATAAAAGAATTGATGTAATGGAAGTTTTATTTATTTCTGCTATCTTGTTTTTAAATTTATTTAATCATATAGTAAAGTTTCCTTTTGAAACATTCTGACTTCATCCTAGTTGAAGAATCATAGGAAAGATGGATTTTCCTACACATTAGCCAGATTATATAAAGAAGTTCATATTTTCATAGTACATTAAGGTCCACATAATTCTTTCCTTCTGATAACCATGTGTGACAGATAAAACAAGTATGATTGCTTCCATTTCATAGCTGAGGAAGCTAATGCTTGGAGTGTTTAAATGACTTGTCCATAGACACAGAGTATAAGAAGTAAGACTTGAAACCAGGTCTTTCTACTTCAAGATCAATGCCCTTTCCAGTATATGAGGCTCTTCTTAAAGCAGCAAAGGGTCACTACCTAGAAATGGCCATGGAGTATCAGAAGTGTTCCAGATTCCAGGCAGCTAGATGACTCAGGGGATGTCTAATGTATTTGTCAGCTGGGTCCAGTTTTAAGAGGACCATAGTTCAAACCCAGCCTTAAACACTTTCCAGCTCTATGACCTTGAGTCTGCCTCAGTTTCCTCAAATGGATGAAAAAAGGATAGCATCATAAGAGCCTATTATCCTTATGATTTTATTCTGTATAATTATAAGAAGAGACATCAAACCATTTGGGTAATGTGTGGAAAGAAAAAGGAGATGGACTAGTCAGTAAGTGAGAGTAAGGGATAACAGATACATCACCAGAGTGCTAGACTGGTACCCATAATTGCACAGATAGGAAGATCTGATCTGTTCTAATGGAAAGAGTATCCTTTTATTTATTCACCAAAGTATTGCAGTATTGTTATAATTATTATTTAAAAAAAGTATATTCTGAGGTTCAGGGCATTTGGTGGCACAGTGTGCCTAGTTCTAGAACTGAAGTCAGGAATACTAATCTTCACAAGTTCAAATCTGGCCTCAGACATTTCTTAACTATGACTCTGGGCAAGTCATTTTTAACCCTGTTTGCCCCAGTTCCTTTATCTATACTATCAGCTGGAGAAAGAAATCTTTGCCAAAACAAACAAATAAACAAACAAACCCAAATGGGGTCATGAAGAAGACAGATGCAACTGAAAAATGACTGAACAACAACAACAAAATTCTGAAGTCTGACCATAACCTTCTAGGATTCCATTCCTCGATGTCACACTTTTCTTAAAATCATGCTTCATCCTCATTGTGATCTCAAGTTCTTCTAGACTTCAGCATTCCCAGACCATCACCCTTATTTTGGCTTCACTTTTGTCCCTCCCCAATCTTGGCCCTTTTCTTAACCAGGTCAACTTTACATGGTTCTCTGCTCTTAAATCTCTTGCTTCTATGTCTTACTGCCATCCAATGGAACCATGTTGGAGGAAGTCACACAAATGCTGCCTAGGTCCACTGCCAGTTAATGTTATCTAATTTCAACTGTGTTGTCACTGCTATAAAGCTCTCCTTATTGTCTCACTACCAAATGCCTCAGAGTTGATGTTCTTAATCTTTTCTTCTCTCCAAAAACCTCTAATATCACCTCCTCTCCTATCCCTCTCAACAAGATTTCTGCTCATGCTTTATTGAGAAAACAGGAGCTATTCTCCACAACTTTATTTTCTCCCAATTTCCATCTCAAAACCCTTTTGACATTATTCCCTCTGCTCTCTTCCTTTACTTCATTCTTCTTATAGGAATTTCCATTCTTTATTATCTTCTCCTGAAGATTGTCTTTGAAATCATAGCCTCCATTTCTCTCTCTCTTCTATCTCTCCCTACATACTGGCTCCTTCCTTTGCTACCTACAAATACTCTCAGGCCTACTCCTCTATTTAAAAAAACCTCGCTTGACCTGACCCTACCATGCCTTCTATATATCTCCTCCATTGCCCAGTCAAATTCCCAGAAAAATTTACTACATCCATTGCCTCTATTTCCTTTTCTCTTACTTCTCAGTCTCTTGCATTATGACTTCTTTCTTCATCCTTCAACTAAAACTATCTTTCAAATGTTACCCATGATCTTTTATTTTATTTTTACTTTTAAATATTTTTCATGGTTATATAATTCATGTTTTCTCCCTCCTCTCATCCTTCCCCATCCTGGCGTTGACAAGCAATTCCACTGGGTTATACAAATATATTACCATGATCTTTTAATGGCCAGATCTGATGGTCTTTTCTCAATCTTTATCCAACTTGACCTCTTTGCAGCACTTGACACTGTTGACCTTGCTTTCCTCTAGTTATTCTCTCCTTTCTGGATTTTTATCACACTACTCTCACCTGGTTCTCGATAACCTATCAAGTCATTCCTTAATCTCCTTTGGTGAATTATTATCAATGCCATACCCACTAACTGAAGGTGAATACCACAGTTCTTCTCTTGTCTTCTCTTCTCTTGTCTTCTCTTGTCTTCTCCTCTTCTCTTTTCTTCTCTCATCTTTCTTCTCTTCTTTTCTCTTCTCTCCTTTTCTCTTCTCTTCTTCTCCCCCCCCCCCCCCGCACCCCAGGTCTCTTAAAGTCCCATGATTTTGATTTTCATCTCTATATAAATGCCTCCCTCCCAAATCTATATATGCCATTCTACTCTCCTGTATTCCAGTTCTTCAATCACAAATTCCTTATTTTACATTTAATACATATGTCAATCATATAGACATACCAAAGTTAACATGTCCAAAAATATCTTTCCTTTAAAGCCCATTCTTTTTTCTAACTTCCACATTTCTATTGAGGACAGCACCATTTTTCCAGTGGGTGAAGTTCACTATCCCTTACCCCACAGAGCTAATCAGTTTCCAAAGCCTAATTTGATTCTTTTCTCTATGATTTCTCTCTTATCCATCCCCTTCTCTCCACTCACCAGGTTACCACTCCAATTCTGAGTTTCATCATTTCTCATCTGGTTGACTGAAATAGCCTTCTAATTAAACCTCTTCTCAATGATTTCCCCTCTCTAATCAGTTCTCTACACAGTTGCCAACATGGTATTCCTAAAGAAATTTCTGATCATTTCCCTTACCCCCAAAATTCAACTGGCTTCCTATTTAGTCTAGAACTAAATATAATCCCTTGTATTTAACATTTAAAGCTCTTTACAATCTAGTTCCAACCTTTCTAGTCATATTACACATTATTCACCTATAAAAACTGTTCAGTTAAACCCAAAATTAGCCTTCTTGCTATTTCTTATATACAACATCTTGCACCATCTTCATGCTTGGAATGTTTTTCTCCTAAATCTAGTATTTTTTTAATCTTTCCCTTTCTTTAAATTTCAGTTTGAATGTCACCGCCTACATGAGGCTTCTCCTAATCCCTCAGTTTCTAATTTCTCCCTCATTTTCCTGCAAGTTACTTAGTATTTTTCATATACTTGTGTTTACTTGAGTATTTATTCCATTCTTATAAATACTCAATATTTCCCCCATATAATGTCAATTCCTAGAAGAGATGTCAAATTTTTGACTTGTGGGTGCCATGTAGCCAGTAAAACTGACAAGTAGGGCACAAACCAGATTAAAATGTAATTGGGAGATATTTAACAAAAAAGAAACACAAAGAACATAGATAGTGTTATTAACTGTAGTTTTCTAAAACAATATGCCACATTCAGGGATCTGTTTTTATTTGAGTTTGACAGCACTGAGGATTTTTACTTTTGTTTTTGTATCCCTAACATATGGCATAGTGCTTGGCACACAGCAGTCACTTAATAAATGTTTGTTCATTGATTGCATTCCTGTTCCAGAATATATGACTCAACATCTGAGCACACTGTACACTTGACCTTCAGATTCTCTTGGTCTACAATCCACACCTCTACAGGGTGTGGTCTCCCCAAAAGCAGGTCAAGGTCAGTGTGATAGGAGTGTCCAAGATCCCACCTAAGGCTGCCTGAATATGCTACAGACCATGGTTCCTTTGGAATGGCATCTTGGTTTCTCCTTAAGGATTTATCCATTTGAAACTGCTAGACTCTTTTTTCTCATTATAGAAGTCTCTGTAATTAAAAATTTTCCACTAGAGTGAATCAGTAAGTCCAATGGTATTCAAGGTTAGGGCACCAGGCAGTAGGAATAATTATTAGTATTATATAATGGCTGACATTCATAGAATATTTTAAGATCAACAAAGCACTTAACATATATAAATTCATTTGAACCTCACAACAATCCTGTGAAGGAAGCTGGACAAGTAGAACATAGTAGAATACAAACTCCTTGAAGTCAAGTACTATTCTGGTTTTGTCGTTATATCCCTAGTGCCTCGTATAGTGATGTCCACATTTGTTCTGTTCAATTGTTTCAGTCCTATCTAACTCTCTGTAGTCACATTTGGAGTTTTCTTGGCAAAGATGCTGGAGTGGTTTGCAATTTCATTCTCTAACTCATTTTGCAGATGAGGAAACCAAGACAAAAAGGATTAAGTGACTTGCCCAAGGTCACATAGCTAGTAAGTTTCTGAGGCTGGATTTGAACTCAGAAAGTTGAGTCTATTACTATCCACTGTACCACCTAGTTGCCCCCATATAGTAGGAACTCAATAAATTTTCATCAATTTGAATTGAATTAGTCTGAAAATTAATTTAGAGCCAGAAGGATCCTTAAAGATTATCTAGTCCAAGCATTTATGTAGCTCTGTTTTTATATCTTTAAAATAAAGTTTTATTATATTTCAAAATGTAAAAACCATTCTTAGCTCACAGGTCATACAAAAATAGGCAGGGTAGGAACTGGTAACTGGGCCATAGTTTGCTGATCCTGATCCAGTCTAGCCCTCTCATTTTCCAGATGAGGAAACCAAGACCCAGATAGATAAAGTGAATGGGCAAGAACACATAGGTTGTAAGTAGCAGAAACGAGATTTGAACCCATATGTTCAGATTTCAAAGCCAGTGCTCTTCCCCACTAAAATACTCTACTCATACTCCTTTTTAAGTTGAGGAAAAGGTTTGGAGAATTCAGTGACTTGCCCAAGATCTCCCAACTGGGTTTTAGAGACAGCTCTTTGGAACCAAAGATGAGTCTACTTAAAACAGACATACTCTAGAAGAGTGGTTCACTTAGCAAAGGTTGAAGCAACCTCCCTTGATGAAGAAGCTCCGTTCCTCAGCAATGGACATTGTTGTGTTTTCACACTGGCAAGAAGAGAACATTTCATCAAAAGGTCAGAAGTTTTACGAGGGCCACCTTGGAATCTGGGAGTTTCCCTGTCCCACAAGTGCCCTGCCAACATGCCACAGGTGTACATCACAACAGCAGAAAGAAAAATACATAATTGCAAAGGGTGTGGGAGGAGGAAAATGAAGAAAGAAGCAGTGGTTGTATTCACCGGAGAAGAAAATATTGTTCTTCCTTGCAAGATGGCATGCCTTACCCCAAACCTTTCTGAAACCTGTGTTCATTACTGAAAATTTACTTCAATTGCACCAAAGTGTAGAGGATAGAATGCTGGACTTGGAGTCAGGGTAGACCTAGGTTCAAATCTCCACCTCTAACTATCACTAGCCCTGGGCGGTCACTTCCCATGCTGGGGGTCCCAGTTTCCTCATCCGTATAATAAGGAGATAACCATATCCATCAATGCCTACCTCAGAAAATTGTGGGGAGGTTTAGATGAAATAAGGTAGGCTTTGCAAACTTTAAGCTGTATAAATGTTAGCGATTAGGCTTCACACACTTTAAAGAGCAATAAAAAGTCAGTTGTTATTCTCTAGACCAAGGGCCCCTTTGGTGTTTTTTCTCATATTCAGTTTATTAAAATGCAAGCGGGAGGGAGACTTCATTTCTGCATAATACTGGATCACTAAATTTCCCTCTGTTTTCCCCTGCCCTGATGGGCGAGTGACAGAGACATTATCAGATTTAACCACAGAAACCAATGTTATGGTAACATGAAAGCTGGCAGCTTTAAAATTGAAGCGCACTTGCATCTTTGATGTGGGAGCATTTGACTTGTGTCTACAAGTACCAGCTTCACGGGTACAGATCACCACCTGTGACCCAAAGTGGCCACTGACAGCTGTCTGTCAGCTGACGCTTATCTGCTCAGGTTCAATTTGCAGGTGCAAAGTATGTGGGCACAAGTTAAAATGAATGTACCTCTACATTCATATATGGGCTACCTTAAGTATACGGCATCCACCCCAAAATAAATAACTAATACAACCTATGTAGTATCATGGAAAAAGTACCAGACTTAAAACGCAAAAGACCTTTCGAATCCTAGATAAGCCTCTTACTGTGTCCTTGGCTAAACTGTCTAAACTTCTTAAGCCTGTAAAATGGGGATGATAAAATTTGGACTGTACCACGTACATATAATTTTTGTGGGAATCACATAAGAACATGGCACTTTAGAGATCATATAGTCTGAGTCCAATAAACTGAAGACCATACAGTTTACACTTGAGGTCACATGGAGGAGCAGAGGTAGGATTTGAAACTAGGTCTTTGGTCTTGAAATGTAAACTTCTTGCCGCTAAGCATAATGAAAAGAGTTCTGCATCAGGAATTGAAAGACCTGGATTCAAATACTCTGAGATCAAATGCCCCTTGACATGACCTAAGTAAATTATTATCTTCCCTGGATCTTATCTGCAAAATGAGGTGATTGGACTAGATTTCTGCTGGGATTTGTTCCAGATTTAAATTGATGATTCTCTCACAATCTAGTGTTCTTTCACTCTAGAAGATGCTGGCATTTACTTATTTTGAGGGATAGGATGAGTAGGCTAGCAACTTGAGAACATAATGTTACTACATATAGGCATCCAAGCCTTCTGATTCCCCACACAATTAAATTCAGCATTTATTAGGCATTTATTATGAGCTGAGTACTGCGCTAGGTACAGGTAATACAAGATACAAAACAGTTGAGTTCTGTCTTCCTTAGTCAGTAGATGATTTGAAAAGTAGAGTGTATGAAGAGGGAGAGAGACTGACCTTGTGATTTTTACTGGAAGTGGAAAATCCTGGGTGAGAAAACACCCTCAGTTGTAAGGAGGTATTTTCTCTATAATTTAAAGAAGTAGAAAGTAGCCTAGAACATTGAGGGTAGCTGTATGATAGACGTCCGACTTGATACTTCCTAATAGTGTGACTGGCTTTCTTGTCATTATTCCAGGCTGCTTTTTGTAAGAAAGGGAACAGTGTTATATGCCAGGCTCATGAGTTAATATAGAAAATCTGCTTTAAGTAATTTATTGTCTTCACGTGCCTTGATAACTTGTGGATATAAAATTGGGTTGCTTCTTTCTTGCTTTCTTACTGTCTTCTCACTTCATTGAAGAGACAGACATATGACTGGAAAAGGAAGTGAACCAGTTCCAGAGATAGAAGAAGGAAAACAGACAGATGGATGGTCCATATGGATGCTGGCACTCTAGTTGGTTAAAATTTTTATGGAAGATTCATTGGAGGACCCAGACAAGAACTGAATGGGAAGAAAAGATGAGGGTGGGCTATCATCTGTGGCACTATGAAGAGTAATCTTATCATGGAGAACCCACATCTATTGAAGAAGTCTTGAAAGATTTTTCTAAAATTCAGAGCACTATAAACATTCAGTTGAATCTTTGAACTTCACTCTGTAATATATTAAAATCAAAAACACACATACAAAATAGATAGATATAGAATTTCTTGTAGGTACCTGGTTTTATACCTGTAAATTATCAGGGCTGTAGATGTTAATTCATTTAACCAACATTTATTAAACAATTACTGTGTATATAACGCAATAGTAAATATTGACCAGTAAACATTTAATAATCACCCACTGTATGTAAAACACTGTAGTAATTGTCAATTCATAAACATTTATTAAGTACTTACTCTGTGTCAAACACTGTGCTAAGCACTAGACTTAAAAAATATTCTGTCTATCCATCTATCATCATCTATCATTTATTTATCTACAATCTATCTTACAGAAATGTCATAAAAGTATTTTATATACAAGATAATTTCATGACAGAAAGAGTACAGTCAACTTTTTCCATGTTCACATAAAGCTAATATCTATGGGAAATGGTATCATTTTATAGATAACAAGATAAAGTACACTATATTCCTCCCTTCACCTTCCCAGGTTCAAAGATAATTTCATAATCTAAGTGTAGACAAATCTTTAGTGTAGTTGCTTAAATCAGAGTATAGAAGAAGCTCAATGGATTACAATTTCCATGTTGAACTAAACCCCCATTAAAGCTCTCCTCTACTGTCCCATCAAGATGTGGAAATGACCCTAAGGTCTTTAAGGCAAAGTAGATAGAACCTAACCTTGAGTAGTTCCTTTGATAATTCCTTGTTTTATGATGTCTAAGTTTTTTTTCCTTGATCATGGCCTTCAGGTAGTCCATTAATTCTCAAATTGTTTCTCCTGGATCTATTTTCCAAGTCAGCTGCTTTTTCAATAAGATATTTCATGTTTTCCTGTTTTTTCATTACTTTGATTCTGCTTTATTTTTTCTTGATTTTTCATGAAATCATTAGTTTCTAGTTGATCAGTTCTGATTTTTATGGTCTGATTTTCTTCTGTCAGTTTTTGGTTCTTTGTCATTTGGTCCATTTCTTCTTTCACTGCTTTCATTTCTCTTCACTTTTCCTCTGTCTCTCTTAATTGGTTTTTGAAGTCTTTTTTGAGCTCTTCCAGAATCTGTGTCCAATCTATATTTTTCTTTTGTACTTTGAGTGTGTTTGCTTTGCTTTCACTGTCCCCTTCTGTGTCTGTACCTTGCTCTTTGTCTCCATAAAAATTCTTTAGAGTTAGGTGATTTTTTTGTTTGCTCAATTTTCCTACCTAATTATAGGTAGGCTCTGTTTTCTGGGAGGTTGAGGTACCCTCTTAAACTTCAGTCCTTCCTTGATGCTATTCTTAACTTATTTTCTCAATATGATGGCCTGAGGGCTGAGAGCTCTGAAAGTCCCCTCACCCTGCTGATTCAATTAACCCTTGCTATCCTGATAGCTCAAAAACTTGCCTTAGGCTTGGTTGTAAGCTTTTGATATTACTTTGATCTAGATCGGGTCAGGAATTACTCAAATTGTAGCCTCAGGCTTAGGTATAAGTTTTTGGTTTTATTGTGTACTTGTTTTAATTGGGTACATAATTGGCTACCCTGTCCTGGAGCTCTGCCCTGAGCTTTAAACAAAAAGATCTGGGCCCTCCTTAGTACTATTAGTCACCCCAAACTGTGAACTATGTCCTCATCCTAAACTTAGACTAGGACACCTGGCTTCACTCTGAGCCCACACAGATCAGCCCACTTCAGCACAGACTTCCCTAGCCTGGGACTTTGGACTTCTACACAGGTTTGAAATTTCAAGGTGTATGAGTTGGCCTGAACCACTATTTGCCCAGGCAGGATCTCAGGGTCTGATTGTTGGCTTGGAATCAGGTTTAGAACCTGGCACAGCAGATGTGGGGTAGGGGTGTATGGCTTACTCTTGGCTTGGTCTTCACTCCTTGCCACAGACTCTTAGTGAGTTTGCTCCCATCTCACCTGGGTGCCCCAATGTTCTCTGCAAACCTTTTGGGTTGTTCTTTTCTTGAAAGCTATTTCACTCTGTCTCCTTGTTATTTCACTCCTGTATTTGTTTTGTGGTATTCTTTTAATATTGATTGAAGAGGATTCTCATGGTGACTCAGAACTTCTCTATTCTACTCTTCCATCTTGGCTGTGCCCCCAGAAAAAAAAGCTTGGGTAGTTCCTAACAGACCATAAAGTTTTATAAGGAAGCCCCAGTGATGGATTGTATGTCTATTGGCTAAAGACTGCCAGAATTCAATTTAGAGAGTTGGCACCAGATTGGCCCCTGAGGGATGGATTTCCCAGCCACAGTCACTCTCAAAAGACCACTTACTGAATTATATAGAATTTTGAGAGCTAGGTCAGCAGCAAAGCAGAAATCCCAGGGTCTTGAAGTACTAAAGGATCTACAACCATAGTCTACAATTGGAACCAAACCTATTGAAGCCTGAATTTTGTCAGTCAATATCTAATGAACCCTGGAAACCATGGCTATGCCAAGTAAATGTTAGCTGATACAAAAAAGATACAACATAACTATATTTTTTAAAAAGATAAAAGAAAAATCCTTACATTCCAGCTTAGAATGGATACTAAATATCAGTTCCAAGGCAGAAGAATGGTAAGAACTAGGTAAATGCGTTTAAGTGACTTGCCCAGGGTCACACATCTAAGAAGTTTCTGAGGCCTGACTTGAATCCAGGCCTGGCTCTCAATCCATTGGACCACTTTATTGCCCCGCTCATAACTTTATCATAACACCTTTTCCCAGAGATACAATGCTTTAGTCCTTTTCCTGCCCACATTTAAACAGTCTTTTAAACATTTAAATATACATCTCCATTGACTCTGCAGATTGGAATATTTTTTTTCTTAATGCAACAAATAGCATGAGTTAGTCTTGAGCTTATCATTAACTTTATACATAAAGTTTTGCAAAACTACATTACTGGGGACTGATTCAATTGTAATCTGAAGAACACACAGGAAGTCCAAAGCTTTCTGGAGTTTCAGGGAGGAGAGAGAGAGAGAGAAATGTATCCTATTCTCATTATCTATATTTCTCAGAACATTTTCCTTCTCAGCACTAGCTTGGGTTGAGTTTCTGAATGAATGTCCCCTAAATTCAATTTAAAACAATTCTGAGATTCCACTTCATATATTTCAGGTTAAATAAGATGACAAAAATTGGAAATAAAAAAGTCGGAGAGATTATGGAAGGATAGACACACTAATGGATTGTTGGTGTAGTTGTGAGTTGGTCTAACCATACAGAAAACAATATAGGACTATACCTAAAAAATAACTAAATTCTATGCACCACTAGGCATATACCTTGAAGTGTTCAAAAACAAAGAGAAAGGAATCATTTGCACAACAAATTTTTTAGTCATACTTTTTGTGATAGTAGGAATTAAAAACAAAATTAGTACACACCAAATGATCATGGATGAACAAATTGTGGCATGTGAATGTAAAGGAATACTATTGCTTCTCAAATAAGCAATTTAGAGAAAGTTGGAAAGGCTTACATCTTCAAAGTGATATAGAAGAAAATGGGTAGAACTAGAACAATTTGCATGAAAACTACAATAATGAAAAGGAAAATATAGTCAAAGCCTTTAGAACTCTGATCTAGAAAGACAAAGACATGGAAAGAGAAAACAATGATAAAACATAAAAATTACATAGGAGAAAAAATATTATTCAGAAGGAGAAAAAAACAGGCAATTTTGTTAAAGGCAAAAATCTACTTTTCAAAAAAATCCAAGGTTTTATATATCATTGTCCCTTTGTCTTATTTGTAGATTGAAATGTTTATATTTGTTGATCATTAGGTTCATATTAAAAGAAATGGTAAAATTAAATGCACAAAGGAGCATGTGCTTTTGTAAATGTTTAATGAATGTTTCTCCAGAAAAAAATGGCAGCATTTTCCATTTAATCTGAATTGTTTATATGTTCTCCATCACTTTCATAAGTCTAAACAATCAACAAAACAATAAATCAAGCCCTGACTTGTAGCATTTGCCAATTTCCATGGTATAAATGCTTGTGCTAAAAATTTAAAAATTGGCTCCCACAATTGAGTAAGAGCTCATTCTAACACATCCCTGTACAAAACTTATAGTCTGGAGCATGTTAAGTAGATTTCTCATATATTAAGTGATACTATGATGTAATGGGAAGAACTTGGAGCCAGGAGAGATCTAGATTTGAATCATGACTGATACTTAGTAGCTATGTGACCCTGGACAAGACATTTAAACTTCTCTAAGCCTCAGTTTCCCTGCTGGAAAGTAGTGATGATAAATTTACACTGTCTACCTCAAGGGTTTCTGCAATACCCTGGTGAAATAATCTGAAAAGCACTTTGCAGACTGTAAAGTGCTTCATTAATGTCACCTACTATATTGCTTATCCAGCCAGTTTGCAAGTTCCTAAAAGACAAGTACTATGTCTTGTATCTCTCAGTCTATCACAGTGCTGTGTAAATACCTAATAAATAGTTGTTGATTGATCCCTCTCATTAAGAATTATATTTAATCTAGGATTCCTTAATGGATGCAATTGCTTTCAGGCTCCCCCAAGACAAATTTGGTGTCCAAGAGGACAGGACAAACTCATGCAATTTACCATCTGAATCTCTCTCTCTCTCTCTCTCTCTCTCTCTCTCTCTCTCTCTCTCTCTCTCTCTCTCTCTCTCTCTCTCCTCCTCCTCCTCCTCCTCCTCCTCC
>NC_058133.1:355032544-355051726 GCF_016433145.1 Gracilinanus agilis
GGAGGGGAGAGGAGGAGAAGACAGGGGAGGGACATAAAAAAAAAGGGTCCTAGTTCATTCTCTGCCCTTCATAAGACTAGCCTTCTATCCATCTATGAAAAAGCTGTTATCTTTAGGCTTCCCCAGTATACTATCCTTCAGAAGAAAGGGTCAGGAGACAGAGTAAGGTTGGGCTTCTGTCCTTTCATTTATGAGCAGAAGAAAAGAGAAAAGTCAAGAAGAAAGATGCCAAATGATTATCTAAAGCTCTATTATTTCCTATCAAATCAGGTCAGATGTTACTAGTCACATGTCTTTTTGATATGTTTCAAGGTTGGATCTTTAGTTTCTCTTCTGAGGCAAAAACAAACCTTTATCTTCTATAATCTAATCACTGCCAATGGAGTCAATTTTGAATGACAGGGTTCAACTCTGAAAAAAAAAGCCATCTTCTCAATGCAGTCCATATGACTCATAGAAACCAGAGTTCTAAACCAAAGGATCCTATTCATAACAGGATGAAACCTCCTCAATTCATGACATATTAGGAGAACACCTTTATTGGATTGAGCTAAGAAGGACACCCCTCTCCCCATTCCATTCAAACATCTAGAAGGCATTGATGGAGGTAGTACACAAAAAACCAAGGATCATTGAGGAAGTGAAGTAACAGAGTACCAAAACACTACAAGAGAATACATAGAATTTTAGGGAAGACTAAGCCATTATCTCATCTTGTAATCTAATTACTTTATCAAAATCTATATTATTTCTCTTTTGATCAAAGCATTTATCAGAGGAATTATTACTGGGACCAATATGTGGTGTTCTTTAGATCTGAGAATGGCCAATACTTAACCTGCTGAGAATGTGAACCAGTAACAGAAATGCATGATCCAAAGAGTTAATGCTGTCCCTCCTGTGCCCTGTGGCTATTGGCGGGAACAATGTTTGCTTGGTGGTTTTCCTCATAGCTCAGTGATGGCAACTCCATCAAGTCATGGTAGACGTTAAACCACTAGAGAAAAAACTAAATATCACATAGGCCACCCACCTAATGAGCTGTTACCTAGTCCCTAACCATCATATCAGAGCAGCTAGATGGCACAGTGGATAAAGCACTGGGTCTGCAGTCAGGCAGATTCATCTTCATGGTTCAAATCTGGCCTCAGACACTTATTGGTTACGTGACCCTAGGCAAGTCATTTAACCCTATTTGCCTCAGTTTCCTCATTTGTAGAATGTGTTGGAGAAGGAAATGGCAGACCATTCCAGTATCTTTTACCATGAATATCCCAAATAGGGTCATGAAGAGTGGGACACAATTGAAATGACTGAACAACAATAAACTACCATGTCTGCTTGGTTTGCCAGCATTCAAATGACTTAAAAATAAGCCTTTACCTTAGCCCTCCTTTTGAGTTAGTCCCTCCCCAAAATCATAGAAGTACTAATATATGTTATTTAAATTATAAACTTATAGCCACTTATATTATAAATAATATGTCATTTTCACCTACAGTATGACAAATTAATGTATTTTTTTGTTACCAAAACAAGTGATCAATAAATTTTAAGTCATTGATATGAGGAATTTGTAGTTTATTTGTATAATCTTGGCTGTGGATCATTGGATTGTAGATCTGGACCTTAAAGGAATCTTAAAAGAAATTTAATACATAAAGAAATTGAGGCTCAATAAAATGAAGGCATTTTAACAATATCATATTGGTGAGGAATAGAAGCAGGATTTGAACTCAGACTCTTGGACTCATAAGTTTGCTTCATATATTTATTTTTTGCTTTAAGTTAACTACATAAAATTAAAAATCTTCAAAATTTAATTTCTTGGTTTAAGTCCCTGGAGAAACTAAAGGAAACAATCTAAACTCTTTTATTTAAATAAGAATTAAAGGTAAATAAGTTTAGTCAAAAGCAAAATGTAGAGTTTTGTTGACTAGCTCTTCAGATACCTTTACCATTAGCAGTATGACAGATGATCAAGCACTATACTTGGGATCAGAAAGATTTTGATTCAAAACTTATGCCAGAAACTGGCTATCTGAATGGCCATGAGTAAGTCACCTTCCCTCAGTTTTCTTATCTGTAAAATGGAAATAATAATACCCACCTAATGAACTTGCTATGAGGATCAAATGAGGTAGTGTATGTAGTGTTTCGCAAATCTTAAAATACTATAAGAATATCAGTTATTATTATTTTAATTATGGGTTGAGAAAGAGTACTAGACCTAGGATCAAAATATGTCTGATGTCCTAGGTACAATAATTTTCTAGCTATGTGTGACACTGAGTAAGTCAATAAACCTTTCTGGGTCTCAGATGGTACAGTGGAAAAAGTGCTGGGCTTGGAGTCGAGAAGACTTGAGTTCAAATCTATCCTCAGACATTTACCAGTTGTGTGATCCTAAGAAAGTCACTTAACCCTGTTTGCCTCAGTTACCTCATCTATAAAATGAGCTGGAGAAGGAACAGGAAAAACCACTCATGTATCCTTGCTCAAAAAACCAAATGGAGACATGATTCAAAAATGATAGAATAACAAATAGCAACAAAGGGCCTTAGATTTCTCATCTATAAAAAATGGGGAGAATAATACTTATTCAATCTATCTATTCCACAAGGTTAGTGTTAAAAAAAGAAATTCTCATCCTCACTTTACGATTTATGAATTAAGTGCACACAAGAAACTAAATGACACTTCCAAGGTTCTATAGCTAGTAAGGGACAGTCACCCAGATCTTCTGACATCCATTCTTGTACCCTATAGAAGGCTTCCTCCATCTGGGCATATCTTTGAGAATAAATTGGGAGGCATTCTCGTCACCTCATATCCAGATGCTTGGTCCTCCTGTCTCAAGTCTCTTCCCATTCCAATCACTCCTCTATTTAGCTTCCAAAGTTACCTTCCTAAAGCACATATCTAATCACATCATCCCTTTCCTCAATAAACTCCAATGGCTCCCTATTATCTAGTACCACTAAACTCTTTGTTATTCCACAGGGTTAACAGTGGAAGCGCTTTATAAATCCTAGAACATGGTAGAAATATGAGTTATTATGATCAAGTGTTTCTCAGTTCCTTTATAAGAAATCCAGTTGTTTAGGGTTTTATAGTAATTTGGTTGTTAAGTATGATTTTTATTGTCTCTTGGCATATACATTTTAAGCATGGAAACAAATTTATTTCCCTTCATGGGACATGTGAAAACATCGGATGTGGATTTTTTTTCTAAAATCATTTAAGTACTTTCAAAACCAGATAGATGGAATTGGAAATGTGTAGCTTGATACCTTCTGCTCTTATTATAGTTGGGTTTGGCTGGAGGGTAAAAAGGAAATTGAGAAGGAATTAGTTCAACTAGGCATAAGTCCCTCTTATGCCTTTAATAACTTTGAAAATGAAATGAAGATGTTGGCAGTTAAGAAATTGTCTGCTCCTCCCAGGCATCATAATGTAATAATCAGAGCTCATGTTTCTCTAGCCCCTTAAAGTTTGCAAAGTACTCTTCTCATAATGTCCCTGTGAGGAATAGACAAATCTTATCATTCCCATTTTACAAATTAGGAATTGAGTACCTACAAAAAGTTAAATGACAAGAGCCACCACTTGAACCCAGATCTTCTGACTTCAACTCTAGTGCACTATGGAAAGCTTCTTCCATCTGGGCACATCATTGAGAAAAGACTAGGAGGTATTCTCATCACTTCACATCTGGATAATTGGTCCCACTGTCTCAAGTCTCTTCCCACTCCAATCTATCTTCTCTTTAGCTGCCAGTTATCTTCCTATGGTATATATCTGGCTACGTCACCCCTTTTCTCAATAAACTCCAGGGGCTCCCTATTATCTAGCAACACTGGTCTCCTTGTTATTCTCCCATCATGACATTCCATCTCCCTATTTTTTGTCTTCTTTTTCACTAGTTATCTATTGTGTCTGGAATATCCTCCCTCCTCTTCTCTGACTTCTAGTCCCCTTCAAGTATCACTTGAAATCACGTATTTTGCAAGAGACCTTTCCCTGTTCTCTTTAATGTCCTGCCTTCTTTCTAATAGACTCTCCAACTTATTATTAGTGTATATATAGGTATTTATCAATGGATATATTTGTGTGTAGATATAAATATAGTATAGAAATAGATAAAACTGGAGTAGAAATAGAGACTGAGGAAGGAGGTGGGGAGAGACAGAGAGACAGAAACAGACAGAGAGGCAAAGAGAGACAAAGACTGAGATGAGGAAGAGAAAGGAAGGGAGAGAGGGAGGGAGGGAGAGAGAGAGAATGATTTTGCATGAATATAGTTGTTTGTATATTGTCTCCCCTCCAGAGCTGTAATTGTTTTTTATTTATTTTTATTTCCCAGTTTATAACACTGTCCTGGGTATACAATAAACACTTAAAACATGCCTGCAGATTTGACTTAACTAATTGCTATAAGTAACTAAGTAAGACATATTTGTGAACTGTCAGTTCTCATATGTTTCATCTTTTATTTATTTTTATTGAGTCAGTTAAGTTGCTCATCTAAAACTCATAGCATTAAAGAGCTGCTTAAAAAACACATCATGTATCAGAGGCAACAATGAAACCCAGGTCCTCTAGACCAGAAGTGTCAAACAGGTAGCCCACAGGTCATATGTGAGGTTTCTACCCTCCAGAGTACCATTGAACCAGATCAAAATGTGGTTGGGGGATATTTAATATAATAAATAAAAATACAATCAAACATAGATTTGTTAATATGTGGTTTTCTAGTTCAATATCCCGCCCTTATGTATAGTTTATTGGCTCCTATTTCTATTTCAGTTTGACACCATTGCTCTAAACTCTGTGACTAGTTTTATGTCCACTACAATAAGATAAAGGAGTACATTCCAGACATAGGGAATGACTTGTATGAATAAACAGAAGTGGAAGATAGATTGTTGAATTGGAGAATAGGTAATCATCTAGCATAGCTGGACCATAGAATTTATGAAGGCAAATAATATGAGATGAGGTTAAAAAGGTAGGGTGGAGCCAGAGTGTATATATAGATGGCTTTATATGTATGTTTGATTCTGTTTTTTTTGCTCTGCTAAAAATGATCAGTGTGTAGTTTCTTATTATCAACTAATATTTATTGAATACCCTGTTGAGTACATGACAGCATAATAATTATGACGTGTTAATTTGATGGAATGAAGCTATTCTGAAACATCATTAAACAATTATTCAAAATTCATTTATGCCAGTGACAGTGCTACAAAAGTGGGAATACAATTAGATTTGTAAAAGTTTACAAGTTACTTCATAAAGATTTGAAGAGAAAAAGGGGGTGAATCTGTAATTACATTGGTAGAGGGAATCCCGAACGTGGAAATTTCCTCCATTGGTATAGATTGTGCCACAGATGTGTAACTTAGAGTCTTCTAGATTTGTATGGAGCTCTTAGAGAATTTGATTAACCCAAGGTATTTCAGCTTTTAAGTGTCAAAAGCAAAGCCTGAATCCCTGTTTTTCTGACTCTGTGACCAACAAGAGGGACTCTAAGATACTACATGACACTGTCTCACATTCAAGAATTTAGCAAGGTATAATTGTGTGATGATATAATGATCTGACAATCATCTTGAAGTTTCCTTCCAGCTCTAAAATTTTATGAAAGTAATTATGGCTTCCCCAACCAAATACTTTATATCTCAATGATACTTGCTAGAATTAGAAAGCAAAAAGTTGTTACTGAATTTCCATTACCATGTTACTACCTTGTTGATGAAAGCATTATGAACACCTACAAAACACAAAAAAGTTAAAAGCATATTTGTTACTATCTTTGAAAGGTCAAATTTGCATAAAATGGGAAGCCGTAAGTAGTTGTCTTCAAGAATAGACCAGGTACACAGTGAAACCATCAGATAAAAGGTTATGTCATCTCTTCTCAAGTTTCTCACTTCTTTCTTTTGGATGGATAGCATTTATTTACATGTCCAGTGAAATAATGGTTGGGAAAATCCCATGAATAAAAACGATAGAGGATTACTGGTCTCTCATACAATTTAAAAAGAGAATGTTAATTCAGTGAAATAGAATAGAGAAGCAAAACCCCAAAGTAGACAAATATAGCAGTTTGATAAGCCCAAGGACTATAACCTCATACTTGATCTCCCAGCTTCTGATCTATCCTTTCTCCAATCCATTATCCAAATGATTTAGGGAAGAAAATAGTCAACTGAAGAGTGACTGTAGGAAGGCAATGGGATGGTAAAAGGCATTGAGTCTATGATATATGAGCGGTTGAATGAACTAGGCATGTTAGATTAGAGAAAAGAAGACTCAGTGAGGATATGATAGCTACCGTTAGTTATCTGAAGATTAGACATGTTCTTTTTAGCCCTAGATGGCAGAACCAGGAGCAATGGATGGAACCTGAAGTCAATTTAGGTTTGATGTCAGAGAAAAAAACCCACAAGTATCTCTTCCACATCACAGCTTTCCCCATCATAGTTTCGATATATTGTGGACCAGCATAAGAACTTAAATGGGAGTTTTTGGAGAGTTTTGTGGAAGCCGCAGATGGCACACGAATGATAGCAAATGATGCAGAAAAAGTTTCAGAAATGCATAAAATATATCTACTACATTATATGAAATCATAGTTTATCTTTTAATACTACAAATATACACAATTTCTTTTACTATAAACATACCACAGAAAAAAAAGAAAAATTTCAGACTTCTTTTCTGGTACAAAGGGAAGCCCAAAAAATTTTATATGGATTTTCCAGATCATAGGGATGCAGCACTTCTAACCCCTGCAATGAGGAAGGGAGGCATATGTGTATGACTTCCCAGTAATTACAGCTGTACAAAAGTGGAGTGGCTAGGATTCTCCCACCTTGGAAAAATTTAAGCAAGTATGGTATGTCATTGTGGACATTCCTTTTGTGTATGGGTTATAGTAGAGGGATGGTAAGATCCTTTTAAACTCTCAAATCCTATGATTCTTTGATCTTCCTACACATAAGCCTGATCTTTTCACTCCCCTTCACTAAAGAAGCTCAAGAGACTCGACTCTAAAATGAAGTTCAAGATTCTCTGTTTGGCTTTGAAAGCCCACCATGATCTAGTTTCAAACTACTTTTCCAGGTCTATTTCATATTACTGCCCTTAACAAATTCTACATTCCAACCAAACTGATCTGTTTGCTGTTCCCCCTACAGACCATTTGTACAACCCATGCCTGGAATGCATTACCTCCTCACCTCATCCTCATAGAACTCATCACTTTCTTTAATATCTCAAGTGTCACCTCTTACAAGGAACATCCTCATCTCCCCCAAGTTGCTAGTGTTGCCGCATATATTTTATTTTTTATTTTCTATATACATATTGTTCCTCCCCCTTCAAAAAAAAAAGAATGTAAGCTCCTTGAAGGAAAAGACTGTCAGATTTTTGTCTTTGTATCTCTAGTGCCTAGCGCAGAACCTGTCACATGATGCCAAGGGAAATTAACAAATTCTCGTAGAATTGAACTTTCTACAAACTACCAAGGAAAGGATTCTATTCAACAAGAAATACTGGGCAAACTGGAATGCAGCAAAAATCGGGCTTAGAACAGTCAGAATCTTCCACTACATGTCACAATGACCTACTTATGAATGGATGTGTGACCTAAAAATAAGGTATTATATCATAAATAAAAATTAGACACTTATATGACAAATTATGACATCATTTCAATAGCAAAGAGTTTTCCTTACAACAGTCTTCTGAAGTAGGTAGTATACCATTGCTACATCCATTTTATAGATAAGGGAAAAGGGTTTTTGAGAGTATATGCCAATTGCTGTTGCTATTATATTATAAATCCAAGAAAGGATTTGAGTTCATATCTTCTGACTTCAAGTCCACCATTCTTTCAATGGATTCACAATGCCTCAAGTTCCTGCTCTCTCCTTTCATTCCAAAGCCAAGTGATCACAGCATGCAACTCCATATTTTCTTACTTTTCGACACAATTTCCACTAAATCTGTACTTTTGAGGCAAATACATTTTCAATAAAATAAATTCCAACAGGGAAAAAATAAGTTTATTGGTGGGTAAGATGGGCAAAAAAAAAATACACATTTCTCTTTCCAGAGTAAAATGCTAAAATGAAAATGATAATATATTTAATCTGAAAAGTAACTATGGTTCCTACTGTTTTCCTTTACCTCTTGTAAATATTCCAATATTATCAGATTATGATTCTCTTGAAACAATTGTGAAAGTACTCAACCAATCAAAATTTTAAAAAATCAATTACCTTGGGACAGGTAGGTGTCTCAGTGGATAGAATATGAGGCCAAGAGACAAGAGGTCCTGGGCTCAAACCTGTCCTCAGGTACTTCTTAGCCATGTGACTCTGAGCAAGTCATTCTTCTGCCTTGGAACCAATATTTAGTATAAGTTTTTAGACAGAAGGTAAAAGTTTAAAAGCAATGACTACCTTAATGATTCTGTAATTTAAAAGACTTCATTTGTAAAATAATTGGCAGTGCTTTACATTATTGACTCTAGAGTGGGAGGATCTGATTAAAAATCCTGACAACTACTTGCTATGTATATGCCCAGCATAAGTCAGAGCCTCGGTTTCTCCGTCTATAAAATAGGGGCATTAACAAGCTGACATAAAATCCCTTCTGGTCTGAAATCTGATTTCATGGTTAACAGTGATCACAGTAATCTTTCACAGTTCGAGCCTCGGTCTGTTCTTCTTTTCTCCTTTTTTGATTTGTCCTCATTTTGTCCAAACTTTACCCCTTCCAATTTTGTTTGTAGATATTCCTGAGATCTGGTTTACTTTAAAACAATGCAGCAGACAGAATCCCCTGAGGGGAGCGCAGGGAGTTCTGGGAGGTCCTAGTGACACAATTGAACTGGCAACAAATCAGTAAAAACAGAAGAGAAGGAGGGGAAAACAATAATTAAAACATTCTGACACTCAAAAGAGCAATAATTAAAAGATGCAAACTATTGTTTTGCCTTGCTAATCACATTTTAATTTTCAATAGATTGGAATAGTACAAGAGAGAAAGCTCCCTTCTTCCAGTCTCTCAGTGACCAGTCCCATAACACTGTGTCTGAGTTACAGCAAGGGTGGGAAGGTATCCTTTGAGTTGTTTATTTTCCTGGTCAGATGGCTAGAAAAATAAACAACACTATATCCTTTTTCTGGTGTGGAACATCATTACTGATTTTGCACATGGGTGCACATGCAGCCCCACCCAACTAGGTAGCTAGGTGACAAATTGGATAGAAAGCCTGTCCTGGAGTGAGGAAAAATCGGACATCTAAATAGCTGTGACCTCCTGAACAAGTCACTTAACCTAATCTGTTTGTTTCAGTTTTCTCATCTGTAAAATGGGGATAATAATAATACCTACCTCCCAGAGTTGTTAGGATAGTAATAATAATAGTAAAGTTTGTCATAAGAAATAACAAACAAGATGATTAAAAAAACACAAAAAAAGTGGAAAGACTTATTGAAGTGATGCAAAGTAGAGTGAACAGAACCAGGAGAAAGTTAGACACAATAACAGCATTAATGTACAATGATCAACTGTGAATGACAACTATTATCAACAAGGCAAGGATCCAGAACAACTTCAAAGGATTCACGACAAAAAAGGCTCTCCATTGTCATAGAAGGAGCACATGGAGTCCCAATGTAGACTGAAATATATCCATTTTTCACTTTATTTCCTCCATGAATTTTTATCTAGTATAAGCAATATGTGTCTTGTTTCACAACATAACAAATAAGGAAATATGTATTTTATGATAATATATATAATCTATATCATATTATCTCTTGGGGCGGGGGGAAAAGGGAGAGGAAGAGAGAGAACATGGATTGCAAATTGATAGAAAACGAATATTAAAAATGGTAAGGTAATTAATTGGCATGTTCTGAAAAAAATTTTAATGGCAAAGTGCTTAGCACGGTGCCTGGCATAAAGTATTATATCAATATTAGTTATTATTATTTTTATTATTACTCACTCAAAAAGCTTTTCCATGCAGAGTTACATAGAAAAGTGATGTAGTGTAATAGAATAGGTTCTGCCTTTGGGGAAGGAGAAATTGACTTCAAATCCTAATTCTTCCACTTTCTACCCTTGTGACCTTGGGCAAATTATTTCCCTTCTCCTTGGCCTTGATTTCCTCATTGGCAAAATGAGAAGTTTGGACCAGGTAGCTTTCTAGTTCTGGATCTATGAACCTATAATCACAGAATTACAGGTGGAAAAGACCTAGTCCAATCACCTCATCTTATAGATAAGGAAACTGAGTTTTCAAAGAAATCAACTTGTCCAAGTTTATAGAGATAAGTTCCAGAGCTGAGATTTGAATTCCCATCCTTTGACTTCCAGATCCAACAATCTTTTTACTCTATCATGCACAAGACTCAGTAAAGGTTTAAAACAGTGATGGTGAAGATTTTGCACCAGTTTTTCACTATTCACTGTTGGACCAATGTAAATCTTGATGAGATTTCATGGACAACAGGGAATCTCTATGGCCTTTTTATTAAAGTATCATCCTCTTGTGGATTTCCTTATGTATTTTTCTATATTATAAGGAAGGATTCAATTTCAGGGTGCCATAATAAAGATAATTTGAAGGGGAAAATTATGATTTTTAAACTTAATAAGAATATCTGGTAGAGTTTCCCAAAATATTCAGCTTTCAGAAGATACTATATGTGATGAGAAGCCATGGACCAATAAGAATGGGTAACAGTTACTTCCCTAGCCCTCATTGCTTGAAAGGCAGGTGTTCACATTTTAGACCTTTTCTAGAGTTCTCCAAAACCCTTAAGAGAGTTGGGGGTGTCTAGCTTCTAACATTCGTTCTAGTCCCCATCAATTGTGTTTGCTCAGTTTTAGGTCTTCTCACAACTCCAATTACTTTTAATCATTTGAGAATCAGATTAGCTTTTACCATAATAAATAAAAAATTAATCCTGGAGACTCGATACTAAATTATAAATATGTTTTAATAAAGAGAAAGAAAGAGAGAAATATGGTTATCAGCCTAACTAATTCAGAATCCCCTACTGGAGTTGTAAGTCTTAGTTCCTGGATTCCCAGCTCGGCATGGTCCCCAGCTGGCCCCCTGCTGTACAGCTTGCCAGACATGGCTTACATAGCTGGCAAGCACTGGGGCAACCTACCAGCAAAACAGTTTCTTTCACAAGCCCAAAAAATGGCAGAGTAGAGGACAGCTGGGTAGCTCAGTGGATTGAGAGTCAGGCCTAGAGACGGGAGGTCCTAGGTTCAAATCTGGCCTCAGACACTTCCCAGCTGTGTGACCCTGGGCAAGTCACTTGACCCCCATTGCCCACCCTTAACACTCTTCCAATTAGGAGCCAATACACAGAAGTTAAGGGTTTAAAAAAATGGCAGAGTATTTCTCCACTTATCCTGGCTCTTACATCATGTCCATGATGTCACACCTCTTCTGCTTTTGATTGGACAGTCTGAGTTATGTGTTCTGATGTCCAGGCATGCAATGACACCATGTCACTGGGTCACAGACCTGGCAAAGGAAGTTCTGCCCCCCATTTCAGAAGTCAGAAACTGGACTGTCACTTTGTGTCCTACCTTAGTGCTCATATGCCAACTATAAATTGTACTTTTGTACAAAGGAATATTTATTTTAAAAGTATAGCAAGAACATACATTTTACCTCACATCTGGGTGGATGGAGAACATCCTCCTCCTTTTCTACTCAGTCTCTGAGGAAGGGAAGAAAATATACTCACAGCTTAGCCCAGTTCCTATATAACATAGTCCCACCAAGTTCCGAGTCTAAAATATCATCATGGGAAACATCCTGGCACTCTGGCTTCTTAAGACTTTTCTGCTGGACTGGCAGCAACACCCATCCTGAAATTCTGCCTCCAAGATCACCATGGTTTCCTTGGTTCCTAGACCACTCGCTAGACCTAGACCTGAAAAGGGCAAATAAAACAAAACTCCAAACCTGTTTCTCAGCATTAAAAGAAAAGGGGGAAGAGTACATGGTGTCTGTGCTATGAGTGAACAAGGCTTTCATTGGCAGATGGTCTCAACGAGACAGAGCAAATGTGTCTCAATCAGGTAGATTTATGGGAGGAGCCTGTTCCCACCCACTTTTCAAAAAAATGCAGAATATCTTTTGCCAGAAGCAGATCGCTAATGGGACCTCATATGGATACTTCCATCTTACATAATCTTGGCATGCATCAAAGTACAATTAAGGAGAATGTTTTTAATTTAACTTAATCCAGAAAAATAAGATAAAATGCTATCCTCTACATAGACATTTCTTTAATTGTTAAGATACTATTTGGTAATTCTGGGGACAGGTATCTTTTGCTCTCAGAAATAAGGAATTCCTTTGCCTAAATTAATGTCTTGCAATAAGGCATTCTCAAGATTGTATAATAAGGCATTGTTTGCTCAGCGGATAGAGAGCCAGGCCTGGAAAAGGGAAGTCCTAGGTTCAAATCTAGTCTCCCCGAGTGCTTCTTTCCTTGAATTTTTGTGTTTCCTTTTCCACTAGGCCAATCCTATCCTTTAAAAAGTTGTTTTCTTCGGTGTTTTTTTCCCCTCCATTCCCATTTGGTCCATTCTATTCCTTAGAAAGTTGTTTTCTTCATTATATTTTTGTGCTTCCATTTCCTTTTGTCCTATTCTAGTTTTTAGAGAGTTGATTTTTTTCAGCTCATAAGCAACAATTAAAAATTCAATTAATCAAATATATGTTTAAGTACACAGATTTTACTGTGCTAATGGGTTGGGATTATGCAGAGACAGACAGATAAGGTAATGGGGGAGGGATAACTAGAAAAATGAGCAAAAAACAAAGAAAAAATCTTAGAAAGTTACATTCGTACCAGGGAATATCAAAATATGAACTCAGAAGAGGACAACAATGCCAAAAGGAAACATATAAAGTAGCAAAGGAAAGTGTGAAATAATGCCAGGCCCCAAAAGAACCCCTGGAAGAATTTGGAAAGAAGTTTAAAAAATCAAATCATGAGAGAATTAACAGAAAAACTCAATAGGTCAGGAAAAATTCACTGAAAAAAATCAACCCTCTTCTTACCTGTCAATAGGCTTTACTTTATCTTACTGAAGGATATAGGAAACTGACAATTGTCCAGTGACATGGCAGTTACTGCTACACACAAAAACCAGAATATGGGTTCTTTCCTTGCTGTTTATCATTTTTGAGTTTTCAGACGTCTCCCTTTAGCTGGGATTTTCCAGTCTGGGAGCACTGAAAGGGCTGTTACTGTAGCACCATTATGACTAAATTATAGCCTCACATCCATTCCATCCTTATAGCTCTCTTCCTCTATTTTTATGAGTTTTGTATGGCCTGCTTATGTAAGATGTTTGGTGATTGCCCTAGGATATACAGAGTTAAAATTGGAATCTCTTAACCACTGTTACCCAATCAATTTACTTACCAGTTATTAAAGTTCAAAGATCCACTAGAGTAAAGGTAGAACAGGCACCCTTTTCAAAAAGGCAGTGTAGAGTGAAAACATTCAAAGGATTTAGAGTCAGAACTAGGTTCAAACTATGTGACTTTGAGTAAATTCACGTAATCTTTCTACGTCTTAATTTCTTCATCTCTAAAATGGGGGTGTTGCTGATCAACTTCACCTTTATATAGTACTTTAATGCATGCAAAATGTTTTTCCTCAGTGACTCTATGAGGGAGACAATGGAAGTAGTATTATCCCTACTTTTAGTTGAGGAAACTGAGACTCTGAGAGTCTCATAACCCTAAGAGCTAAGTATTACTTGGACACTTATTGGCTGTAGGATCATATATGTCAGGGGTCGGCAACCTTTTTGGCCGTGAGAGCCATAAACGCCACATTTTTTAAAATGTAATTTCGTGAGAGCTGTACAGTGCTCACAGTGCATGCTCCTGTAACAGTGCCTGAAAAAAAATTGACTTTATGGCTCCTGAAGAAAGAGCTATATCTGGCCCTCGAAAGAGCCAGATATGGCTCAAGAGCCATACGTTGCCCACCCCTGATATATGTGTTAATCACTTGAAACAGGCACACCTTCCTAGGTTCAAACCCTGCCTCTTACACTTTCTAACTGAGAGACCATAAGAAAGTCATCTAAACTCAGAGCCTCGGTTTCCCCATCCATAAAATGGAATTTAATAATATCTCTGGTACCTTAGGCTTAAATGAGAAATAATACATGTAAAACATTGTGCTAACTTTTAAAGTGCTCTATAAATGTCAACTATTATTATTATAGTTAAAGAGTTTGGCTAACTGACCAGCCAACCTCTAGACCTCGAAGCAAACTGTCTGCCAACTTACCCTTGTGAAATCCAGGGTGTTAAAAGGATACAACACAGAAGGATGGAATTAAGTAAAATGTAAGCCTGCTCTCTCATTTTATAGGGGAAACCTATATTCATCACTGTGAGTCACCTAAAAATAATAAACTCTCTATAATAACATGTAATAATATATAATGATAAGTAATATTTAGTAGTATAGTATTTTTCACCATTTCTAAGACTGTGGCTACAAAACTAAAAAGGAAGTTCTAATGTAATTTGCTTCCTCTCTCTTCCAATAATATTAGATATGCTTTGAACGTAAATGGAGAGAGCTCGGCAAATTAAGGCAAATTCTCCCTTGAAGTTAAGCCATTAGTAGTATCTGAGGTCGGGAAGGGTTAAGGGAAGATAGGTGAGGAATTGTTAGAGGCACAAACTTAATAGCCCAGTGCAGTTAAAAATTATAGACTTGATAAAAAAAATGCTGATGTCCATATGTATGTGTGTGTGTTTATGTGTGTGTTATATATATACATATATACTGAATGTATGAATGGTATCATAAGGAAAGGGTAAGCTTCATTCAAAGAAAGAAAACATCATATGATCATAGATTTAGAGCAGGAAGGGGCTTTGTCCAACCTCATAAAGATCAGTAATATGAGGCCCAGAGAGTTGGAGTGATTTTTTCCGGGGTCAGAAACCTAGTAAGTGGCTGAGTTTTGGTTTTGAACCCAGATCTTCCTGACGCTAAGCCCAATGCTTTATTCATTATATCAACTACTATCACTTGTTCCCTGAAAATTACAGAATAATGAATCCCACAAACTAATAATATATTGAAATATATTAAAAATGAGACTGAAAACAATAGCTTCCATTCAAATAAAACTAAGTTTGTGTCATCACCAGCCAAGGAAGACAAAAACAGATCTGGAAAAGCCCACAGATGGGTATCTCAACTGACTCTGGAAGTCTACTATATTAGGGACACTATTATGTGGTAGAAAGAATTATTATTACATGGTAGAAAAAATCCTAGAACATCAAAATTTGAATCCCAGCTTTACTTCTTATTCTCCTATATGAGCGAGTCCCCTCACTTCTCAGGTCTGGGTTCCCTAATCTGTAAGAAATGAGTAAAGTCAGACTAGGTGATGTCAAAGTTCCCTTCTAGATCTATCCATTACATCAATAAGCTTTTCTTAAGTCCCGATAAGTACATGTCTCAAACATTAAGCTAGCTTGAGGATATGAAGACAAAAGGGAAATAGTTGCTACCTTCAAGGTTTTTATATTTCATTTAGGGCAAATAATCTATATTAGGACAGGCTAGAAGACTGTGGATCTTCAATCTGGAGAGTAGGGACTGAAAAGAAAAGATGTTTGCCATCTGTAAAAGCTCAAAAGGTGAGTACAAACTGATTTGTCAGCTCAAAGAACACTAGAATCAGTGTGAACCCCATCTGAGTGAAAATAAAGAAACTTACTTTCAAAATACTCTCATGGATCTATTATTTCATCACTGATCTATTATTTCCCCCAACCTTCCATGCTGCCCATGCTGTGTGGCTCTTGCTCATTTCTTCCCCAAAACTCATCACCTGGGTCTACCAGCCATGCAAGTGGCCTTCCTCAGTTTCTCTTGGCAACATGAGAGGTAGTCCAATCAAGTTATTTCACTCTGTTGAGAGGAAGCTAGCCTCGTCTGACAGAGTGTAAGCTCCTTGAAGACAGGTACTAGTTCATTTTTGTGTTTGTATCTCTAGAACTTAGCACAGTGTCTGGCATGTATCAGGGGCCTAAAAATAACATGACTTCAAGCAATTCTGCCTCACTTAAATCCAATTCACAGGCAAGACAAGACATCACCCTGGGATGTCTCTGGTTCTCTTTAAGAAATCAAAAGACCAACAACAGCTACTTAATTGATGCTCATATTAATCAGTTGTTCCCTCTTTTCAACCTATTCTTGAAGAAGGGAATTTAATTTTAAAATGAATGAAAGTAAATAAAATAGGAAATGAAATTTTGAGTGAATAGTTAAAATAATGGTTCCTTTCACAAAAGTTAGCATTTACAAAAATGCTTTAAGGTTTGCAAAGCACTTCAAGTGTTATCTTATTTCTAAAAAATCTAGGAGGTAATAACTATTATTATCCCCATTTTTATAAATGAGGACACCGAGGCTAAGAAGAGTTAAGTGACTTGCCCAGTTTCATACAACTAGTAAGGGACTGAAGCAAGATTCAAACTCAGCTCTTCTTGACTTCAAGTCAACTGCTCCATCCATGGTATCACCTCACTGCCATTAAGATGTTACTTTAACGCGGACTTTAATTCTGTTGTACCAATGATAATCAGTTAATAGCTTTTACTCAGGAGCTATTAACTAATGATCTGACTTCAAAATTCAGAGAAAATAAGCTGCAGCAAATTAAGTGCAGTTAGGAAAGTCCTATATTTTTAGAGAATCTTCTAGGGACAGGTATAGAAGCAAGAAGTGATAGTTGATATCCTTACAGTCATGGGGGAGACAGAAGAAAATGTAAATGCACATGCAACAATTAGCTAAGCATAGCAATCTGGGGCCATTTAGTGTAGGGGGGAGCAGTCCCTAAGGGCATCGTGTATTATAGCAGAGGATAATGACTGATGTTCATAATGATGATTCTGAATCACAAGGAAAGGCTAACCAAAGAACATGTTGCAAAATCTTTGGTGCCACAGAATTACAGATATTCACAGTTGGAAGGGACATCAGAAGCCATCTAGTCTCATCCCTACCAATCAAAATCCTCTCCTACAATATACTTGACAATGGTGATTCAGTCTTTGCTTAAATATCTACAATGATGGCGAAACCTCTACCTCCCTAAGAGGCTCATTTCACTTTTATTACCTCCAGGACCAAAATATAAAATCCTCTGTTCAACCTTTATAATTTGTGCCCTTTCTACCTTTTCAGTCATTTTATTCTTTACTCCCTTCACATACTCTGGGAACCAGTGACATTGGCCTCCTTATTGTTCCTTGCACAAGTCATCTAAAATTTTTCCCTGTCTGCCCCTCATCATTAGATTTCTATCTCCTTGCCTGGTTCCTAGCTTCTCTGGTTTCCTTCAAGTCTCTGATAAAAGTCTCACCTTCATCAGGAAGTCTTTCTCAGTCCTCAAGGATTAAGCTTGGTGCCTTCCCCGTAAACCACCCCCACATTTCTACCCAAACCAACAGGCCTCTAACCCACTGGTGAATTAGGGAGATATCAAACCGAAGCATGTAAAGACTCCCCTGATGGAATGGGTAGATGAGAAAAATGTGTTCCAATGGCTATGAAGGTGGCTGAAGTAGACACTGTGAAGTGCTTAGATCTTGGTCAGACATTAAAGACACCAAGGTTATCCATTGCATCCTGGGGCATCAACAGTCAACCTGACTTTTGTTTGCCACTGAACTTTGATGACTAGAAGAGAGACTGAGGCTGACAACTCTCCACAACTCTGTCTCACTTAAATCCAATTTGCTTTCAAGTCAAGATATCACTTGTGATGTCTTTGAAACAAAGGATGAGGGAATGGCTAGGTGGCTCAGTGGATGGAGAGTCAGGTCTAGAAATGGGAGGTTCTGGATTCAAGTCTGATCTGAGACACTTCCTGGCTGTGTGGCCCTGGGCAAGTCATTTAATTACTATTGCCTAGCCCTTACCACTCTTCTGCCTTAGAGTACACAGTATTGATTCTAAGACAGAGGGTAAGGGTTTAAAAAAATGAGATGAAGGACAAACAGCAACCCCAATGTTGTATGTTGTCTCTCCATTAGACTATGATTCTAGGAAGGCAAGACTATTTCTATTTCTTTTGAGGTTGTGATATTTTTCTTTGTTTGAATTCCAAATGCCTGGTACATAGTAGGTACTTATTAAATGCTTGTTGTCTGGTTGATTAATCATTTGGAATTCTGCTTTTCCAATGCTATGTTTGATTCTTGCAATATTTACCCATTGCTCCTAGTTTGACTCTTTGGTGCCAAGGAGAATGAATTGGATCCTTCCACATTATAGGATGGTGTAGTAGAATAGTCCTCACATTCTAGAGTTAGAGAATTTGACTTCAAATCCTAGCTCTGCCATTGTCTTGCCTGTGTGACTAGACCAGACATTTAAAATCTCAGAATCTCATTTCCTCATCTATGCAACGAAGGAGTTGGAATAAACTATATTGTATCTAGTCTATCTCTTTCCATCTTTCCACAAGCATAGCATGAAAATATTTGTCAAAGGCTTTGCTAAAATCCAGGGAAACTATAAATACAAAATTGCCCTCATTCATCAGTCTACTAACCTCGTCAAAGAAAGGAAATTAGATGAGTATAGCATGACCTGTTTTGGCTGAAGCTCTTTTTAATCACCATTTCCCATTCTGAATGTTCACTAATCATCTCAAGAATATTGCCAAGAATTTTGAAGTCAAGCTTTGAGACTTTATCTCTTTGTGGAAAATTGAAGCAGCATTTGTCTTCTCCAAATCCGTAGTACCACTACTATTCACTATAATCTTTCCAAACACATAGACAAATTTGGTATCAGAGATTCCTAACTATGTGATCCTGGGCAAGATAATTTAACCATAATTGCCAAGCTCTTAATACTCTGCAATGGAATCAATACTTGTATCCATTCTAAGACAGAAAGTAACAGTTAACTATATATCGAAAAACAACATGGGTAGCTGGTCAGCGATCCTACCTAACAATTCTTTCAGTACTCCATGGTGGAAAATTCCTTTGTAAAATGACTCAATCTATAAAGTACCACTGTATTTCTACAATTTAATCTCTCTCTCTCT
>NC_058133.1:355051921-355083574 GCF_016433145.1 Gracilinanus agilis
TCTCTCTCTCTCTCTCTCTCTCTCTCTCTCTCTCTCTCTCTCTCTCTCTCTCTCTCTCTCTCCCTCTCTCTTTCTTCCCCACACCCCATTCCCCCAGCTCCTTGCCTCACAAATCAACAGTGCTACCTATTGTTGTTCTATCCTTTGGTTAGCCTTTTCTTAAGATGATTCTCCTTGGCAGAGAGAGAAACAAAACAATTTGAACAGTTTTGTCCTAATACCATCTATCCTGAACAACAGCGCTTCCATTGTCTGATCTTTTACTTCTTCAATCTAGTTTCATTTAAAAAAAGTTTTTTAAGTTTTAATTATCTTGTGTGGTCTTCAATTTCCTGGATGGCAATAGCTTATTCTGAGCTTTCACAGTTTTTTGTTTTACCAATTACATGAAGTAGCACATTTCCACATATGTTTTCTGAAGTTATATGATCCAAATAGAAGTGTTTAAAGGACAGAAAGGTAGGAAAAGAACTTATAGCTGGGCTCTAGGTGAAGGAAGAAGAGGGACAGGGAAGCATTAGCAAATTGCTACTGAGTGATAAAGCACTATGCACATTCCCATCTCACCACACTCTTCTTCATTATAAAAGAAGGACAGAAAACTGATCAATTCAATGTCCAAACAGAGAATTCATGATGAAATGTGCTCTCTACTACCTGACAAGGAGCTGATAGGCTCAAGGCATAGATTAAGACATGGTTTTTTGGACATGGCTAATAAGAGAATTAATTTTGCTTGATTATGCATATTTTTAAAGTATTTTGTTTTACTTTTTCAGAGGAGAAACGGGGAGGAAGTTCATTGATTTAAAAAAATAAAATTAAAATTTCAAACAAGGGCATAGGCTGAATATAGCTAAAATTAAAAGAGATTCAAGAAAATAGGAGAGAAAATTTTTACAGCAAGTTTCTCTGATAAAGGTCTCCTTTCCAAGATATAAAAGGAACTCATTCAACTTGATATGAATAAGAGCCATTTTCCAACTGATAAATGGTCAAAGGATATAAAGTTTCAAATGAAGAATAAAAACAATGTTTCAAAGACTTAACAATGAGAAAAATGCAAATGAAAGAGGCACATGTGAAGTTATCCCTTATACCTTTATGATTGGTAAAGTTGATTAAAAAAATGAAAAGCACAAATGGTGGAGTGACTGTGGAAAACCAGCATATTAATTCAATGTTGATAGAGCTATGAATTGGTCTGCCCATTCCAAAAAGTATTTTGGAATTATATCTCCAAAGATACTAGATTATGTAGGCCCTTCCACACATATATGATATGATTACATGCATGTGACATACATGTACATACAAGAAAGAGGAAAATGTCACAAACATACCAAAATATTTCTAGTAGCATTTTTAGTAGTGATGAAGAACTGAAAACTAAAAGAATGGCTATTAGTTGAGGAATGAATCAGCAAATTATTTTATATTAATGTGATAGAATATAATTGTATGTAAGAAATAACAAAAGGGATGGTCTCTAGAGAAACCTGAAAAGACTTGTCTGACCTGATATAAGGTGAAGTGGTAAGGATCAGAAGAATAATTTATATCATAAAAAACATTGTAAAGGCAAGAAACTAAGAAAAACTTAAGAATTTTGATCAATGCAATAATTCCAGATGACCAGTGATAAAGAATGCTACCCACTTCCTGATAGAGAGGTGAGAGACTCAAGATGGAGAATGAAACACACACTGAGACAACTTGATGGCTCAATAGATAGTATCATTCCTGGGCTGGGGAGGACTCATTTTCAATGGCCTTAGGTATTTCTTAACTGTGTGACCATGAGCAAGTCACTTAACCCCAATTGCCTAGCTCTTACTGCTCTTCTGCTTTAGAACAAATTCTTGTATCAATTCTAAGATAGAAGGTAAGGCTTTTTTTTTTTGAATTAGACATATACTATTACATGGCTTAATTTGTTCTACTTAAATATAAATATTTCTTAGAATTTATTTTTTTTTTGCTGTTTCTTCAATGTGGAGAATTGAGAAAGAAACTAAATGTATGTATGACTATGAATATTGGACCACAAGGAAAGCTGAACACCACAGAATCAACACTTTCAGATTGTGGGGCTGGAAAAGACTTTTGAGAATCCCTTGTATAGCAAAGAGATCAAATCAGACACTACTTAAGGAAATTCATTCAGACTATTCACTGGAAATTTAAAAACTGAAGATGATGCTTAAATGCTTTGGCCACACACACACTGAGAAGACAAGACTCATTGGAAAAGACCCTAATGTTAGAAAAGATTGAAAGCAAAGGGAGAGGGGAACAGCAGAGGATGAACCGGATAGATAGTGTCATGGAAGCAATGAACATGAGCTTAGACAAACTTTGGGAGATAGTGGATGGTACATGGATCTGGCATGTCCATGGTCCATGGAGTCATGAAGAATTGGACACAACTAAATGACTGAACAACAAAAAAAATTACTGAAAAATTAAAATGTTTAAAATCTATGAAGTGTCCAGATCATTGGACACACAACAATTCTCATGATGTTACTGATTATCTAGCTACTCCCCTGAACCAACCATATAGCGACAGCCACTTCATATAGACAGTCCCCTGGGATCCATAGTTACTCTCCTTGTCAACATGATCTAGGTATGCTGTATCTCACTGCACTGCAACAAACACTGTAACAGTCAACTAGTGAATTCTGCCTCTGCTCATTTTTGGTTATAATGGGAAGAATCACTGGCTAAGGATGGATTAGTATGTGTTTTTCCTGGCAAATAGAAAGTAACTCCATCCTATTGTGAGAATTGCTGTCCTATATGTGTTCTAGAGTTTACGTAACTCCTGGTGGTTAGACTTGATTGAAAAAACAAAACTCTAAGAACAAGTATGCATGCTTCTTCTTGTTGTTCAGTTGTTTTCAGTCGTGTCTGATTCTTCATGACCCCATTTGGAGTTTCCTTGGCACAGATACTGGAGTGGTTTGCCATTGCCTTCTCCAGATTATTTTACAGATAAGGAAATTGAGACAAATGGGGTTTAAATAACTAAGGTCACACAGCTAGTAAAGTGTCTATAGCCAGATTTGAATTCATGAAGATGAGTTTTGCTGACTCTAGACTTGGTGCTCTAACTGCCCAGTTAGTTGCTCAAAACTTAATAAACTAGCTTTCATAGTTAAGAGTGATACTAATTCCCACATTGCCCATATCCAAAAATAAGTCTAATTCTGCTTTCTGAGCTCTGTCTAGTGCAAGGGTCGGCAACCTTTTTGACTGTGAGAGCCATAAATGCCTGTGGAAGGAGGAGGATGGAGGCAGAAGGCGCTAGAATATGGGGTGGGGGCTGGAGGGCCCCCTGGGGCACATCCTGGGGCTCTGCCTGGACTGGCCAGTGGGGAGGTGGAGCCAGATATGGCTCGAGAGCCATATGTTGCCGACCCCTGGTCTAGTGGGTGGAAATCAGCAAACACTACAAATCAGGGTTTGATTCATTTGATTTGTTTACTATCTAGACTTAAGAAAGTTATGGAGAAAATGTTAATAATGATGATTAAACTTAAAAGTGTGTGTCATGTGTACATTTTTTTCAGTGCCCAGCTGTTAAATGCTAACCAGTACAACACTGCTCTTAGCCAACTTATGAAGTGTAAAAGTACAAGTACTATCACTGCCTTCTTAGCTGAAGTGATTTGCCAATGGTCACTCAGATAACGAATTTTTAAGGCAAGAATTGAATCCACAACCTCCTGCTTCTGTGGTCAGCACTCTCCTATACTACATTGCTTACACTTCTGTTTGAAAATCAAACTCAGTGGATGAACATAAATTATTTACTCCCCAGATCTAGGACTATGTATTCCATTTGTTGAATGAATAAAGAAATAAATTAATGAATGTATGCAGGAATACATATCCACACAACATTATTTTAGAAGTGGCAGTTCTTTATTCCTCCTATCAGCCAAAGATTTAAGTGTGTTTTATTCATGTTCTATCTTAGTGATAGGGTTAAAAAAAATTTTTTTTAATGAAAGCTGGTGGACTAAAAGGCGTCAGTCATCAGATGAAGTAAGTGAGCTAGAGCCGATATTGCCCAAGACCTGATGACGCGGCATCTATTTTAAACAGCAAGATTAAAGCTGGAATGAAAATTAGATTACCTTTATTACCCTTCCCTTCCAGCAGGAAGTAATTGAAAAGACCTTTAATGGTTGAAAACATTCTTCAGAGAAAATCTATAGAATATTTAAGAAATACTCATGTTGCTCCAAGTGAATTGTCCTTTACTGGACTTGTATTAATAGTTCCCTTCTTAGGTGTGCTCTTTCTAAGTATTCATAAATATATTGGTTTCCTTTATAAAGCTTAGTCTTACCCTCTGTAAATTCAAAATAGTAATCCCACACAAACTCATCTAACTCTACCTTAATTGCTCTCCTGCTCAGCTAGAATTATTTCATCCCCCTAGGCCAAGTCTCTCTGCTCCCTCATTTGCTGCCTATTCTTTAGCAGTGTTTTTGGGGAGCCTTTTGAGATGTCTTCTCTAAGAATGACTTTCTCTTCTTCTGCATTCCTACACTCATGATGAACTCTTCGTGTGATTTTTTTCTTTTAGCTGCTCATTCTACTTTTGCCCTTTGATTAAATCTAGTACCTTCAGATCCTAGACTATTCAGTAGTCTCCAAGCTCCCTAAAGGCAGGGATTATTTCCTTTTTTTGGTCCTGTCTCTAGTCCTAACCTATTGACTGGCACATAGTAGACACTTAATAAATGTTTGTGGATTGATCCATCCAAAGCCATACAACCCTAAAGAACAATGAAGCATGAAGACCAAAAATTAGTGTCATGTACAGTAACTGGTTAATGTTCTATCTTTGGAGGTCAAGTTGAAAATGAGGTCATTATTCTTTTTTACAAATTAAAAAATTAAATTAAAAACAGCTGCAAGTTCTTGGTGTCATAACACATGCTTGGTTTTGTTTTTCCCCATGTCAAATGTAATAGGCTCTAAATACCCCAAACTCTGTTTTCTGTTCTCATGATCAAAGTGTTGAGGTCAGCAGAATACCTGAAACCTCTCAAAGAGAAAGGCAATTACCTTTCACTGATCAATGAAGACAGGCTAAACCAGATCAAGAGTAACTGACAGGTCTCACACCCATCAGTGAGTTAGGGGGATGTCTACCCCAAACATGTGAAGACTTCCCCTGATGGAATGGGCAGATGAGAGCAATTTGTGCCAATGGCTTTGAAGGTGGCTGAAGCAGGCACTTTGTAGCAATTAGAGCTTGGTCAGACATTGGAGGTGCCAAGGTCATCCACTTCATCCCAGGCCATCACTAGTCATATTGACTTTTTTCTTGTCACTGGACTTTGGTGTTTCTAGAAAGAGAGAGTGAGGTTGATGCCTTGATTTTATGCAACTCTGCCTCTCTTAAATCCAATTCACATGCAAGTCAAGACATCCTCATGATGTCATTGGTCCTCTTCAAAAACAAAGGACAGACAATAACAACTAATCAAAACCATTTGAGATTCCTCAAAATGGCCTAAATCAAAATACCAAGGGATGGGACATACATAGTAGCCCTGGGAGAATAAGGGTGGAATGGGAGAGAAGTTTGAAGAGTGGGAAGATAAACAGTTCAAAGAATGAGAAGCATAATTGAAGGAAATTTCAGAGAAAGGGAAAAGGACTTAGTGACATTTTTAGAGCCCTTATGGCTCTTCTGAGCTCCCAGTGTTTTGTGGTTACTGTTCTCATCCTGTTTGTGGTCTGGAAAGGGACATAACTGCATCCACAGTGTCCTGCATAGTGGGGTACAGTGCATGCTGATTGGAATGGTTGTTCACTACTCTCATCTATAGCTGTAGAAACTTTTGTTCATTGGCTATCAGATTTGATTCAGCATGAGAAACATCTGATTTTATACTAACTATACTTTTTTCCCTGGATTCTTCTGGGGAGGTTCTTAACAGTTCATTCTTCTCAGTCCAACTCCAGATATTCCTGCTTTTGGAAATCATCTTCAGCCCAATGGATGCTTAATTGTGGATGTTTAATGACAGGTGTTATAGACTAAGAAAAAATGAAATGATACCATAGGCTGCCCTCATCCTCATTTCCAGGGAGGGCTTTGTCTTCACCTAGTTTGGCACAAGTAGCAAAATGAGGCTATTCTTAATATATCAATTAATTAACAGACACTTATTAATGTTCCACTGTATACTGTGCTAGTCATTGGGTATACAAATATAAGAATGGAACAATCCCTACCATCAATGAGCTTACATTTAAAATGTGTCCTGTGACCATTTTTGAGTATTTAGGCAGGCCTGGGAATAACTTATTTGCTCTTTACTGAAAGACTACTACAAGGAAAATGATTTTGGTTCAGTTAATAAATAATTTAAATCTTGAAATGATTGCTAAGGAAGAGAGGTCCATTGAAAGGCAACAACCAACTTTCAAATTTGTAAAATTGAGAAGTATTATGGTGTCATACAAGAACATTGGAGGTAGAGTCAATAAAATCAAGGCAACAACAAACCTTTATTAAGCACTCAATATATGACAAACCCTATGGTAAATGCTGAGATTACAAAAAAGAGGTTAAAAAAAAGCATAGCCCCTGCTTTCAAGAAACTCATATTCTAATGGGAGAGCAATATGTAAAAAACAACAACTAGATATATAGAAGTTATAGATACAAACATATTTGGAAGCTATTATTGTTGTCATCATTCATAGTTCATTTCTGAAAAGAACCATTGACATGAAGGGGTGATGTCTTGACTTTAAAGTGAACTAGATTTAAGTGAGGCAGAGTTACCCAAAGTCATTAGCCCCATTCTCTCTCCCAGAGTCAACAAAGTCCAGTGGCAAGACAAAAGTCAAGAAAACTGGTGATTGGCCCAGGATGCAATGGATGACCGTGGCTTCTTCAGTGTCTGCCCAAGTTCTAAGCTCTCTACAGAATTTTGCTTCAACTGCCTTCATGGCCATTGGAACAAATTGTTCTCATCCTCCCATTCCACCAGGAGAAGTCTTGACATGTTTGGGGTAGTCATCCCCCAAATCACTGATGGGTCTGAGGTTTGTTGCTTAACCTCAACCTGATTTAGTCTGTCAGCCAAAATGTTTTTATTGAGGTGTGGCCACTGAGCATGCTACAGCTTCTTGGGGCTACAGGTGAGAGGTGAAAGGTAGAGACCAAAGTGAATGAGCAAGTAGCCCCTCACAACAGAGATGCTTATCCTTCCTGAACATCCCATGCACCTACACACAGAAGATATAAATGTGTGCGTGTGTGTGTTTATATGAGGACAGCCAGAACAGTCAAGAAATGGAACTTTACATGTGAGGAAGTAAAGTAATATGTAAAAAGACAGAAAATGATGTACGAAGCCCATAGCAGGGTTTTTAAATGACAAACAGAGGAGTTTATATTTGAACTTGGAGATTAGAGGGAATCCCTGAAGACTGACAACTGACCAGAGAAAGATTTGAGGGAAATTTCAGTTTTTTCTTGACTGCTTAACTACCTGTTTGACCTGGGACAAGTGACTTGACCACTCTAGGCTATTGCTGTCTCAGCCGTGGATCAGAGATTCTTTAGGATCTCTTCCAATTCTGAATCTATGAACAAAAACTTGAAAGTCAATCTCTAGCTTTGTATTATTTGTGAACTCTGTATGAAAGCTTAACAGTACACATTTTTAAAACCAAATTCTGTTAGAAATCTTTTTGCGTGGTCAGATTTCATGTTTAGACTGTACTGATTACTTGATACAAATATTTGCTTTGTCTTTGTTTTGTTTTTAAACCACAGAGTGCTGAAAAAATATCTCCCAAAGGAGATGAGTCAAAGAATGTTTCCATCCAAGGGAGGGCATTCATTATCACCAAATATTTACTGAAAATCCATAGAATCCATAGCACCAACTATGAGCTATGAGGAATGTAATGAAATAATTTTAGCTTTCTCTTTCTTAGTTTTCTCTGAGTCATTTTTTTAAGTACATGCTAAAATATATATTAATATATTTATATTCATATAATGATTTAAGCTTTGCAAAGTACTTTACATGCACAATCTCATTTGTTCCTTAACAACTCTCCAAAATAGTTGTTGGTATTTCCTCCATTTTAGAGATGGGGAAATTGAGGCTCATAGAGAGTAAGTGAATTATCCAATGGCCCAAAATTCTACTTAGCAGATGTAAAACTTGAACAGAAGTTTTTCTAATTCTAAATCCAATATTCTATACATTCTGCCATGCTGGATCTTTTAGAAGACAGTTTTTAATAAAAACCTGCAAACTTTTTTATTTTAAATTCCATATCAGAAAAAAAACTTAGAAAAGTTTTGAGTTGCTAAGGAATGTATACTTCAGCTGAAGTGAATTTCTCAATTTTTTTAAATTTGATAAAGTAAAAAGATATTTCAGCCCTTTTCCTTGAAGATGGATTGGGGAAAGAACTTGAAACTGCAAAAAGGAAGTCACATCTAATGTTGAGATGCACTGTGTGATTACAATCTCTCTCCTGATTCCTCAGTCACTTAGAAAGAAAAGTATAAAAAAATTAAATGTATGAGAGCTGGTGAGTTGAAGAATCCAAATTAAAGATCTTCCCTAATAAAGGGAAATATTTCTGAGAGATGAAGGTCAGTCACTGGGAAATGTTTTTGATGTCAAGGTGACCCAAGTCCTGGGGTTGTCCTAGCAGGGTTCTGGCTCTTTTCAAATGCCGATAGTCAATAAACACTTAATAAATACCTACTGTGTGCCAGGGAATGTGCTGAGCAAATGTGACTATTCAGAGGTATCTGAAATCCTTATTTTCCTAACCTCCCTCTTCCCATCTCTGTTCAAATATGAGAAAGAAACCAGGGTTACTCAAGAAATGACTAATCAGAGGATCACATACTTAGAGCTAAAAGGGACATAAGAAGTTATGGAGTCCAAACCCTTCCTTCATTTTAAGGAAAATAAGATGTAAAAGAAGAAAGTTAATTTGTATACAATCACACAGCGTAAGTGGCAGATCCATGTGTCACAGCCTGGTCCTCTGAATCCAAATGCAATGCTATTTTCACTAAAGTATCCTGAGATTAGTGAAATATCTGTGTGTGTGTGTGTGTGTGTGTGTGTGTGTGTGTGTGTACATGTATAATATCATTGTGTCAAATGTCTATTTCTTTAAATCTCATTGCATGCATTTATACTTTTTGCTTAAAATGATCCAAATACCTAAATTGTCATGCTTTATTGTTTTTATTAGTTTTTTTGTAAAGAATAATTGAGTGGAAAACTGATTCTAACTTCAACTAAGAACTATTCTTATGCCTTAATCTTGCATATCGGAACCATCAGAATATATCCACAATTCAATTTCTTAACTAGTGAAAAGATACTCCAATT
Organism: Gracilinanus agilis; assembly: GCF_016433145.1. NCBI lineage: Eukaryota > Metazoa > Chordata > Mammalia > Didelphimorphia > Didelphidae > Gracilinanus > Gracilinanus agilis. The sequence goes on from NC_058133.1 coordinate 355,061,338, forward strand.
TAGGAAAGATACTTGGGGGGGGAACTTTCTTGAGAATTAAAATTAACAAAGTTATTTAGTAATGTCCCACGGGAGTTCTAAAACTTTCACCAACATCTACGACTTCATGGAATTTATCACAAAGTAACAAAAGAATACAGACTGTTCCAAATCTGATACTAATGAATGAATAGAGATTGGTCTGTAGGAACGTGTGTCCAGGCTAGAGAATAAAAGGAGAAAGACAAGGACAAAATCAATAGTATGCACAGATGAGATGGTGGGAGGGATAACTCAATGGGACAGTGAGGTAAGGTGAAAAAGAAATTAAAGACTAAAGATGGAATAAAGGAAGAAGGAAGATGAGAAGGAAGATATTTACATATAAAAATAGTTATTATTGTTTAGTCATTTCAGTCATGTCCCATTTTTCATGACTTCATTTGAGGTTTTCTTGGCAAAGATACTAGAGTGGTTTGCCATTTCCTTCTCCTACTTATTTGACAGATGAGGAAACTAAGGAAAGAAGGTTAAGTGACTTGCCCAGAGTCACATAGCTAGTAAGTGTCTGAGGCCAGATTTGAATTCAGGAAGATGAATCTTCCTGAGTTGAGGTCTGGTACTCTATCTGCCACCCACCTGATCCCAAATAGACACATAAACAAGGAAATTTGGTCAAAATATTGTTCAGTAAAGACTAAACCATCTGATGTCAGGTGATTACTTGGAAGAGAGAAAGTTCCATTTACTGGAATGCTCCTTGAGGTGAGAGGTGTATTTATTTTTGTTTTTATATTCCCAGGACCCAAGTATAAAAAAGTTTAAAAATGAACTGAACAGAACTGAATTTTATTAAAAGACACCAACTGAAGGCTTACTAGAAAGTGCTACAGGTAAAGGCATAACATTGTATAATGAAAAGTGCTCCAGATTTTTGGAATCAGAGAACCTTGGTTCAGATCCTAACAACACTAGTGACTGTCTCTGGAAGTCATTTTAGATCTCTAGGACTCAGTTCCTGTTTCTGTAAAATGAGAGCATTGTATACCATAGCTTCTAAGGTTCTTTCTAGTGCTAAATCTATGCTTATAAAGCCTAAGGAACTGACTCCTTTGGTGTTTATTGTAGTTGTTTGCTCTCCCCAATTACCAGTTAATTCTATGGGGAAAAATTTTGGGAAAAGAAAAGATACAGTGGACATAATGTGTGAAGAAAGAGCAATAGAGGAGCTGAAAAAGGTGCATTATGCATCATTTGAGTTATTTCTGTTTTGAGATATTTCTGTTTTAAGCTACTCCCCCTTTCCTCCTGTCTCCTCTACTCCCAGCCAGTTTCTCAGTGAAATGCTTCCATTCATTTTCCTTTATCTTCTCTTTTTTTCCCCCTTGGTCTCCCACTCTTGATGGTACAATCTAGTGACGAGATTTTAATTTTCTGGAGTTAAGGAGAATAAATTCACAGAAGCTCCACATATCCAGAGAGAAACCACACAGCTTACGGTCTCTTAGGATCAACAATGACTATCCCCAAGATCACCCAGTTCCTGAGCCTGCTAACCCCTTACCACTATGGGCAGGCTCAGGCAGGGGCCTCATAACATTCATATCTACCTCAGGCCTGGTAAAAAGGAGTTCATGCCTGGAAGGCTCCCCGTGTACCTCCTGGAAAGGATTCACCGACCTTCATGTTCCCTGGGATGACACGATGTTATTGGCTAGAGAGAAATTGGTTTTTGACGAACTGGAAAGAGTTCAGAGGAGGATGACCAAAATAATAAGAGGCTTGGAAGCTAAACCCCATGAGAGAAGATTAAAAGACATGGGCAGGTTGAGTCTAGAAAAATGGGCTGAGCGGAAGCATAGCTATACAAATGTAGAGAAGAGAGGGTCCATTATTCTCTATTAGTTAATGAAGCTAGAACAAGATGTCATGGGGTTTGGATTTGGCAGGAAACGTTTAGATGAAAATACAAACACTTTATAACCAAAGAGGGTTAGGCAATGGTATTGGATGCCTAGGAAAGTTGTTGAATTGCTGTCATTAGGGAGATTTAAGACCAGACTAGAATTTAAGATCATCTCTTGAAGTAGCCATAGAATAAGAGACAAAAGGATCATACCCAGAGTTAAAGCTAGAAGGGGACTTATGAGACCTTCTCCAACCAGTTCATTTTATAGAGAGACTGGATGACTCCAAAAAGAATCTGTAGAATCTCTGTTTCATTGATGCCTTTTATTTTTTATGCCACACACACATCCCTATCACCTGCCCACATAGCTGCTTCTCTTGTCACAAAGAAAAACCGTTAAATAAAACCAATGACCATACCAATATATCTAATAGTATGTAATGTTCTGCACCACTGAGAAGAGGAAGTAAATTTCATTGCCTCTCTTTGTAATTAGTATGTTCGATTGCCCTTAATCTAACAGCTACCTTTCAGTATTGTTTATGTGTACATTATTGTAATCAATGTGTGTATTATCATCTTGTATTTTATTATCTTTCACTTCATACAAGTCTTTCTGTGTTTCTTTGAATTCTTCCTATTAATTTCAGTTCATACACGTTTTCCCATGTTTCTTTGAATTCCTCCTATTAATTTCAGTTCATACGAGTCTTCCCATGTTTCTTTGAATTCCTCCTATTAATTTTATTCTGTTTCAGTTCATACATATCTTCCCATATTTCTTTGAATTGCTCCTATTAATTTCTTACTGTATAATAATATTTTATTGTATTCATGTACCACAATTTGTTCAACCATTCCTCAGTGGATGGGCAATAGAAAATAAAATGAAATTGAACATTTTATAGGTGTTTCTTTGCATAAATCCAGGCATATGAGTACTTTCTACTATTCTTTTGCAGAACAATATTATTCAGACTAACATTCAAATAATACACTGTGTTTTGGGATAGTTTGTTAAATCTATGAGCCGGAGCTTTTGGAAGTAGAACGAGCATATTCCCTATAGAAATTGCTTTTTTGGGGGGGGTGCCGGGGCTGACTTCAGTCCCTAATAAAGAACCATTTGAGCATAGCTACTATTAGTACTCTACATAGGTACTATATACTACATAACAGGCACCAGATATTTTTAGCCTAGGTCAATCAGCCAGTTAACATATACTTATTAATATCTTACTAGGTGCTAGAGGGGAAAGTCCTAGGGATACCAAGAAAAAGCAATCTGTGTACCCTCAAGGAGTTCATACACTAAAGGGGGAGATGGTATGTGCTATAAAAAGATACAAATTAGAATAATATGGCTATGTGTATAGTAGATAGAGTACTGAAACTAGAGTCAGAAAAGAATTGAGTTCAATTTTGGCTTTAGAAACTTCTAATTGTGTGATCCTGAACAGATCAATTAATCTCTGCCTGAATCAATTCCCTCGTCTATAAAATGGGGATAATAATATCACCTACCTCCCAAGGTTTTTCTGAGGATCAAATGAGATAATATTCATAAAGTGCCTTGCAAATCTAAAACCACCCTATAAATTCTTGCTATTATTATACAAGACACATACAGCATAAAAATAATCTTAGTGTGGAAGCATTTAGTAGTTGGAGTAGAGAGTAGTAGATGGCCCCAAACATTTGAAGTGGTAGCAAAAAAGAAGCTTGACAACACTAAGACAAAGAGAGGCAGTGAAGGGAGAGTGGAAATAACATAATGTTTGGCAGGAAGCAGGAATATGAGAGTAGCAGAAAGCCATATGATGACATCACTTGAGCAAATTAGCAGCTATGTGGCCCAGAGCAGTAGGTTCCCCTGGCTACACATCCATTCTTCATATTCATCTTCTCTAAGTATGTGGCCAGGCTATAGCAGTTCCTGATGTGTGTACCCTCCATATGCGCTTTATAGCCCCACCAATTCCTGGCATGTACCCCATTACACATGTTTCCTGGTCACACATGTTCCCCACATGGATCTTCTCCAAGCATGTTCCTTGGTCATCTGTATTCTCTACATATGTGACCCATATCCTGGCATTCTTTATCCTTTCCTGTGAGTTTTTCCCACTTTCTCACTGGGCTCAGGCTAAAATCATTCTTGGTCCTCTTGTTGGCCCCTGGAGAAGGTGCTCTCCATCCCAACCTCTTCTCCAGACCTACTCCTTAGCTTCTAGTTGAAATTGTTCATCATACAATCACCTGAACCTCAACCCATTTCTGCCTCCTGGATCCAAATTCCCTGAACTAGCCTTCCCTCCATTTGGGATACATAGTATTGTGCTCAATTGCCATCAGCATGTCCTGGGCTTTACTTAGAATACCACTCTCTTATCTTCTAATGGCCCTAAAGTCTTTTTTGACTCCAGCCTTCTGGGACGACAATGAGAAAATTTCTATCACCAGAGACATCTTAAAATGTTTTTAATAAATTCTTATTCATCTATTTTACCTTCCTTTAGGCCATCTAGACATTGCCCATACTTTGCAAACTTTTCACATTTCAAAACTAAAGTTTCTATCTCATTATATTCACCTTATAAGTTACTTTGTGAACTTTAAATTTATGATTCTATGTACCAGCCCAGTGGTACAATGGAACGAGTCCTGGATTTGGTTTGAATCCTTGGTTTGAATAAGACCAGGGTTTGAAGCTTGATTCTGGCATGTTCTACTTATATGATCTTGGGTTGGTCCTTTCACTTCTTGGAATATCAGCTTCCTCATCTCCAAAATGAGGGAAATGGACTTGATGACCCTTCCAATTCTAGAGTCAATAAACATTCACTATTTGATGGTATGATGTTCTCTCCCTCCCGAGTTTTGAATTTTCTATTTTGATAGGATTCCCACTTCCATTAAACACAATTCTGTTTAAGATTCTGTTTAAGAAGATGTTTTCCTTATGTTTCAGCTTAATTGAAAATCATTTAATGACTTTCTTAATCAAAATAACGACATCTGCTCCCACTTTCCTGGTTCCAGTGGATACAGAATCCACAATTACTCAAAGCAAACACCTTCACTAGGTTTCCTGGCATATCTGTCTTGGGTAGCCAGGGTTTTTTCCTTTCCAGTTATGAGGGAATCATATTGACTTTTTGTTCAAAGAGGAAGAGTTTAAGGGGTCTGAGGAGATTCCAGGCTCTTCTTCCAAGTTTTCAAGTCAAAGGACTAAGCAAGCCCAGACATTGCCCTTTCTGCTGCAAGAATATTTAACCACGGATTGATTTATGCTGTATAGCTTTATGATAATGTTTAGAACTTTCCTTAATTCATATATTTCACTGTTCGTCATGCTGTGAAATAAGACAAATAGGAAAAAATACCTAGAATTTTTTTCAAAACTACTTAAAGTAACTTAAAATTCATTATTTATTTATAGTCTTTAAAACCATCCATTATGGTCTTTTTAAAACCTTTTAATAATCTTGTGTTATAGTGCTAGGTATCTCTATTTTATACACACACACATTGCTTCCAGGATCAATTATATACTATATAAATGCAATCTATGTTATATTATCTGCCTTCTTGAGGAGGAGGGAAGTGGTAGGAGAGAGGGGAAAAATGAGAGATTTTTTTGGACATAGTTATCTTGAAAATTTGTCTCCAATAAGTATATTTATTATAATTTATTACATATGTATAACAAATCATATGTATTATATTATTGTTATATTACATGTTTTATTATGTTACATGTAAAAAATAAAATAAAATTGGTAAATCATCCCAAAAAATCTATTTGAAAATCAAGGCTAATACTCAGTTTTTCCACTGTAATTTATCTTCTGCCTGTCATCTGTCATCAGGTGACTGAAATATTATTTACATTTATGGAACATTTGTAATAATGTTATTAATGTTATAACAGGACTTTGCCTACTTGGTTCTCCCATTAACCTTCTGTTCCCTATGGAGAAAATGGAAAGGAGAAAGTGAAGGAGGAGGAGGAGGAGGAGGAGGAGGAGAAGGAGGAGGAGAAGGAGGAGGAGGAGGAGAAGGAGGAGGAGGAGGAGGAGGAGGAGGAGGAGGAGGANGTTAAAAGGCAGAAGAGTGGTAAGGGCTAGACAATGAGGGTTATGTTAAGGCACTTACTAGCTATATATATGACCCCCGCCAAATTACAAAACCTTTGTTTACCTTATACCACTGGAGAAGGAAACAACAAACCACTCCAGCATCTTTGCCAAGAAAACCAAGAAAACACATGGGGTGATGAAAAGTCAAACACAACTGAACAACTAAATAATAACAACACCACCTCAGTTCTTTGTCTATAAAATGAGAGTACTGGACTAAAGGGCTTCTCTGTTCCTTTTCCACTCTAAATCTATGAACCAGAATCTCAATCACTTCTTACCTCTCCTAGATTACACTTAAATCCAATCTCTTGTCAGTTTGCTTTACCCCCAAGTGTTCCCTTTGCCCCTACTGAAAGAACTACGGAGTTAGGATTTGACTCAAATATTCCAATGGGTCTATCATATTATCAATCTAAATTTTTGCTCCAGTGAAACAGATTACATCTCATTCATGCCTGCCCATCCACTGTGATTCTTATTCATTTCTTCTCATAAATTCCCAATGGGAAGTCCACCCAAAGTTTTTGAAGCCTTCCTTGCTCTCTCCTGACCTGGCAAGAATACTAGTGGAGTACCCTGGATATCTGGGTCAGCCCTCATCAGATAGGGCCACCTTCTCTTCTTTCCATATGTTTGCCTTGAACTTCTTCAAAGTCCTGCATTGGTTCTATGTTACGATCTAATCTGGACCTATTAACACTGAACTCTTAAGTGACAGTCATTTTTAATTCTTCTGAAATAGTTATGTTCGGTGTCTCACTGCCTACTGATAGAATGCTGGTTTCACAAAATGCTGATATTTCTCCATAACCCTAATCCCAAAGTCCATTGGTATGGGACTTTCTCCTCATAGGTAAAAAGATCAATGCCCCAAATCTGCATAAGGGGAAGGGTAGAGTTGGTAAGAGTGGGGTAAGAGAAGAGTGTCAGTGTCTTCTGGCTCTATGGTCATTTCAGATGCTTCTGCCTGATAATTTTTTAGAAAGAAAATATATGGTAAAAACCACACCTCCAATTGCTGAAGGGAAAATGAGACTGATAAGAGGAGCTGGCAGAATCCATCATGTTCTTTTAGCCAGATTTCTTCACTTAGAGACTTTGGGCAACTTCCCCTTGAGTGAGGTCTAGAATTATCTCTCTTGGTTGAGCTTAGTTATCTCACTCACACTGGGACAGCTCCTTCACTCCACAGTGTACATATTCTCCCATATATACTTTCTCTGATTTCTATTTTGCTTTTGACTTTGGATAAATAAGTTTCTTTGCTACTTCCTAGATATGTTCTTTGTGAAACTAGTATTTGGTGGGAAAGCAGTCAAGCCTTGGATATAAAGCTAGGGGTATTGCTTTCTCCATTAATGAATAGTGATCAGAAATTTAGCCTGAAGCTCAAAATCTTATCCCCTAGACCAGTTATGGTGAATCTTTTAAAGACCAAGTGCCCAAACTGCAACCCTCATGCCACATGTGAGCCACTCCTTACCTCAGACAGGGGAGGGAAGAAGTTCTCCCATTGGGCTGCTGGGCAGAGTGGTGGGTAAAGTGGAAAAATGTCCTCAGATGAATATAGAGAGGGGGAAGGGAGCAGCCCTCTACATGTGCCATAGGTTCACCAACATGGCCCTAGATTAATAATATTTAAGGGAGTAATTGATATAATTCTAGTCCTGTACCCTCTCTCTCTCTCTCTGAGGAAAGCAAAGTGACCATATTTTTGGTCCCAACTTTCTATTTCCTTCCTAGAAGGAATTAAAGTCTCCCATGGAGAAGAGAAAAGAAGCTAGAGACAGCTGTTCTGCCCCACTTCAAGCCACACAGTGACAGCCCTAGGGTACTTGTGAGAGAGTCTTGCTATATCTCTATTGGGATCTTAGAGCCAACTCCCCACACATCTAAGGTGGAATCAAATCCAAGGAACTATGTGGAATACATTTCCTCCTTCACACTTACATTCCAGCAGTTAGCATCCTCTTCACCTATATGATAATTAATATGTCTGTTTTCTCAAAGGTAGGTAGATACATCACTAGATAGATAGATAGATAGATAGATAGATAGATAGATAGATAGATAGATAGATAATAGAGATAACCATGTATGTGTGTCTCATCATCACATTCAATAACCACTCATAATCTACTGTAAACACACAAAAGGGATGGATCTTGCCACTCTAATCAAAAATCAAACTACTCCTTAAATAGTTTAGGAGAATAATTTATGAGTAAGGGTAGTTATCTCCCTTATTCAACTATCTGCATCTGCCTTGCTCTCATAATTTTTATCTTAAAAATGAATATTCCAGTCACTGAAAATGTATATTTCCTGTAGTAACTTATGAAATTGGATTTTTAGTTTAGAAATGAACCTCCTTTGAATTGTAAGAATGAATGGTTTCCCCAGAGCCTCATCACTGATAAACCAAGGAATTCAAGAAACTGTGAAATTGTAGATAAGATCCTGGAATATGGATAATCCCACCAGAATACAAAAATAAAATGAAGTCCTCATTTTCAGCAGCCAAATACCTAATTTCTCCTTAACTAGCTCATCAGAGCAGGAGTAAACATAAGTCATAACTAAACTAAACTATACTGTCAGCTAAAGTTCATTAAAGTAAAAGTAAACAGAAGAAAACAATAAATAAGTCACCAAATTCTATGGAGAAAACTCTTTAATGCCTGAGATCTGACCTTTGTCCTTGACCCTGAAGTCCAACCTGGTTTAGGTCCAATTCTGCAGCATAGTCATAACTAGGCAAATTCAGTTGGGAGTTGGAGCTTGTAAAGGCATAGAACGTGTTCTAACAAGGGGATAAAACAAGAAATGGAAGAATTGGGGCCAGTCCCACCAGAAATAACTGAAATGTGAGACAAGAATAGTAGTAGATGCAGGGACAGGGCATAACAGTATATCCTCCCAGGGAGTAGGTATACTCTTTCCTCTGGCAGAACCATCCCCAACCCGCCAGTATTAGTACCTCATGGCAAAAGCCTATTCCCCAAATTCCCCAAAGTTATGGCTCTAGTCTGAAGTAGAGAGCCTTTATTCACCTTTAACAATACCTGGAAGTCCAGTTTGGCCCTGGCCCATTCCCAGTCTTGGATGCAAGGAAGTCTTTCCATTTCAAGATTAAAGAATTCAAGAATGAATTCTAAATGAATTCTGAAAAAAGCTAAGATTTAAGTAAGCCCCAAATGATTAGACTTTTGAAAGGATCCTTTTAAAACAGAGATAATCTGGTTTCAAATTACTCTGTCTCTGTCTACCCAAAACTCAGAGGATGGGTTAGAGTCAGACTGCTTTCTTCAAGAAAGAGTTGAGCAAAGCTGATAGATAAACCTTAACATCAGAAGAGACAAAATAGTCAAGAAAGAGGAGGTAAAATCTCAATAACAAAAACCCTTAAGGAATTTTCAAAGTCCTTACTGTAGTAGAATTTTGTTATGATGATCATATTGCTAGAAAAAATGACCCAGGGGGCTAAGACCTAGGGAAGTTAAAGAGCTGAATCCTAGATAATGAAGTTAATAGCAAAGAAAGTAGAAAAAAGAGGAAGAAGTCACATTAAAAGCCCCAGTTCCCCTCATTCCTCTTCCTAGATCTCTCTAGTGATTTATCTGGGCACTGCTGCAGATAGCAGCTCCTCTCCTCCTTTATATCATGTCTGATTCTCATCAATGTCTTTTGTAAACTTCTCTAACCAATTGGCTAAGTGACATATTCCTGTCCTTTTTAAATCTCTGTGGTACCAGTGTAGCACTTAGGCTGTCTTTCATTTTCATTATAAACAAGCCTATGCTCTACATTTAATAAATATTGATTAAATTAAATATATAATGAAGTTATATAAAACTATGAAGTTAAAATTGACCTAAACTTCTCCATTCACCTTTTAAATCTGTTATTCATCATTTTCTTTCTTACTCAATATCTCTAGTTGAAAGGCACAACATTTAGCTAAAGAGTCATTCAGAGGAGCCAACTGGGTGGCTCAGTAGATTGAAAGCCAGGCAAAGAGACAGGAGGTGTTGAGTTCAAATTTGAACTCAGACACTCCCTACCTCTGTGACCCTGGACAAGTCACTTAACCCCTTGCCTAGCCTTTACTGCTCTTCTGTCTTGAAACCAATAGACAGTATTGATTCTAAAATGGAATATAATCATTTTTTAAGAGCCAGTCATATTTTAGTAATGGGCAAAGTGTGAGCAATTTTAGCCAATGCATTGGAATGCTTCCATTTTCCCTTAGAATTAATTTCTGTATCATTATTATTTTTATGGTACATCCAATCCACTTGAAGTAGAACACTTAGACTTCCCTGCTACATTGACTGGCAAAAGTGCTTTACACACATGATAGTGATTGTATTTGAAATCAGACATTTCTTCATTTTTTTTAAATAACAGGCGAGAAGAAAAGTAATCCCGGATAGAGTAGCGCTGTTTGTTTGTTCTTTTTTTTCCCCAAAGAAAATTACAAATAGCTAATGTGATTTAAAAGCTAAGCGAGGAATTTAGGTCAACTTTAAGTTTATTAGTTAAAAGTTGCTTATATTCCGGGAGCTAAGGTTTGTCATGTAAGGAGAATGAAAGATAACCCAAATATTATTTGACTTCTCTGAGATATTAAAAGAATCTAAATATGTCTCCTAGAGACCATTGGATGGAGAAACTAACCAAAGACATGGGCGAAACATTTTTTTTCAAACCCTTACCTTCTGTCTTGGAGCCAATACTAAGTATTGGCTCCAAGGCAGAAGAGTGGTAAGGGCTAGGCAATGGGGGTCAAGTGACTTGCCCAGGGTCACACAGCTGGGAAGTGTCTGAGGCCAGATTTGAATCTAGGACCTCCCATCTCTAGGCCTGGCTCTCAGTCCACTGAGCCACCAGCTGCCCTCCATGGGGGAGACTTGTATGATCCAGTGGAAATGCAGTGGGGTATAGTGGACAGAAGATAGGGTCAGGAGTAAGGTGATAAAATTTTAATCCTACCTCTGCTACTAACTGACCATGGGCCCTTAGATAAGTCATTTAACCATTCTTGACCTCCATTTGAGGGAACTGGATTAGAAGCCTTAAAAAGTCTCTTTTAGCTCAGACTTCCTATGGAAATATCTAACCTTCACAAGGTGAGTCCTTCCACTTGTGGAAAGATTTCTGGTTACCTGTATGTTTTAAAGCTCTTATCTTTGTTGGTTATCCACTAGAGGGCAACATGGTGCTATACACTTAGAAAAAATACTTTTGAGTATTGATGAGCTCAGAACAATTTTATCTGCCATTATCAATTCTCACTTGTCATCTAAACAGTCTATATAGAAGCTGAGCTATCAACAAGTTAAGTCCATTGCTTAACCTTGCACAAAAAGCCAGTGACAGAATTGTCAAAAATACCAAATGCCTGTAATTGCAAGCCCAAAGTTTAATAACAACTATGCCATTCCATGATTCTGACACCTTCTGAAGAAGCCAAGGGATTCGATTTATTCATCTTGTTTGCAGAGACCAAAACCAGCATCCATGCGGGATGTTGCAAAGTGACATTTTTAGGTTGCATATAAGGAAAAATTTACTAATAATTGGAGCTATCCAAAAATGGAATGGATGGCTTCAAGAGGCTGTGGGTTTCCTCTGCCTTGGAGTCTTCCAGAAAGATTGGATGACTACTTGATGGTAAATAAAAGAGGGAGTTCCGAATCAGATACAGAATAAATCTGGGACCTCTGAGTTTCCTTCCAATAGAGATGCTGTGACTCTCCAGCCACAATGGAAAGTGGTGAACAGAAGCTGTGGTCAAGTCTAAGGAATTATGTGAGTGAAAGGGGACTTTTTAAAAGATTCATTGCTTTTGATGAGAAAGATCCTAAACTTATCACTTGTTCATTCTTAGTATTCTAGACACAGATTAGTTGATTGTTGCACTGTTGGTTTAGAACTTTAATAATTCAATTCATTTTTCATTGAAAGTGTAACAGAATGATTACTGAACTTGTTCTGGAGGATCTATCTCCCAGTTTTACCCAGCAGTCCTTTTTTCAACCTATACTTTTAGGAAAGATTATTGAGTAAACTAAGAAGGTGTTCATCATTAGGGGAATGGTTGAATAAAGTATGGTTTAAGAATGGAATGGAATGCTAATGTACCATAATAAATAATGTAAGGGATGATTCCAAGGAAAACTGGAAGGACTTAAATGAACTCTTGTAGAGACAAACAAGCAGAAATGGAAATTTTATAGTTACAATAGTTTGAGGACAAATAAGTTTGAAACACTGAAGAATTCAGATCAATGCAGGAACCAACCACAATTCTAGAGTGCCAATGATGATATCTATTACTTACCTTCTAACAGAGAAGCAGTGGCCCCAAGATGCAAAAAAAGACATATTGTTAGACATGGGCCAATATGGAAACTTATTTTGCAGGACTGTGTTTATTTCTTACAAAATTTTCTTTTGCCTTTTTTTGTAGGGAGGGGTAGGTGGTAGAGACACGAGAAGAGAGGAAAATAAATACTTGTTAATAGAAATGATCTTTTTTTAAAAAATAAGAGACATTATTAAGAAAGGAACTGAAAGTAGAACCTAGATCTACTTACTATGCCTTGCTTTCTCATCTTATCTCAGAGAGTTCTGAGGAAACAGTTTGATTAAAAAAATCACAATGATTTTATTGATTTATGAATGTCTATAAGTAATGAACTTAAAGAAATGATTGTGGCTAATATTTAGCTAATTCTTCGAGCAATCTGGGATATCATTTATCTAAATGGGCATTTAGCTTATCTGGCATCATTAAGGAAGGTGATTCTTAGGGTTTTATAGTAACCAGGACTTGGACACTTTGGTCTTATTGCATCACACAACTATAGATTTTGAGATCTGGAAGGGACCTCTGAGTTTACCATTAGTTTAACTGTGTTACTTTGCAGATGGAGAAAATGACTTTTCCCCCACAGAGTCCAATGCAGTGAATCTTCCTCACCTCCTCTTTGCCTGCAAATTAAAAGCTTCATGATCTTCCCTATGGGGGAGGAATTTCCATTTGGTTTCATTGGTTTAAAAACTATTTGGGGAAATTTCAGGATCTCTTGCTCATAAGACTCAAGGATTTCCATCTTTTCAGGGTCAGGTAAGTAGTGCAGTTGATCAAGCATCTGGCCTAGAATTAAAAAGACTTGCATAAAAATATGGCCTCAAACTTAACTAACAGTGATACTAGGCAAGACACTTAAACTGCTTGCTTCATCTTTCTCATCCATAAAATGAAAATAATAATAGCTCCTATATCCCAGCGTTGTTATAAGGATCATGAGACAATAAATGTAAAGTGCATAGTACAGTGTCTGGCACATAGTACTATATAAATGCTTGCTATTAGTATTATTTTCTCAATTAAATTGTCCATAGAGGAGAAGAAACAGCAGAGAAAGAAATATGTAATGCTTGTTGTGGTATGTTTTTTTTGGTTTGTTTTGTTTTCTGACAGGTGATTCTTTCAGTATCTGGTAACCACCTAATTTTGGCAAGTAGTTGTTTTCATCATAGTTCACCAAAGACTATCCTTCTCATAGGACCTTAATGTTTAATATCTGAGGTTCTAAGAAATAGTTTGCGTGTAAAATGCTGCCCATTTCCCAATTAATGATGAAAGAGTGGTAATATTCAAAACAAATAAACCACTTTTGACAAAATACAAAACTCATTCCTATTCAAGACATTAGAAAACATTAAAATAAATGCAATGTTCCTCAAAATGAAAAATAGCATCTATCTAAAACCATCAGCAAACATCTGTTATAGGCATAAGTAGATGCTCTCCCAGTAAGATCAGGAGTGAAACAAAGATGTCCAATTATCACCACTACTATTCAATATTGTATCAGAATTGCTAGCTATAGAAATAAGAGAAGAAACTTAAAGGACTTAGAATGGGCAGTGAGGAAATAGAACTATCACTATTTGCAAATGATATGATGGTATACCTAGAGAATCAATGAAAAATTTAATTAAAACAATTAAAACTTTAGCAAAGTTGAAGGATATAAAATAAACCCATATAAATCATCCATGTTTCTCTGTACTACCAATAAAGTCCAACAGCAAAAGATAAAGAAATTCTACTTTAAGATAACTGTAGACAATATAAAATACCTGGGCGTGACCCTGCCAAGACAAACCCAGGAATTGAAGTTATGAGGGAGGAGTTGAGGTCTCTAAGTATACAGTGGCTATTTCCCAAATCAGAAATATCTTGGAATGTCATGGGGAGGGACTGAATGGTGAGCTCACAAAAGGTATATAAACTCATGCCAAAAGGAAGATCTCTTTTTCCACCCTGCCGGATAGTGGAGTCAACTAACAGGTCATTTTCTCAATGTTTTCAATAGCTTTTATAACTATCTTGGTTTTCCTTTTCATGTTGTCCTCTTTTCTCAGACTCAGATATCCCTGTTCAACAATATTCCTGTTGTCAAGCCCTTAAACATCTTGACCACATAATTCCTCGACCTCCTCAATTCCATTGACTTTTCCACCCTGTCTCAGCCACACAATAATAAGGTACACCTAAGACCTTAGAGTCTTCTAGATTTAATCAGTCAGGATCAATCTTGGATCACTCTCACCATATACACCTACATAGATGCTACTGATTATAGGTGGGAAAAATCATGTAACCGTTCTGATTGGGTCCACTACAAATTTATGTCATGTAGTTCTCATTGCTGCTGGACAATACTGCTACATCTCCCTTATCAACTCACTTGTCCACTCTCTACAGTGACTCTTCCAAAGCTCTTCATCCCTCTACAAAACTCCTAAGCCTTTGCCTCCCTCTAATTCCCAGGTGAGAATCTTGCCTCATATTTTATAGAGAACCTCCTTCATCTTACCTCTTCCTCATTTCCTATCATTCAGGTGCCTTCTTCTCTTCTATTTCACCCCGTCTCACATGATGAAGTAACTTTACTCCTTACCAATGCTAACTAATCTACTTTTTCATGACATCCCATTCCATCTAACAGATCACTCCCTCTCTCATTCCCACTCTTTCATCTCTTTTTTAAAAACTCTTACTAAATAAGTATCAGTTCCAGGGCAAAAGAGTGGTAAGGTCTAGGTAATTAGGGTTAAGTGACTTGCCCATGGTCACACAGCTAAAAAGTGTCTGAGGCTAGATTTGAACCCAGATCCTGCCAACTCCAGACCTGGTGCTTTATTCTTTCACTTATTTTCAATCTCTCCCTTTCCCACTGCTTACAAATATGCCAATGTTTTCCCTGTCTTTTAAAAAACACCCTCATATGATCTTTCCAAACCAACTAATTCTCATCCTATCCTTCTGCTTTTTATAGCTAAATCCCTCAAAAAGGCCTACAAGATATGCCTCTACTTCCTCTCTTCTTACTCTTCTTAACAACCCTTAACAATCTTGTTTTTGACTTAATCATTCCACCAAAACTGCTTTTTCCAAAGTTATTAATAACCTCTCAGTTCCCAGTTCCCAAATCCAGTGACTTTTTCTTAATCCTCACTCTCTTTGACTTCTGTGCAGCCTTTGACACTGTTGATCACTCTCTCTTCTTTGATATTGTCTTCTTTCTAGGTTTCTGGGCCACCAGTCTTTCCTCCTCCTACTTATCTAGCTGTTCTTTCTCAGTTTCCTTTGCTGGAGCCTCCTCCAGATCACACCCTCTAACCATAAGCTGTCCCTCAGGGTGCTATCCTCAGCCTTCTTCTTTTCTCTCTCTTACTACACTTGGTGATCTCATCAGCTTCCATGGATTTAACTACAAGTTCTATGCTCATAATTTTCAAATCTACCTTTTCTGCCCCAATCTTTCTGCTGATCTCCATTCTCTCATCTACAACTGCCTTTCAAATACCCTGAACTTGATATCCAGGACGCATCTCAAGCTCAATACAGTTAAAATAGAACTTATTACCTTTCTCCCTAACCCCTCCCCATCCTGTTTTTATAGAAGTCAACACCATCCTCTCAGTCCCTCAGACTTACAATCTCAGAGTCATCCTGGATTTCTCCCTGCCTCTCACCTGGCCTCCCAAATCCAAGTTCTTGCCAAGTTCTATCCATTTCACCTTTGTTTTATCTCTCAAGTGGGCCACCTTCTCTTCTCTAACACTACTACCATTCTAGTACAGGCTCTCATTGCCTTACAAGTGGATTATTGCATTGCTGGTGAATCTGCTTACCTGAAGTTTCTTCCAACTCCAATCCACTTCTATTAGCGGCAAAAGTTAATTTCCAAAAGTGAGGGTCTGATCATGTCACCCACCCCAACCCTCAACTCTACTGGTTTCCTATTGCCTCCGGGAGCAAATACAAAATCCTCTGTATGACATTCAAAGTCCTTCATAATCCAGTTCCCTCTCCCTCCAGTCTTACACATTACTCTCCAACAAATACTCTTGGGTCCAGTGACACTGGCCTCCTGGATGATCCATGAACAAGATACTCTCAGTGATTCCCAAAGTGGGCGCTACCGCCCCCTGGTGGGTGCTGCAGTGATCTGGGGAGCAGCCATGGCCACAGGTGCATTT
Organism: Gracilinanus agilis; assembly: GCF_016433145.1. Lineage (NCBI taxonomy): Eukaryota > Metazoa > Chordata > Mammalia > Didelphimorphia > Didelphidae > Gracilinanus > Gracilinanus agilis. The sequence goes on from NC_058133.1 coordinate 355,077,937, forward strand.
ATCTTTCCTATTAATTGCTATTAAAATTTTAAAAATTAATTTCCAGGGTGCTAAGTAATATTTTTTCTGGAAAGGGGGCGGTAGGCCAAAAAAGTTTGGGAACCACTGCTCTATATTCTTGGCTCTAAGCATTTTCTCTGGCTATCCTCTTTCATCCCTTCTCCCTGGTGATCTCCCTAGTTTCCTTAATTTAAAAAAATTTTAAGATAAATATATTTTCCAGATTATATATCAATGCAGTTTTTTAATATTCACTTTCTGACATTTTGCAATCCATGCTCTCTCCCTCCCACTCCTCCCCACTTCCCAAGAAGGCAGGCAATATGACACAAGTTGTACATATATTATGATACAATGCATATTTCCATGTTTGTCATGTTGTGAAAGAAGACACACATTGCCTACACTAGAGAAAAGTTCATGGAAGAAATAAAGTAAAGAATGATATGTTTCAATCTTCATTCAGACTCTGTCTGCTCCTTTTATGACAGCGGATATCCTTTTTCTGTCATGAGTCCCTTGGAGTTGTCCTGGAACCTTGCCTTACTGATAATAGTTGTCATTCACAGTTGATCATCATACATTATTATTGTTACCGTGTACAATGTTCTACTTGTTCTCCTTACTTCACTTTGCATAATTTCATTAAGTCCAGGTTTTTTGTGATCATTTTGTTTGTCATTCCTTATAGTACACTAGCATACCATCAGAAGTGTGTACCACAACTCGTTCAGCCATTCCTGAATTGACAGACTTCACTTAGATTTCCAGTTCTTTGCCACCCTAAAAAGAGCTGTTATACAAACTTAGTATTGGTATTATTGGGTCAAAGTGTATGCACAGTTTTATGGCTCTCTGGGCATGGTTCCAGATTGCTCTCCAGGATGATTGTTATCAGTTCACAGATCCACCAGCAGTATATGAGTCTCAATTTTCCCACATCCCCTCCAACATTTATCATTTTTCTTTTTTGTTATGTTAGCCAATCTGATGGGTATGAGATGGTACCTCAGAGTTGTTTTTATTTGCATTTCACTAATCAATAGTGATTTGGAGCATTTTTTTCATGTGACTAAAGATGGTTTTAATTTCTTCATCTGAAAATTACCAGTTTGTATCCTTGGCCATTTGTCAATTAGGAAATGCTTTTTATTCTTATAAATTTGACTCTATTCTTGACGTATTTGAGAAATGAAGCCTTTGTCAGAGAGACTTGCTATAAAGATTTTCCCCCAGTTTCTTGTAAGATAAATTTCTGTGCCTTACTGAGTATGGATGTTATTCTCACTTTTTGTTAATTCCAATGAGAGTAAGGTTTAAGCACTGCCTGCCACCTCTCCATCCTCCTTTCTGTTAAAATGATTCTTGCCTGCCTTCTCATCTGAGATAATTTGCCCTAAATTTTCTTTCCTTCTCTCTTTTCTTTATGTATTTCTCTTTCTTATCCCTTGATCTTTTTGAATAACATGCCATCATATTCAATTTACTCTCTGATCTCTGTCTATAAATGTTCTTATTCATCACCCTAATAGTGATAAAGTTAGGAATTATCTTCAACACCTTAAGTATTCTGAGAACTTCAGGTATTTTAGGTACTACAAGTATCATAGAAGTCATCGCTTTCTTACTAGTAATCAGTTTAATTCCATTGTTTCCCTTGATTACCTTAAAATATATTAAGTATCTTAAATATCCCTTGTATTATAAGTATCTTAAGTATTCTAGTTATCACTTTCCCATTGCAAGGAATGTAATCAGTTTAACTTCATTGTTTCCCTTGTTTACTTTAAGTATATTAAGCACTTTAAGTATCTCTTGTTAGTTTGTTAGTTAATTAGTTAGTTACCACTTTCCCATGTAGGGATGTCATTAATTTAACTCCTCTGATTGCTTTGAGTTTTTCTCTTTACCTTTTAAAACTTCTTTTGAGTACTGAATTTGATCATCAGATTTTCTTTTTAGCTCTGGTCATTTCATCAGGAATGCCTGTTATTTCTCTATTTCATTAAATGTTCATTTCTTCCCCAGGAGTATTATGCTCAGTTGCACTAGGTAAATTATTTTTGGTTGTAGGCCTAGATCCTTTACCTTGCAGAATATGATGTTCCATGCCTTCTAATCCTTTAATGAAGAAACTGCTAGGTCCTATGTAATCCTATGGTTCCACAATATTCTAATTGGTTTTTCCTCTGGCTTCCTGTATATTTTCTCATTGACCTGAGAGTTCTGGAATTTGTCTGTAATAGTGATGAGATTTTTAAATTGGGGATTTCTTTAAGTAGGTCATCAGTGGATTCTTTCAGTTTCTATTTTCCCCACTTGTTCAAGAATATCAAGGCAGTTTTCCCTGATGATGTCTTTCAATATGATGTCAAAGGGTTTTTGCTTTTTTATAAATCATGGCTTTCAAACAATCCAATGATTATTAGATTCTCTCTCCTGGATCTATTTTTCAGGTCAAAAACATTTCCAGTGAGAGATTTCAAATTTTCTTTTATCTTTCATTATTTTGAATTTGTTTTATTGTTTCCTGCTATCTCATGATGTCATTAGTTTCTTTTTGTCCAATTCTAATTTTCAGGGAGCAATTTTCTTCTTTGAGGCTTGTACTTCCTTTCTTAGGGAGTTATTTTCCTGTTTGAAGTATTATATTTCCTTGTTAGGATACTGTTTTCTTCAGTAAGTTTTTGTTCTAAGCAATTGCTTTTTTCTATCATCTTCTTTTCTAATTTTTCTACTAAGTTTCTTATTATTTGTTCTTCTATTGTTCTTTGGAGCTATTCCAGTGGTTCATTTTGGGCTTGATATTCTTTCACATTTTCCTTTAAGGTTTCACACATTTTCATTTTTGTAGTACTGCATTATTCTGAACTTTTATTTTGGTCATCCATTTTGTTAAGATATTTTTCTAGTGTCAGGATTTTTTGTTGTCTTTTGCTCATTTGGGAGTTATTCTTTCCCTTGATTTTGTCTATAACCTGAAATTCACCTCTGTTCCTTGTACAGGGCATACTATTCTGTGTTTGTACTATGCCTGGGGTCAATTCAGTTGTCTTGGTTTCAGATTGAGCACTCTATAAATGTGGTCTGGTTGACCCACTATGTGGAAATTTGCAGCTGTTCAGTTCAACTGGTTGGAGTTGGGTTCTGCCCAATGGCACCAAGACTGGACTTTGTTGGGCTGAGTTCCTCCCACTGCTGCCAGTGCTAGGTCATGGCTTGGCCTCTGTTCCAGTGAGATTATGGAGAGCCACTTTTCTCCCACTTTTCTGTTTATTCTGCATTGCACTGGATCCTGCTCTTACCCTGCTGAGGCTAGTTCCCTTTCTGGCTGTTCTCTTTCCTATGCCACTTGTGCTAGAATACATCCAACTTCTATTGAGGTTTCTTTAGTCCCTTCTCCTCATATTCCAATGTTATGAGTCCTCCTTGCTATCTCTCCATGTAGTTCTGGGTGTAGCACTGCTTCACTCCTTTCATCAGTTCTGCCACTCCAATATTCATTTTGAGGCATTTTTGTTCTTCTGTGGCCATTTGAATGGTGTTGGTGGGCTTCAAATACTTCTTACTTTGCCGTCTTGGCCTGATCTCTTCAGTATTACCCAACTTAGTCTCTGGGTATAGCTACTCCCTCCAACCCCCACCACCATCACTTCCAGCAGCAAGAAAAGTCCTGGTTTCCTTTAAGTAACAGCTAAAATTCTACCTTCTATAGGAAGCCTTCCCCAGCCTCTTTTAATTGTAGTGCTTTCCTTCTTCTAATTATTTCCTATTTTTCCTATATATAGCTTGCTTTGTATATATTTGTTCAAATGGGTTTTTTCCCCATAAATTGTAATCTCTTTGAAGGAAGGGACTTGCTTTGACTCCTTTTGTGTCTCTAGCACTTTGAATGGGGCCTGACACATAGTAGATGTTTATAGTATACATTCATTGATTGATTAATAACTAAGATCTGGATTTTTGAAATTATAGCTTATCACCAAAACTTTCTGTTCTCTCCCTCCAAGTTCTCTTATTCTCAGTAAACCCATTCTCTGCACTTATTACGAACTTTATTCCCCTGACACACTTATGTTTCCCCTTTAATCCTCTTGTTCTTCCTTCATTTGCATCCATGCCCAGCATTGACCATACTCATGGTCTGACCTTTTAATTTTTAATTTTTTGTTCTTTTAAAGTCCCTGACTCTCCTGATCTGCTTCCACTCCTAATATGTACATAGTTCTTCTTAAGTATTCCTCAAATGGCTCCTCCATTTTGCCTGAGATATCACCATTCACTCAATCTGCCAAGTTCACAGTTTTGCAGTTATCTTTAATTCTTCCCTTTTCCTCAGTCCCAATGGCACTTGGTTACCAAATTTTGTCAATCTCACTTTGACACCACTTCCTGGATCTATCCCATCCTATTTCCTATTTCATTATCCTCATTATCATTGATCTCTGGAATGAAGAGATGAAATAACTGAGGATACAAAGTTTTGATACTCTGAGCATATCAATTTATTAATCAATGCATACCAGTTGTCCTACAAACTGGGACCAGGGTTCTTTCTCAGCTTAGGGCTGGATTCCAAATAAAGGAAAAGACAGACTTTTACACATAAAAATCATTAATTGAATAATCCCAATTAATTAAAAGGAAAGAAAACAACATTGGATAATCAGATTACTAATTTGATGGAAGACTAAGGACTTTCCAAATTGGGAGGGGGGAGAGTGAACAGATGCATTTCCCTGAATTCAGGAAAAAAATGTGTTCCACTCCTCCCCAAGTATCTGTACACAATCAAAATTATAAGTTTTATAAATGCTTACAAACTTACAAATCTGTAAACAAACAAATCAAAGAAACATGGAAACAATAGCTGAATAATCAACTTGGGACCAGTTTTCAGATAAGACTTACAATTTGATTGCAATGTATGATTATGAGAAAACTCCTTGCATCAGTCTTAGGATCTGACTGCATTTCTGATCAACATAGCCTAGTTCCTTGGTTAAAGGTTTCTAAATAGCAGATATAAGTGATCCAGTTTCCTAGCCATGAAGAGCTAAGTTCAAACATTGTAATAAGGTTTTCTCCCAATTGCCACAATTGAATGAATTTTTCTCACTGGATGGAATTTGGACTAGGTCTATAATTGAATAGAAAAGGAACTGAGCTAGCTCTAGACCTGAGTCACAAGATGGAGTCACTGTGATCCACTCAGTTGCCTCAAATCTTACTACCACTTGCATTTTCTTCTTCCCACAAGTCTATCCTATATAACAATAATGGGCAAACTTTTTAAAGAGGGGGCCAAAGGAAAGGAAATGCTCATCTATCTGTCTGTTTCTAAGGCAACTCTTTCTAAATTTCATTGTATTGTATCCTACTCATTGTATTCGTCAGATTAGGTATAATGTCACAGGGCTGGATAGAACATTTCAGGGGGCCACATCTGGCCTGTGGGCTGTAGTTTGTCCATCACTGCTATATACCATTGCCAAAATAAGCTTCCTTTCTTTTCTTCCTCTCTCCCTTCCTCTCTCCCTCCCTCTCTACTTTCCTTCCTTCCTTCCTTCCTTTCCTTCCTTCCTTCCTTCCTTCCTTCCTTCCTTCCTTCCTTCCTTCCTTCCTTCCTTCCTTCCTT
>NC_058133.1:355083625-355137565 GCF_016433145.1 Gracilinanus agilis
TTCCTTCCTTCCTTCCTTACTTCCTTCCTTCCTTCCTTCCTTCCTTCCTTCCTTCCTTCCTTCCTTCCTTCCTTCCTTTCTTTCTTTCTTTCTTCTTTTCTTCCTTCCTTTCTTCCTTTCTTTCTTCCATCCTAAATCCTTACCTTCCATCTTAGAATAAATACCAAGTAAAGTAGAAGAGAAGTAAGGGCTAGGCAATTGGGGTTAAATGACTTACCCAGGGTCACATAGCCAGGAATTATCTAAAGCTAGATTTGAATCCAGGATCTTTCATATCCAGACCTGGCTCTCTATCTGCCAAGCCACTTAGTTGCCCCTCAGAATAAACTTTCCTATGCCTTTGCTAAAAAATCAGCAATGCCTTATTACTATAGTTCTTCCAAGGCAAAGGTAAGACTACTCTCCCAGATATTCAAGATTCGCCACCATCTATACCTACTTCTCTAGTCTCGCTATGCTCCCCTACAGTTATTCTTTGTTATTGTTATTGTTCAGTCATTTTTTAATCATTTCCAACTCTTTGTGATTCCATTTGGGGTTTTCTTGGCAAAGAAGTAATTTGCCATTTTCTTCTCTAGCTTATTTTGCAGATGAGGAAACTGAGACAAACAGAGTTAAATGACTTGCTTAGGATCACACAGTTAGTAAGTATCTGAGGCCAAATTTGAACTCACAAATCTGAGTCTTCCTAACTCTAGGGCCAGCTCTCTATCCACTGTATACCTGGTTATTCTATGCTTCAGCCAAACTGAAATCCTCTCTGCTACCAATATTTGCATTCAACTCTCATTACTCAATACTTTTGCTTAGGCAATTTTTTTTCCTGTGCTTGGATTGCCTTTCTCTCCACCTGACTCCCCTTCTCTCTTGAATACTTTCTCACTCCTTCATATCCAACTCAAAAGCCATCATCTCTGGGAAGCATTTTCTGATCACCTGATTGATGGTGACTTCTATTTTTCCCCACTAAGACCTCATGTAGTGCTTTGTTTTTGTACCTTCCTAATGCACTTAAAAAATAAATTTATTTATTTGTTACACCAAAATACCCAGTTAACTCCCTCACTCATTCCCTTTAACTCGTTAGAGAAAGCATCATTTGACAAAAAGATATATCATGTAATATTGTGTATTCTAGTTCTCTGTACTGGTTTCTTATAACCCTATTAGACAGTATGCTCCTTAGATTCACTGTCTTATTTATTATTTCAATCCCTACTATCATCTAATAGGCTGCTTTACCTACTAGATACTTAATAAAACTATATTTTACTCCTCTGAATTGGAATTTTGTTGTGCTACATGTTGGCATGTGTAATGTGACATTATCCCAGCATAGATAACGTGTTTAAGTTTACCCCCTTAGACTGTACTTTGCTATTCCTAGATTCCACTTGGTTTAAACAATAACTACAAGTAAAATGGATCATTTTGTGATTCTGTCTCGATACTGAAGTGTTATTGGCCAATTCAATCTGAGGAAATCATTGAAATATTCTAAAGGGATATCTGTAGCTGCTAACTCTCCCTTGGCTTCCTCACACACATCATTGGGGAATTATGTAGTCTTTTTGTTATTTAATCATTGTGTTGCAAGGCAAACAGGGATAAAGAACCTAATGCTTTTTGGCATGTACCTGATGCTTTTTGGAAACACCTGGTTTGAATATAGACTTCAAATAAATTTTCCAAAAAACAGATTTTACTGGGATTTTTACAAATCTATTTGACCTCTTTTTTTCTTTTATTCCTACCCATTACAGAGTCAGCATACTTTTTATTATTTCATCCATCCTATTTTAAAGTTTTTTATCTTTCTATCAGAAAGACAAAGACTTAGTTGTACCTTTTGCCACTTTTTGGCCCCATATTCTTTCAGGCAAGTGGATACAATGTTCAACCTTACATATGTCACAGAAAGACAGAGAAGACAGAAAGAAGCATAGACAGAGAGAGAAAACAGATAGAAACATGGAGTCAGAGAGATAAGAGACAGAAGATGGGAACAAAGACGGAGACAGACCCTCAAAATGAACCAAATTCATAGAACCACAAAATTTTGGAATATGATGGGAGCTTACCAGCCATCAAATCCAACCTGTATGCCTCAAAGAATTTTTGCTGCAATATAGTTTATAAGAAATTATTCAGTCTTTTCTTGAGTATCTCTTACCAGGAGGAACGAGCTACCTCCCAAGGCAGTCTATCCCACCTGGAAAATTGCTCATTGGAGTTCTTCAAGATGAGACTGGCTAATCATCTGACAGGCAAGTGGGGATTCTTGGATGGAACTCAATGGTCACTGAGTTCTCTCAAAAGTTATGTCTGTAATTGTAAGGAAGCTTTTCTTTGCATTAAGCCCAAATGTGGTTCGGAGATGTTAAAAAGTATATGGCCCGTAGCGAATAACAACAATAACCAGCAACTAAGACCGCAGTGATGATGATGATGATCGTGGTGATGATAGGTTATATTAAATATCATAGTGCAAAAATACTTGACACTTATCATCTCATTTGTTCCTGCAAACAACACTAGGAAATGTTCCCATTTTTTAAGGCAGAAAACTAATTCTCAAAGAGGTTAAGCAATTTTTCCCAGGTAACTTATCCGGACAGTGACAAAGCTGGAATTCCACCCAGGTCTCTATGGTGCTCTTTCCACTGTGTTATACAGACAAGAACCTTGAATCTCTGTCATCTACATTTGGTAGAAACCTGAACCATCAGGTTTAGGCTGTTCATAGAGAGAGCACTTTCTTCTTGCATGTCCTACTGACACCATAAACTCAACATAACCCAAAATGAGTTGATCATCTTCTCCACCCCATCAAACTTGCCTATCCTCCTTATTTTCTTATCTCTATTAGTGACTCCATTATTTCCCAGGCACCCAGGCCTAAAAACATGGAGAGTCTTCCCTTTCCTTTAATTTCTCCATCAAATCAGCGACCAATTCCTATTTAGTCTGATCCTTCAATCTTCTGCATCCAGGAAACGTCTTCTGTTTTCCCTATTGCTGCCACCACTTTCATTCAAGCCTTCATTGGATCTCACATATGGCAGCTTAGAAGGTGCAGTGGATGAAGCACTTATCCTGAGTCAGAAAGACCTGAATTCAAATTTCGCATCAAACATTTACTAGCTAGGTTGCCCTCGGCAAATCACTTAAATTCTGCCTCAATTTCCTCAAGTGTAAAATGAGAAAAATAATAGCATCTACCTCCCTGGGTTGTTGTGAAGATCAAATCAGATGGTAAATGTAAAGACCTTTGTCCAATGCCTGGCACATAGCTTACTATGCTATATAAAAGTAAGCTATTACTATTATCTAGACCAGTGATGGGCAAACTACAGCCCGTGGGCCAGATGCGGCCCCCTGAAATGTTTTATCTGGCCAGATGACATTATTCCTAATCTGACGAATTCAATGAGTAGGACACAATACAATGAAACTTCGAAAGAGTTGCCTTAGAAACAGACAGACAGATGAGCATTTCCTTTCCTTTGGCCCCCTCTTTAAAAAGTTTGCCCATCATTGATCTAGACTATTGTAATAGCCCACTATCTATTTTTCCGATATCCCTTTTTTCCTCCAATTGATCCTTCTCACAACTACCAAAGAATTCTCCTGTCATATTTATAGCTCATCATTCTGCTTAACTGCAAAAAGACCTTCAGTGTCCTGCCCATTATCTACCAAATAAAAAGCAAACTACTTATCCTGACATTCAAGGCCCTCTACATTTTAACTCCAACCTACTTTCCTAACTCTTTTTTCAAACTGCTCCCCATTTAATATTTAATTAATTTTTTAAGTTATTACATTTTTATTTTATTTATTTAATCTCAATTAATTTTAATATTTAATATTATGATTAACAGAAATACTATTGTCCAATACTATCCTTCCTTTTCCCAAATTCATATCGTGCTTTTACACAGTCATCTCCAAATTGCTGGAAGAAAATCTCTTCACATTTTCATCTGTTAAAATCTTACTTTACTTCCAAGTGATCTTTCCCTCCCTAAATTTATCATCTCTTTCATTTGACTTCTGTCATTCACTTACCACATTCTAACTCTGTATTATAATGATTACGTATTCTGTAGGTGGGTGTGAGCAAGCTGTAGCACAGTACAACCATGGCATTATGAAGGAAAAGTAAGGTTAAGGATGTCGTACAAGAAATGTATAAATGATAAGGAAGTTGAGCTGGTCCCACTTCAAGTCAATGGAGAGATCATGTGTTCCACTGCTATCCCCAACATGCCAAGAGAAAAAGAGGAAGCTCTCTATTACAATGAGTGGGCCCTCTTTAGTAAAATTTGCAGAAGGACAGGGACAAAGATAACATGGTACGGATGGCAGGCATAGATGGATTGCTAAGTTGTTGGAGAGAATACCCAGATCACTAAGATTCCAGATCCATTTTAATATCTCCCTATAAAATTATAAATTCCATGAGATAGGGGCCGTTGTTAGTGTTGTTTTTCATTCTTTGTGTATCTTCAGTCACTATCACGTTATACCATATAGCAGACACTTAATAAATATTTACAGAGTTGTAATGAGTTGAATAAATTGAATTTTTAAGTCAACCAGACAAAGCAATACTGGTTGCTCTTGCATATCATAATGCTCAAAATTTTACTCAAAGGCACTAGTTAATGTAGAAACCAGAATTCATAATATTCAATCAGAAACTCTTCCATAGATTCATGGAATATAAGATCCAGAAGACTCCTTAGATTTCATCTTGCCCAATCCTCTAATTTTCCAGATGAAGAAAATTAGTGCAGGGAAGTTAGGCAATTTGCCTGGAATGATACATCTTGTGAATTAGCAAGCCAAGATTAGAAGTCAATTCCCTTGACTCCCAGTCCAGTTCAAAGATTTCAACATTAAACCATATAGTTAGAACTTTCTGTCTAAGCAAATGAAACACTGTCTAAATGGATGATTCATAAGTGAATTGTTCACTATCTTTTGCTTGTCATTAAAAAAAAGATCTTCTTGGATTTGAATTGAATTCTTTGGTGGAATACCATTCATTGAGTAGAATCAGGAAGACATCAGGTATGGAAATAAGTATGGATGAGTTTCCTCAAGGAAACCAAACAAGTATCTTGTCCCTAAGTTCATGCCTGGGGCAAGATGTTTTAAATGTGCCATATAAAACTTCTCTTTCTTTTCTCTAATAGGCTTCTTATGCTGGTGAAGATGGAAGTGGGGCACTGCTAAAATTAAAGACAGTTTTGCCTTTCAACATTACCAGACTAGGAGCTGACTCATTCCGGGCACCCTAACCAGTGTCTCATGTCTCTGATGAGAACCTTGCTTTCAGCTGGATCCTCCAGGAGGAGAAGCGATCCCTCACAGTCTCACAATCCATCTCAACATGGCCAAAGGTCATAAGTCAGTCTAGCTATTCCAGCTACACACATTCTTTGTTACCTGGTGAGTAGAGATAGCAAAGGCTACCACAGCATCTCTTCATACAACTCGATGAATAGCTGAAGGACTAAAATCACTTTTAGTGGCTCCAGTCACATTGTGGGGCTGGCCTTTTTAAGATTCCACAATGCCCCCATGGGAAATCTGGAAACTGAATGTTGCCCAGACTCTTGATGTTTCCTGATCTCTCCTGGCACTGCCCAGAAACCAGTCCTTTACTTCTTAGTGCATGCAACACCATTTGGTGAGCGTTTTACCCACACAGACATCAGATGGTAACAATTTTCAGTCACTACCAACATGAGCTGGTTTTGAACTTTAATATGCAACCTAATTATGACTGCAAACACTTGGTTAAGCAAACAAACTTCAAAACCTCTTTTAAAAAAAAAAAGGAAAAAAAGCCGTTCCCTGGTCATTTGGTCTTGTAAAAAAGCTTTAAAAATAAAACTATAAGATGAATGAGAGGATCCAGTAATGAAAAAACTATCTCCAACTAAATGACCCATAATGAAATCAGCACTTGAATCGTAAGTTTCAATGTTATACTTTAAAAGGAGAATTTAAAAAAATACACTAGAGATTAAAGCATTTTCATGCCTTATTTCAGTCTTTAAATTGCCTCACTGTTTGCTTCCCCAAAATCCCATCTTGGTTCATGCTTGTGACTCTAAAGATATTTGGACTGAGTAGGGATTTAATATTTATGTTAACTCCTAAATTTTCCATTTACTTACTCACCTCCTTCCTTTGTCTGTAGCACCCATTAGTCTAAAATTTCTTTCTTTACCACTCAACACTCATTTCCTATCCACTTTCCCATATATATATATATATATATTTATATATATATATATATATATTAACCCTATCTTCTATCTTAGTATCAATTCTAAGGCAGAAGAGCAGCAAGGACTAGGCAGTCAGAGTTAAATGACTTGCCCAGGATCATATAGCTAGGAAGTGTCTGAGGCCATATTTGAGCCCAAGGTCCTTCAGACTCCAGGACTGGTCCTCTATCTACTGTGCTACTTAGCTGCTCTGCCACATATCAATCTTTTAGACTTTTCTACAATTCTTTCCATTTTTCCCCTTTCTTGGTCAATCTCCAACATGTAAAATTATTACACAAAAGATGGTGACCAGTCACTGTCTTTCCTTGAGATCAAAACAAAATAAATTGGATGCAACTGCAGCCTTAGGATTTAAATAAATTTAAATCCTCATCTTGGGGAAGGGAGAAGAGTGGGAGGGAGAGAACATGGATCACAAAATGTGAGAAATTGTACCAACATGTAATCTGAAAAAATAAACCATAAATATTATTATATAATAATAAATAATTGGACCTTCTGGAAATAAGGTATGTTTGACTTTGGAACAAGTCATTCAAGAGGGTCACAGGATCTTCTCCAAATCCTCCTTTCTTTTCTGCCTGACCTTGTAACTACAGTCTAGCAAGTTGTGGTATATGCTTATATTGGAATACTATTGTGCCATAAGAAATGATGAAGAAGGTGATCACAAAAAAATCTAGAAAGATTTACATGAAGTGAAACAAAGTGAAGTGAGCAGAACCAAAAGAATGTTGTACGTATCAGCCCCAGCAAAGTAGGATAGCCAACTGTGAATGACTTTATTATCAGAAATGCAAAGATCTAGGACAATTCCAATGAATTCATGATGGAAAAGGCTATCCACCATCATAGAAGAAACCAACAGTCAAAAATGAAGATTGAAGTATATCATTCTTTCATTTTATTTCCTCCATAAATTTTTGTCTAAAATAAGTGATATGTGTCTTCTTTTACAATATGATAAACATGGAAATATGTATTATATAATAGCATACATACAACCTCTATCATTTTACTTGCCATCTTAGGGAAGAGAGAAGAGTGGGAGGGAGAGAACATGGATCACAAAATGTCAGAAATTGTACCAATGTGTAATCTGAAAAAAACCATAAATATTATTATATAATAATAAATACACACATACATACAGTCTAACCTACAGCCAGGAACATAACCTGATCAATTAGCAGAGGTATGCTCAGAAAAAAAAATTAAATTAAGGTTGGGATTTTCCCCCTTATATGTGCTTATTTTGAGATGTTCATTCATTTGACAAGCATTTAAAAGTGCCAATTTATTGCAGGGACTGTGACTTTGGCCCTACAGTTATGCAGAGACAAAAACAAAACAGCCCTTGACTTCCCTGCTATTAGAATGTGAGGAGGTACAGGTGGGGTAAGGAGCATACACAATATTAAGTCCATACAATCTACATTATAGACACAAAGTATTTATTTAGTGGGGGGGGGTGATGATCAATCAGTAAGTATTTATGAAGTATCTACTCTGTAGGCACAGGGGGAAAAAACAACAATACAGAAAGGAAACAGTCTCTTTCCTCAATGAGATCAGCTGGGAAAATACAGAAAATCTTCCCAAAGGAGTTAGCATTCAAGTTGAGTTTTAAAGGAAGCTAGAGTCTCTCAGGCCCAGAAATAAGGAAGGAGTACATTGGGCACGGCTTATACAAAGACACATGGATTGACTGCCATGGTGAGAAATCGCAAAAAGGTCTGCATGTTTAAGTAGGTGAAAGGAGGCAATATGTAATACGCCTGGAAAGTTAATATTTCCTACCAACTTTAATTACAAATGGTCCCAAAGAGAGATGTAGTCTTTCCCCAAAGAGCCCCTCTTTCAAAGAAGTAGTTATTAAGAACAAGAACTTTGAAATAAGACCTAATTCTCCTCCTTTTAAGGCTCATTTAAGTACAAACGCTTCTAAAAATTCTAAGATGTATATTCTCTAGCACAAAGTTTTATTCAATTCCATTTTCTACAAAAAGAAGTTAGCAGAGTTGAATTCACAGATTCATATATCATTCAAAGTAGAAAAGATCTAATTTAATCCACCGATTTTTCAGATGAGAAAACTGGATCTAGAGAGAGAAAATTACTTGTCCAGAGTAGCATAGTATCAGGTACTGTGCTTAGTTCTTTACAAATACCATCTTCTTTGATATTTCCAATAACCTGGGAAGTGGGTGCTATGATCTCCATTTTACAATTGAGGAAACTGAGGCAGTCAAAATTTAAGAGACTTGCCTAGAATTACACAGCTAGTTAAGTGTCTAAGGTTAGATTCAAGCTGAGGTCTTCTTGACTCTAAGGCCAGTACTCTATCCTTTGTGTACCCTACCTGCCTTTGAATATAGCCATTACTACTAAGACACCATCTAGACATGAGCGTAGGTGTGGATGAATTCAATACCTTGACAAACAACCAGGTTTTTTGAGCTCTTTCCAGAAAAATAATTAGTTAGACATCAACCAATGCTAGCTAATGTGGCCCTTTGTGGACTTAATATAAATCATCATGTCTGGAAAGTCATTGTCAGCCATATGATTCATCATCCTCAGGAATTCCCAAAAGGTGTGGACGTTATTTTGGGGAATACTATGTTAATTTTTTTTAATTTTAAACCCTTAACTTCTGTGTATTGACTTATAGGTGGAAGATTGGTAAGGGTAGGCAATGGGGGTCAAGTGACTTGCCCAGGGTCACACAGCTGGGAAGTGTCTGAGGCCAGATTTGAACCTAGGACCTCCTGTCTCTAGGCCTGGCTCTCAATCCACTGAGCTACCCAGCTGCCCCCACTATGTTAATTTTTAACAAAATACCTTATTTCTTAAATGAATATGTAGAGCACAAAGAGTTTGTGAAAGGCATAAGTGTTTGATAAGCCTGGAAACAGAATTAGACAGAGAAAAGCAAGCAACAGAGATTCACAGTTTCATGTGTGACTCTTTTTCTTTTCTATTTTGTATATGGAAATGCTACTATTTGAATTGTTTTTTAATACTTTACACGACGCTTGCTAAGTTCAGAACTTTTTTTTTTGATTGAAGAAAGATAGCTTGGGAGACAGCTAGGCAATTCAGTGGCAAGAGCAACAGGACTAGAGGTGGAAGGTTCTGGGTTCAAATGTGACCTCCCTCAGATGCTTCCTAGCTATGTGACTTATGGGCAAGTTGTTTAACTCCAATTTTGTAGCTTGATATAGTGAGTTCCATAAATATGTCCCCAAACTTTAAGGGGTAAGAGTTTGGAAAGAGATCATCTTTACCCAATTTATTAACTAGTATCCACCCAGTTGATCTCTGTTTCCTCTGTTCCTAACTGTGCTTAAGAAGCCAATGGAGTTTTCTCTTTGGTGTAGGGGTGCTCCAAAGCCATTCCTGGAGACTCTGAGCAATGACTTGGCATCATGGGAAATTGCCTACTCTTCATGGGGAACTTATCATTTCCTGTTGCTTCCATATAGTAAGGATTCCATTATTCTCCTTTGCCCCTTCCATTTTATTTTTCAATCTTTGCCCTTTCCCCAGAAATCCTCTCCCTTCCATACATTGTTCCTATTAGGGCTTCTCCTCTAAAGTAGTCATTTTATCTGATGACTTGAGGGATATGGTGGCACTTCAGGGATGGATTCAATCCAGTTCTAAAACAGCCTCTGCAAATGAATTCATTTTTTAAAAAAATAAAGAGCAACATTGCCCAACTGGAAAATATGTTTTCCATTCAGGAACAACAACAACCACCAAAAAAAATGTGTTGTTCTTTGTCTTTTTCAAGTTTCAATGCAGAGATTTTCCTTTTTAAAGACTGTGGCTCTAACTAACCAAATGAAACAAGCTGATGCACCGGCCTAGGGTCTCTGGGGATCTTCGGCGCGGGGGTTCATTCATGGAAATGGCAATTTGGTCATAAAAATAATGAAAACCAAATTCAATAAATAAAATCCTGGCAGCAACATTGCAGGGTGTGCATGGCCAAATTTGTTTTGTTGCAATATTATCCAAAATGACTCCTTCATATAGGAAAATATTTTTTAGGTCAAATAAACTCAGAAAAGTTTAAATGATCTCGACAAACAAAATTGCCAGGCAAATTAGCACATGTCTATGGGGTTAGTGGCTAAAATAAATCAGGCAGAAAAATCACAAAGAAATCCACTCAGTTCTGCTTGCTTTTCTTTTTTTAAAAAATATTTTTGTTCTTTGCTTTTCCTGAGGTTTGTGTTAAATGAGTGAATTTTTAACACAGTCGAAAAAATTGATTGTGTTCTCTGAGGCCAAAGAAGTCCAATATGATGAACAACTAATATTTCTATAGTTCTAAAGTTGGCAGAGCTCGTTTGAATCTCACAGTAACCCTGTGAAGTAGGTGCCTCATATATTATTAAACACATTTTGTACATGAGGAAATTGAGGCTCAGCTAGTAGGGATGTTCAGGTAGAATTTGATCACAGATTTTCCTAATTCCAAGTCTAGCTTTCTCTACTATGTATGTATTTTATGTATGTATGCCATGCTGCCAGTCTCAACAAAAAGGCAGTGACCGAGGGAGGGAAGTAAATATGAAGCAAAGATCCTGGCAGTGTTTGCAGGCTTGTCTGCAAGGCTTAAATGATTTGAAGAAGCCTCATATATGGGGATTTCAAACCTAAGTGGTATATAACTACCCACACAACCCCCATTAAAAACCCAAAGATGCACTCTGGGAGACACATTTCTGCTAATTCAACTTTCCATCCACAGCTCCAAGGCTGTCTCTGACACAAGTAAAAAGTGCAGGAACTATAGCAACACACTGATAACCGTGTGCTCAAAATGTCTTACTTGAAAATTTTAAAAACCAAGTTTTTGCTCTCAAAAAGGCTGAGGTTGGTAGATCACAAAAGCTCAGGAATTTTGAGATATGATGGACTTTGCCTGGGATAAATTGGGGGACAATGTGTTGACCCCCAGGACTGGAAAATGGGAGTTGAAAATCAGGCAGCAAATATCTCAGGTCAAAAATAGACCAAGATAAAGCTCCTTTCCAATACATATTGGGATGGGGCTCTTCCAGTCTAGGTGAAATGGAGAAGACTCTTTTAAAAACAAACAAAATTGAATAAGAATTCATCATAAGGTTCATTCAGATTTTGTTCAGTTGCCTCATGGGAAATAAAATCAAGGGATAATAGTTCAAAGGAAAAGTACTCTAAACTTTGAGATGGAAGTCCTGGATTTGAATACTGGCTCTCCAGCTTTCTATGTGAGTGGCCTAAGAAGTGTACTAGCTGTATAACTCTGGACAAGTCACTTAAACTTGTTTGCCTCAGTTTTTTCCTCTGTAAAATGGGCTGGAGAAGGAAATGGCAAACCACTCAAGTATCTTTGCTAAGAAAACCTCAAATGGGATCACGTAGAGTCAGAAACAATTGAACAACAAACAACACATCTGTATGATCCTTGGGGAGAGAGAGGAGGACAATTACCCCCTCTGAGCTTCAGTTTGCTCATCTCAAGAACAAAGACAATAATTACATGCCACCTATTTGTGGTGTTTTTATGAGTATCCAAGGAGATGCTACATGGGAGCCATTTTGTAAGTAGTAAAGCATTATACATAGTTATAAGGGATTATTTCCTAGTCCGCTTTGGGACTGGTGAAGGTATTAAACAAGGAAGACAATCTAGATCAGGAGTTCTTTACTTTGTGTCCATTAACCCTACAGACCCCTGTGGAAAAATTTCAGGGGCTCTATAAAATTAGAAATGTTAAATATATATATATAACATATATATATATATACACCCATGTATATGTACATCTATATATATTTATTTTAATATAATTTCTTTTTAATACCATTTATTTTATGAACTTAAAAACAATTTTGAATTTAAAATTTTTTTGATAATTATATCTCAGTATATTTTGTTTCCTTTGTAATCCTGTGAATTTTATTTTCTGAATTTAAAAATGTTATTCTGAAAAGAGGTCAATAAGCTCTATAAAGCTCCCAAAGGAGTCCATAACCTGCACAAAAACGAACCCCTGATCTAGATTGAGTTCTTCTAAAAAAAGTCACTAAATCCAATGTCCTCCCTTCTCTCCAAGAATCCAACTGCTTGCTTCCATAAGAGACTCATTCTAGTTTCTTCTGCTAAATAAAACTTTTGGACCAACTTTAGTCTATTTGCTTCACAACCATACAAAGAGAGTTTTTTAAAAATTCACTTTTAATCAGGACAGCTAAGTAACTGTGCTCTGACTTCTGCTGTATATAAGAAAGGTTGATTAAACACTAGCCTATTGGCAACCATACATGCAGGTGAGTATAGGTTCAAAGCTTAAACTAAGAATCAAGCCTTGACCAAAGGAAATCAATTAGAAAACAATCTTTTTCTTTAAAATTAAGCTCATAATAGTACTTCCTTTTCAGGGCTACTGGTGCTCACTCTCATAGACTTTAATCAGACTTGGTCATGAATATGTGTCAAGAAAGCAAGATGGTGGGGGCAACTGGGTGGCTCAGTGGATTGAGAGTCAGGCCCAGAGACAGGAGGTCCTAGGTTCAAATCTGGTCTCAGACACTTCCCAGCTGTGTGACCCTGGGCAAGTCACTTGACCCCCATTGCCTACCCTTACCACTCTTCTGCCTTGGAGCCAATATACAGTATTGACTCCAAGACGGAAGGTAAGGGTTTAAAAAAAAAAGAAGCAAGATTCTTCAAGTCCCTTAGCACTGCAGTGGTCAACAAAATAAGGCATAAAATATACAACATGGTACAAAATAAAGTATAAAGTATGAAATAAGGTATGCATGGTCAGGCATGATTAATGAATTTATTTCATTTCCTTAATTATACTTATTTTTTACAACATAGGATGCCATAGGGAATAGAAATGGAGTGCTTAGCAGTGTTATTGTTGGGAGTAAATCAATAAAACTTTTTCTTGGAAAAGGTCTGGATAACAATTCTCTTGGCTGTTGGGCTCTAGTTTTGTTTCTTTTTTTTTTTCTCCTTCATACTCAAATAAGAAATATGGAACTTCAATGAATGTCCAATATCAGCCAATCTACTTGCCCCATTTTATGGATGCAGAAACTGAAGATGAGAAAGATTTCAAGATCCCTAGTTGCTGCTTCAGTGCCCTTTCACACCCACTGCTTGACAAGGCAGAAGAGATTCATCATTTCAGCTCTAACTCGAGCATGATGCCACAAAAGAAAAAGGCAATAAAATATTCCCAACTCTCTGCCGCTGTTAAAAGTGAGGTGAGGTTTGGCTTGACCTTACTCTCTCGTATGGCAATGGGGCATGACTTTATTCATTTCTATTCATTCACTCCCATTTAACAGAACTAGACTCAAACCCTTTTTACAAAATTGAGAGGGATGTGGCTTCTTCCAGCCACTGTTTTAGGCTATTGAATAGCAATAAATCTAAAAAGGATATCACTTCTGTCACAGAGATTTGGAAATTTCATTGGGATTCCAGTAAGCTTGGTTACTTACTCAGAAACCAAGGCCTCTGTGAGTTATGAGCATATATAAGATCTCTTTTCTCTATTGTGTACTTTCAGGATAAAGAATTCCCTTCCAAAGCATTTCCCACCCATAAGACTGTGTCTTATTTTTTCAAGTCACTCAAAATAAAGAAATATAATTACTGACTTTCTAGATGGCTCCCTTACTTTTGAAGTCAGTATCCTATGAGGTGGTTATTTGCTATATTTTCCGAAGAAACATTTGTAGGAGTAAAAATGAATGAAATACTCCAGATAATTTTAAATTAAAGGATTTAATAACAAAAATAAGAGGGAAAGGGATTCATTCCCTCAGTTAAGTGAGCAGAGCACAGAGCCAGAGACCCACACCTGCCACACTTTAACCAAAGCAAAGCTCAAACTCCCAAAAAAGAGCCCTGCAGCGTGGGGCTCAGCCAAATTTGTCTCCCAAGCCCCTGTACGTAAAATGAGGACATACTTAGAAGGATGCTGGGAATGTAGCTCAGGTGGGGCAAATTTTCCACCTGCACACATTCCTTATTAATTCAACCCAATCCAGTAAGAAGCATCTACTGTTTGCCAGCAACCATGTTTGGCTTTATGAATACAGAACCATAATAAGGGTCCTGTCCAGAAGAGGTTTGTGTTCTACTGAGGAACTTGGGTTCTCTTGCCTGATGATGATGGGCTCCTCCTCAGTCTAGAGGAGTGGGCTCTCTCTAGCTACAGATATTAACAATGTGTCACATTTATTTTGCTCAAGTGTGCTTTTTGTAACAAGGCAAGGTATTATTGAGGGTGGGTGGCAATGGGAAATGACAATGATGTAAAAAAAATGCAAGCACAATAAAACATTTTAAAAGCATTTTAAATCATTCAGTGGTGCCATGATTAGACAAAGAAAAGGGACTGCCAGACCATGGGTTTGACCCATTGTAGCATCTCTTGTGATTTTTTTTCCCACACAAGAGTGCTTTGTAGTAATGTCCTCTTGGTCCACACCTTAAACAATTATTAGGCTTGAGGTCCTTAGATAGCCTCAGAGGGTCATGGCTAAGATTAGAAATGACTGAGAAAGTCAACAGCACCTGAAATCTCACTCCAGCTTTCTGCTAGTTTGGAAGTCCCCTTCCTCCACAGGGAATCCCCAAACTTAAAAGTTTGTGCCTATCGTGGTCTCTCCTCCCTTTTCAAGGTCATCTAAGTCTGAGCCTAATACCTGATACCCCAATGACGTGCTTTACTCTTGACTAGGGGAGATAATGAATAGAGTCCTAGACTCAGTTTCAGAAAAACCTCAGTTTCAGACACTTACTAGCTATATAATCTTAGATACTTCACTTAAGATCTTTCAGCCTCAGTTTCCTCATCTGTAAAATGTGGGGTAATAAAAGCACCTTCTTAATAGGGTGGTTTTTAGAATCAAATGAGTTAAGATGTAAAACACTATATAAATATTAGCTAAAACTGTTTCAGCTAGTCTAAGCTTTTTTTTTTTTTTTTTTTTTTTTTCAGGATTGAATCTATTTAGTTTATACTCTACATCAATGGTTCCCAAACTTTTTTGGACTACCACCCCCTTTCCAGAAAAAATATTAATTAGCCCCCTGGAAATTAATTTTTTAAAAATATTAATAGGAAAGATAAATGCACCTGTGGCCATCACCGCCTCCCTGTATCGCTGCAGCACCCACCAGGGGGCGGTAGCGCCCACTTTGGGAATCACTGCTCTACATCCTACATCCTGCATTCCTATGGCCATGGTGAGTAGTGTTTGAATGTGGGATGCATCATGAGGGGTGGCACCTCTCTCGCCTTCTGCTTCCCTTCTCCTAGGAATTCAGGAACTCCTCTTGGCAGAGGCAGGAAGGGGTGGGGGTGGAGCTAAGAAGAACCATGAAAGATCTTTGTCTATGACAAATTCTTCAAAATCTTTACATGATTCCTGATAAAGAACTGCCCCACCCCTTCCCTTATGAAGGAAGTAAATGCCCAGTGCTTCGTGGGGAGGTTCATTTCATAATGGTGATCAGTCTCTAGCAGAGAATTATGAACAAACAGCTCTCTTCAAGACAGAAACTCTTGTCCCTGCCCAGAGAAGGTAAATGGGACCCAGGCTCACAAACATTCCTGATGAAAGTGGGATTCCTTATAATAGACAAATCTTTAGATTAAATTTATTTTTGTTGAAGCCAGTTATCAATTCAAGACGATTACTTCAATATGCCAATCACCCCTCAATTGAGCCTTTTCTGTAACAAAGGAAAACTATTAAGCAAAACCCATACTCCCAGCTACCACGTCTGACAGCATTTGCAACATTCCACGTGCATACTCCTCCCCAAATGTACACACATGTGTACACAGAGAGAAGAGTGAAGCATATTTTGTCGTATTTTCTTTTAAACCAATAGTGGTCACTACAATTAATAAAAATTGAAGCGCTTTTCAGTGTTGCTTTCATTTAGAAGCAAAATTTGAACCCAGGTCCTTTAACCCCGGAGCCAGTGCTCTTTCCCTGTGGTATTAAACATAAAAAAGCTTTTAAAATTATTTATCAATTGATAAACATTTGTTTTCTCTCCCTCTCACCCCCTAATTTAAAAGAAAAACAAAAATGGATAGCAATTTAAACAAATTTCCACATCATCTCTTTCAATATTTTGAATATGTCACTTCTCAGACAGGAGATGAAAAGTATAGATAATCATTGATCCTCTTGAATTGTGGTTGATCTTTGCATTAAGTAGAATTCTTTAGCCTTTCCCAGTTATCTTTATCATGTTGTTATCATTATACACATGGAAATATATATATTGTTCTCCTGTTTCTGTTCATTTTACTCTATATCAGATCATAAAAGTCTTCCCAGACTTCTCTGAAACCTGCTCTTTCACCATTTCTTAAGTTGTAATAGTATTCTATTCTATGATTTATTAATGAGTCCTCCTATCTTTCTACAGGATTAGGTATGGAAGGAATCTCATTTGGGTTCTTTTTCATATACTCAGGGCCAGTTCTACAAAGACTAAGAACACTAAGGTGGCAGCACACAACTCTAGAGCTCTGGGACTGACTTCACATTGCTAATGATAGGAAGCAGCAAAGGAAAAATTAGTTTCCTATCACATCAATTGAGGTTAGAATCAGTAAATCACTGAAGACTGATAAAGTAGGGAATTGTACTCATTTTTCAATACATGCTAAACTCAATAAAATTTGGATGGCAGCTGATGTTACACCATATATAGAATACTGGGTCTGGAGTCAAGAAGACCTGGATATTTTTTAGGAGGTTCTTGCCTAGTTTTATTGGACATAAGGCACTTGAGAACTAGGTGAAGCTGGAATGGCAGAGAAAGGGGACTGGAGAAGGATTAAATGGGAACTTTTTTATTTTTTAGAAAAAAAATGTTTCCATGGTTGCATGATTCATGTTCTTACTCTCTCCCCCCTAACAACATCCCTCCCCACTGCCATAGCCAACGTGCATTTCCACTGGTTTCTTCATGTGTCATCAATCAAGACCTATTTCCATATTATTGATAGTTGCACGATAGGGTAGTCGTTTAGAGTCTACATCCCATATCATGTCCGCATCAACCCATATGTTCAAGCAGTTGTTTTTCTTCTGTGTTTCTACTCCTGTAGTTCTTCCTCTGAATGTGGGTAGCGTTCTTTTCCATAAGTCCCTCAGAATTGTCTTGGGTCATTGCTGCTAGTACAGAAGTCCATTACATTCGATTGTACCACAGTATATCAGTCTCTGTGTACAATATTTTTCTGGCTCTGCTCCTTTCACTCAGCATCAGTTCCTGGAGGTTGTTCCAGTTCACATGGAATTCCTCGAGTTCATTATTCCTTTGAGCACAATAGTATTCCATCACCAAAAGACACCACAATTTGTTCAGCCATTCCCCATTGATGGGCATACCCTCGTTTTCCAGTTTTTTGCCACCACAAAGAGCATGGCATTATACAAAAAATCAAGCCATTCCCCAATCGATAAATGAGCAAGGGACATGCAAAGGCAATTTTCAGATAAAGAAATCAAAATTATCAATAAGCACATGAGAAAGTGTTCTTAATGGAAATTTTTAAAAGGGAAAGGGGGTTTCTCTTCAGGGATAAGGGAAGGGAAAAGAGGAAAAGGGAAAAAGTAGAAAGGAATGGGGGGTGTGATGGGGCCAGAACTCAAAAGGAAGGCTGGGGCAAAAGGCATAAAGCTGGCAGGAGAGTTCAAATCTAGTCTCAGATATCTACTAACTGTTCAACTCTGAGCAAACACTTAATCTCTGCCTTAGTTTCTCTAACTTTAAAGTAGAGGTAACAATAGCACCTATCTCTCAAACTTGTTGTCAGCATCAAATCAGATATTTGTAAAATTATTTAGCACATAGTTGGTACTATATAAATGCTTCTTCCTTTCCCCTCCCCCATAAACACAAACCTTCACTATTAATTCTCCAAGTTCTTTTATAATTGAGTACAAACACAAGTTGTTGTTCAGTGGTTTTTTAATTATGTCCAACTCTTCATGACTTTATTTGAGGTTTTCTTGGCAGATATCGGAATAGCTTACCATATCCTTTTTTTTAAGCCTTTCCTTTCCTTCTTAGTATAAATATTATGCATCGGTTCTAAGGCAAAAAACTGGTAAGGGTAAGACAATGGGAGCTGAGTGACTTGCCCAAGGTCACACAGACAGAATATATCACAGGTGAGATTTTCATCCTTCCTGATGCAGGAGACATCTCTCTATCCAGCATATCATACTACATGTAATGAGAACAGCTCATATTAACAGAGTATTTTAAGGTTATAAATATATATATAATATAATTATATAAATATAACACATAAATTATAATTGAAATTTACTATATATTTATATATACATTAAAATCTTTACTATATTGTTATGTGTACATTATAATCTTTACTATATATTTATATATACATTATAATCTTTACTATATAGTTATATATACATTATAATCTTTACTATATATTTATATATACATTATAATCTATATAAATTATGTATATATACATTTATATATGATTTGATCCTTGCAACAACTCTGTGAAGAAAATAGGATAGGTATTATTATCCCCATTTTACCAATGAGAAAACTGAGACCCTGAGGAGTTTAGTGACTTGCCCAAAAACATACAGAAGGTAAATGGAAAAGTCAGGTTCTCAATCTTTGGATTACAAAGAGCAAACACTCTTTGCATGAAATAGTCTCTTCACCCTGTTTTTGTCACTTGATATTTTCTTTCTGAAATTGCATCAGATTAACTAGCAAAAAAAGCACGCACAAATGAAATAATTCCATTGCTTACTGATATGGGATATTCAATTTTGACCCCTGAAATCTTAAAGAACAGAAAATATCTGGGGGTTTGGTGGTGAAAATGCAAGAGCGGTGTTATGGTTTTGAAATGATCTCTAATGAGAGAGTAATAAAACACTCCAAGATGTGGTAAGAATCTGAGCTATCACCCACCACACCTTAGGTGGGTGAAACTGCTTGGCTTTGGGCCCACTGTCTGGCCACATCCCTAAGGTGTGGCGGTATCTTTGAGTATCACCACACCCCAGCAAGTATGAAAACTCAATGAAAACCAAACACTTGCTTACAGAGTGAAAAGAGAAAGACTTCAGGTAAGTGTGACACTGGGGAGCACCACTGTGCTCACAGAGCTCTGACCCAATGAAAGGAAAGGGAATGATGGGCAACTATGATCATAAAAGGAGGGCAGAAGGAAAAAAAGGTCTTCCTCAATGACCTTGCCCATCTGCCTTATTCTAAAGATAAGGAAAGGGACTCTGGATATTTAGGAATTCATCCAAGGTGACACCAAGAATAAGAAGCAAAACTATCGAGAAGTTAACCATGGGTCCAGATATACTCCCTAGCAAATCTTTAATTTAAATCTTGATCTTCTGACTCAAAAAAAAAATCTACCACCCTTCCCACTGCTCCACACTGCCTTCTTTGTGATAATCAGTTTGTCCCCCAGGATCCAATATGTTGTCAGTTAAGGGCTCCTGTCTACTCTCAGGACATCACTGATGACATTTCTCCTATTCCTTGCTCCTCAGAACTCACAAGAGTTTGAAGATTAAGCTGAAAACTTAATTAGCATTATGCAAAATGTAGGCTTCTGGTGTTCCTAGTCAGCTCAGTGAACTGGCAGGAAACTCTGCCAAGTTTCCTTGTGCCTGGAAAGGACTGAAATGGCTTATCCAATAATGCAGGTGAGAGCGACAATAGCAACAACTAGCAATTCGCTTACAGCTAGAAAGAAAATGCTTTCAGAGGAGGAATGTGGACTTCCTGTTGGAAGAGAACTATGAGACCCAAAGGGACATCAGATTTATTTTTTTTTAAGTTCAAAATTGGACCTGCAGCATTTTAGTGCTCTGGGTGTGTAGGGCCCTAGAGGCATTAGATTTGAGAGGTTACTATTCTACTCCTGTTAGCATGAATTACCAACATGGCTGCCTACAGACCCTCTGGACCAGACAGACTAGAGTGTCTGATGATAATCCAGTAGCCTTCCATAGTCCTATTAATTTGGTATTTTGCTTTTGTTTTTTGGGGGATGAAATAAAAGGCCCTTAGCTTTCACAAAGGTTCAAAACTCAGAGCCTTTTAAAAAAAAATCTAAGTTTGTTTTAATGAAATTCATTTCAATGTCCAAAGAGAAGATTCACTGTTAAGAACTGTATAATTAGAATTTGCTCCCCAGAACTCTCTTTCCCAGCTGCCCCAGTTCCTTCTCACATTACAGTGCTAATGTAGGGAGGATATATTTTGAGCGTAGCTCTACCCTTTTGCTCTTTTCCCCTGATCTCAGTTTGTGGAGGTGAAGCGAGTGCCAGGCAGGAGAATTTTTCTCATGTGGCTTTACTCAGGCTTTTACTTTTGTTCTTTATTTCTTCTACTTCAAATAATTATTTAGAAATCTTATAAAATATAATACTTGGAGTTATTATATATTAAATTTAATCTTACAGAATGTTCTCCAAGGAGATATTTCCAAAAGTCATATACAGTAAAGTAATTCAATTCTGTTTCAATTCATTGACAAACAGGGACTAGATTTTTTTTTCCTTTGGGTCACCAGCATCTAGAGCAGTACTTGGCACATAGAAATCACTTAATAAAAACGGATTGATTGATTAAGCATCCCACTTCTAATGAGGATACCATGACAATGAAACCATTTTGGGTTTTCAAGGATCCTACCTTCAACTAGAGTGACAACATATACACAGATAAATGAAGAAAACTCAAAAACAACCAAAGACAAGGCAACAAGAATGTATTTATTAACAAGGCTACACCCTTTTATCAAGTGTTTACTCTATCCAAGTTGTAATACAAATGTAAGTAAAAAGACAATCTCTGCCATCAAAGAACTTACATTCTAATAAAGGGAAGATGATAAACAAGGGGGAATTTAAGATGGGGGGGAAGTACCCAATGGGAAAAGAATGAAGCATTACCCCCTTAGTAGTTATTGTTGTTCAGTCCTTTCAATTGTGTCCAGGGCTTCATGACCCCATTGGGTTTTTCTTGGCAAAGATTTTGGAGTAGGTGCAGCTAGGGGGCTCAATGAATTGAGAGCTAAGCCTAGAGACAGAATATCTTATTCAAATCTGAACCCCAATTGCCCAAACCTTACTAATTTTCTACCTTGGAAGCAATTCTCAGTTCTAATTCTAAGACAAAAGGTAAGGTTGTGTTTGTTTTTAATATATTAGAGTGATTTGGTATTTCCTTCTCCAGCTATTTTGACAGGTGAGAAATTAAGACAAACTAAGTTAAGTGACTTACCCAAAGTCACACAGCTAGTAAGTGTGTAAGGCCAGGTTTGAACTAAAGAAGATAAATCTTCCTGACTTACAGGCCTAGCATTCTATCCACTGTGGCACCAAGCTCCCCCTGATCCCACCTGAGCACCTTCCCAGAATGGAGGCCTTAGGAGAAACTCACCAATGAGAATGGGGGCCAGAAAGGTATGAGTGTTTCAGCTTGAGGATGACTTGGGGGGGGGGGAGTTCCAAGAAGAGAGGACAGCTGAAGTTGGGTAGCAAAGTATTGAATAAGAAGCAGATCTAGTAGGAGAATGCAACAAGAATCATCATTTCCTGAGACACTAGTTAATCTTCCCTCAAAGAGTTTAGTATGAATACAAGTATAACTAGAACTCCTAGGAATAACTTCAGCTTATAGATATGAAATACTTAACAAGAGCCTTCAAATTAAGTCAATATATAATGTGATATTTTAAGACCTCCATGCAAAGGTGGACATATAGATAGCAAAATAATGTATTGGGAAATGTGATTTTAGAGTAAGAAATGCAAGCGGTATGATGACTATACAGAAGTTTCATGCCTGTAAATCATGAATACTTTCTTCAAGAAAGGAGTCAGAAAGCACTGGACGTGATAAGGACCAAACAACATTGAAAATAAAATTGTTCCGTCTCAACAGACAGAAAACAACTAGTTCCCAATAGGGAACTCATCTCTGAATCAATTTGCCTGTGTGCAGTCACTTCATCTACTAATTAGAGCAAAGGTCAAAATCAATACCAAACTAGAAGTAAGGATAAAGATGAAAAGGTATACTAGCATGCAATTACAGCAGTTCCAGATGGACCTATTTACCCAAGCTTTCAACTCAGAAAAATGGAAAATGGGCAAAAGTAAAGGCTTTGTGTCTATCACCATTTCTTATAAAATTTTAACCAATGCAAAACAATCACTACAAGGAAGAGGATGAAAAAACCCAGAAACTATCTTACTTGATCTCGTTGCCAAACCCAGACACATGACAGCCAAGGACAACACTGTAGTTTAGACTACAGTCTCATTTGCAAAACATTATGGAGGAGGATGACGGAAGATTACTAGAAGTAACACCTCACAAAACAGTGAAAACCAGTTGAGGGGAAAACAAGCCTGCAGAGAACT
Organism: Gracilinanus agilis; assembly: GCF_016433145.1. Taxonomy (NCBI): domain Eukaryota; kingdom Metazoa; phylum Chordata; class Mammalia; order Didelphimorphia; family Didelphidae; genus Gracilinanus; species Gracilinanus agilis. The sequence goes on from NC_058133.1 coordinate 355,106,446, forward strand.
TGGCATAAAACCCAGCTGAACCAGATAATACCAAGAGTATTTATAGATAGAACTGGATGAAGAACAACAAATAGAGATGAAATGGAATAAGTCTGGCAGTGTTACCATAGTGACCTAGTCTCATCAGCAACAATACTGGTTGCTAACCCATTTAGACTCTACCACATCAGGACTTGATATATCATATGAGGAAATAGTAATAACACTTGAAATGATTTGGTAAGAAAAATTGTCCAAAATGACCACATAAATAAGGACAATTATCAGTTCTAAGAGTAACATAATTTTAAAGACATTTGGGAATCAAATGACAAGATATCTCAAAGAGCAGAAGGAAAAGTCAGGAAAACAACAAGTATTTATTAAGCTCCTAACATGTACCAGAAACTGAGTTAGGTGATACATACAGAGACCTTACTCTCAAGGTACTTATTCTTTCAGAGGAAACAATTATGAATCTACGTATCTCTATATAAAGAATAAATTAAAAAGAGAATAAATATCAGATAGCAAAATATACAATAGCAAGAGAGAGAGGCCACTTGAAATCACAAGTATCAGGAAAGGTTTGAGTTGTGCCTTAAAGAAAAGGAGGAATTTTGTGAGCTAGAAGTGAGAAGGGAATTACATTTCAGATATGTGAAACAGTCAGTGCAGAGGCATGAAGGAAGGAAAGAAGGAAGGGAGAAAGAGAGAGCGAATGAGAGAAAGAAAGAAAGAAAGAAAGAAAGAAAGAAAGAAAGAAAGAAAGAAAGGGAGGAGGAAGGGAGGGAGGGAGGAAGGAAGGAAGGAAGGAAGGAAGGAAGAAAGGAAACAATTTATTGTTTATTAATTACTATTTATTATTTATCAATTTATTTAATTAATAATTCATTTAATTGAATTAATAATTATTTATTATTTATTGATGATTACTTAACTAATAAGTGCTAGGTGCCATGCTAAATGTTTTTCAAATATTACCTCATTTTATCCCCACCACAACCTGGGAGGTAAATTCTCTTAATTATTTTTATTTTATAATTGAAGAAATTGAGGCAGATAACATTTATGTAAGTGTCTGAGACTGAATTTTAACTCAAGTCTTCCTGACTCCAGGTCTAGAGTTCTGGAATACTGAGGGAAGTTTTGTTGAACTTTAGTGTGGGAAGGGGAATAAGGTGTAACAAAGTCGGCAAGATGTACTGGGGCCTGGTTGTGAAAGGCCTTAAATAACAAGATGGATCATTTATCCTAGAGGCAATAGGGAGGGAGCCCCTGGAGTTTATTGAGAAGGCTAGGGGCATGGTCCAAACTGTGTTTAAGGAAAATCTCTTAGGCAGCAGTGTGTAGGATGCACAGGAGTGGGGAGGGCCTTGAGGCAGGGAGTTTTATTTGGAAGCTGTTGCAATAGTCTAGGTGAGAGGTGATAAGGGCTTGAACTAAGAGGTGGCTGTGGGAGTAGAGTAAAGGGGTCAGACATGAGTGATGCTGTAGAGGTGGAAATGGCAACTTTTGGCAACTGATTAGATATGCAAGGTGAGACAGAGCAGTCAAGGATACTGCTGAGTTAGGGAGCTGAGAAACTAGAAAAATTGTGGTGTCTGACAGAAATAGTAAAATTTGACAGAAGGGTCTCCCCATCCTCCGCCACCACCTCTTTCTTGGCCCTTTTATACCTTGTTCTCCTCCACAGACTGTGCCATCCAGGAATACTGACTTCCTTGCTATTCCTTGCCTAAGAAACTCCATCTGCCAACTGAGCATTTTCACAGGCTTTCTGAAACTTCCTCTTCATCTCAGCCTTCTGGCTTCCTTCAAGTAACAGTTACAAGTCCCTTCTTTCCTAAAAAGCCTTCCCCAGATCCTCCTTTTCTCCCCCTTCCCAGCTCCCCCTCCCCCCTGCACCAGTGTTCCCAGAAGTAATGCAATACAAAGTCAATGTACGGAATAGGCAGAGACAGCTCCTATTCCACCTTCCTGTTCCAAAAATCCATTTAATATGTTGTCCTCAGAGAAAAGACATATCTGACATTAAACTGATAAGAACAGATACTACATTTGATCTTAGCTGAAAGGCCAAGAAACAAATCACCAGGCCCTTCATGATCATCATATCTTCCATCTGAGACTATCAGCAATTTGATCTTGTAGACATCTCATTTGTACATAATTGTCTGAATGCTGCCTGCCCCATTAGAATGTGAGCTCCTCAAAAGAAGGGACTGTGTTTTTTTTTAACCTTCCCTTGTATCCCTAGGGCTTAGCACAGTACCTATCATTTACTGTACAGTTGAGGAAACTGAGGTAGGTGGCAATTTAAAAACTTGTCTATGGCCACAAAATGTGTCTGTGGCTGAATTTTAACTCAAGTCTTCCTGATTCCAGGTCCAGGGTTCTGAAATACCATATATAGAAAAACCAAGAGAAGAGTTTTACTGAACTATAGAGTGTGGAAGGGAGGAAAATGTGTAATGTTAGGTGCCCTAAAAATGCTACTTGACTGATTGATTGAGAAGTGGACTGGGGGGGAAAAAAAAGATAATTGATCCTATTTTTGACATGTTGAACTTGAAATAGCTCTAGAACATCTAGCATGAAATGTCCCAAAGAAAGTTGGGTGACGTGGTATTAGAGTTAAGGAGAGAGAATGGACTGAAGATAAAGATCTCAGAATAATTGACAGAGATGACAATTAAACCAAAGAGGATAAAAAGAAGAAGAGTGCTCAGGTGAGAGCTTTGGAGTAGACCAGAGTTAGTTGAATGAGATGGAGGATGACCCAGCAAAAGGAAGCTTAGAAGGAGTACCTAGATAGGTAGGAAGAAAACTAGGAGAGAAGGGTGCCTCAGAAACTCAGGAAAAGAGAAAAATGGTTAACAATGTCAAACAGTGGAGCAGTCAAGTAGTATACAGAACAAGAAAAGGCCATCAAATTAGGCAAACAGTCATCATTACCAAAGGAAACCAAGAACACATCAGTAACTGTTGACCCATATGTCTGCTTTTTCATCTCAATAAATACAAGAAGGGAACAGGCAAGCTTTCACAATCAATTTTTTAAAATAAACCACATAGTATAGGGATTACAATGTCCTATTATGTCATTCTTTCATTCAATGCTTCCATGATTGATTAAGCAGCAACTATGTGACCAGGCTTTGGAGTAAGTGCTAAGATTCTAGAAGCAAAACTTAACATTCCCTGTTTTCAAGGAGCTTACAGTTTGTGTGTGTGTGTGTGTGTGTGTGTGTGTGTGTGTGTGTGTGTGCATGAGAGAGACACAGAGAGACACAAAGAGAGAGACAGACTGACGACAGAGATGGAGACAGAGACAGAGAATGTGTGTGTGTGTGTGTGTGTGTCACAAAAAATCCTTAACACAATTGAAGGAATTGGAGCTCTAAAGAAATGTTATCTCCTATAAGCACAGTAAAATCATAGGAGATTCCATGCCAAATATGATCCCGGAATAATTTTATTTAATCAGCCTCTGAGCAGTAATACCGAACAAGTCATCGAAGAGGGAAACGCACTCATCTATGCTGAAAAAAAGGGTTCACCTATGTTGAGGAAAAAGTTCAGCTCAGAATTCAAAGGCATAATGAGTTCCTCATCAATGCAGAGTGTTTACAAATAATCTTGACTGCAAATCCCATTGTGAATATTGCATTGAGCCTCAAGACATCACAGGGTCTCCTTAATCATCCAAACCCAGCCCAAGCATACATATAAAAATACAAAACAGATTAATAATGCATGTTGATCCAATTTTTACATGTAGTTTGACAAGAAAAGAATCACATCAATATTTAGCAGATACTCCAAGTGGATGTGATGACCTGTCCTCAGACTTGAGGATTTGGCAAATTGCACAGAAATTTCAAGTGACCCCAGGCTGTTTTCTCCCTCAAAGACCATCTTTTATAGATCACTGTTCTCTCATTAATGCAACATGGCTGTGAATCACTAAATATTACAATCTCAGAAGAGCCACAATTGTGAATGCTCCAAAGGACAATGGAAAGATGAGCAATGATGGGCAACTATTTATTTCCAACAGTGACTGGCACAGGACTAACTTATGAGATAGCATCAAGGGCATGGGAAACTAGAAAAGGAGATAGGCTGGCCCAGCAATAAAAGGCACTTAACCATCTGTGATGGGTGTCATCTTGACTAGCTACCAGCTGACCAGAACAAAGACTTCACTGGCACTTTACTGCCTCAAAGGTTTGTAATTTTACCAGAATGGGCTCACCCTCCACTGATGTAGATAGCACCTCCTTTCAACTTAGTAAATAGTCTTTGAGAGATAAAGCTAAAAAATTCAACAGCCTGACACAGAACCTGGAGATGATCCTTTTCAAACTTAGGTTTGTCCTCGGAGAGCAGACAATGTTCCTGAGCATAACTTTGAAACTTTCTTAGCCTTTTAGGACAGGTCCTTATCATCTCATCCTTGCAATATTGCAATAGCCTGAGAGTTGGTTTCCTTACCTCCCTTATTCTAATATGTCCTCTACTTTGCTGCCAAAATTATCCTTTAAAAAAACACCTTACCTTAGTTCCAAGGAAGAAGAGTGATAAGGGGGTTAAGTGACTTGCCCAGGGTCACATAGTTAGGAAGTGTCTGAGGTTACATTTGAATCCAGGACTTCCTGTCTGTAGGTCTGATATTCCATCCACTGAGTTACCTAGCAGCTCCCTAGTAGGTCTTACCATATCACTCCTTTGCTCAGTAAGCTCCAGTGGCTCCCTTTTACCTCCAGAATCAAATATAAAATCCTTTATTTAGTTTTTAAATCCCTTCACAAACTGCTCCCTTCCTACATTTAATATTTTCTTCAGATTACTTCCCTACAGGTGCCTTTTGATCTATCAAAACTAGCTTTCTTGCTATTCCTCAGATACAACACTGCAATTTCATTCTATCCATATCCACCATCTAATGAAAATTCTGGTTGTCTCAACTTCTGGAACACTTTCCTTTTTTCTTCAATGAGTTCAGTGTTTCACAGTCTTTCTCTCCTTCTTAACTCCTGCCCTTATACTAAGAGGCTTCAACATAAACATCTATATACCTAGTTCTCCTTATTTCCCATGACCTCCTCCTCTATACCAAGGCTATACACAGAGATGTTTATACCCTTGATCTTTCCACTATCTACAAATGTACTGCTTCCATGTTCATGATTTCAGAAATTGTCTCCTTATTGTTTTTAGCCATGTCCAACAAGTCATGACTCCATTTGGGGTTTTATTGGAAAAGAGCTAATTTAGAGTATTTTTGCCTTTTCCTTCTCCAGCTCAATTGACAGATGAGGAAACTGAGGCAAACAGGGTCAAGTCACTTATACAGGGTCACACAGCAAGTAAGTATCTAAAGACAGATTTGAACCCAGATCTTCCTGACTTCAGGCCCAGTACTCTAATCATTGTACCACTTATTTTGCCTAATCTGATCATAATCTAGTATCAAATCCTATCTCCTCTGTATTGCAACCCAAATCCTGCCCTTAATCCACACCATGACATCCAGTCCCTTGAACTCCTCAATTTTTTCTGAAGTTGTCATCATCCTTACACTGAATACATTCTTCTCTTTTCTCCATCTTGACCCTTTTGTGCACCAGTTCAACTCTACACTATTACCCAAACCTCTTTTCCACCTCCCTCCCTTATTTCATCACTAGTCATATCCTACCAAGGTTGAACCTTATATTATTACCCCTGTCCATTGTCTTTGCTCCTACTCATGGGCTGTTGAACAAAACATGAGAAAATCACAAAACTGTGCTGATAGATCCACAACAAATTGGTGTAATTATCCAAAAACAAATTATAGTACACAATTTCAACTGAGCTCTCACTTCAGCAAGGCAAGTCATATCTCTAATTGACTTTCTATTTCACTCAGTAGAGTGACTTTTTCAAACATTTTCATCTCTCTTCAAACTTCTACAAAAAGTCTGTTCTATTTCTCCTTAATGCTTCTTTCTTCCTTTTATTTTCTCCAATTTATCTTGTAAAAATCATTTGTACATAGTTGTCTGAATGTTGTCTGCTACATTAGACTGTGAGCTTCTTAAAAGCAAACTGGTTTTTTGTTTTTCTTTGTATCCCCAGTGCCTAGCCCAGTACCTGGTACATAGTAGGTACTTAATAAATGTTTGGCTTCCAAAGCTATTATTTTACAAAAAATGTCTTTCTTCAAAGTCACCAGTGATCTTTTAATTGACAAATCTAATGGCCTTTTCTCAATCCTCATTCTTCTTGATCTCTTTGCAGTCTTTGACACTGTCCATCACCTTCTTCTAGTTGACAGTCTCTTCTCTCTAGGTTTTCATGATACTATTTGCTCCTGGATTTCTTCTGACCTGTCTGACTGTTTCTTCTCAGTCTCCCTTGTTGTATCTGTCCAGGTCATAATCGTTAATGGTGGGCATCCCACAGTGCTCTGTCCTGGATCTTCTCTTCTACTATAGTACTTAATTGGTGATCTCATCAGCTCCAGAGGATTCAATTATCCTCTTTATCCTGATGATTCTCAAATAAACTACTCAGCCTTAATCTTTTTCCTGATCTCCATACTTATATCTCTAACTATATTTTAGACTTGAACTCGAAATGGTGTAGACATACAAATAGTCCCCAATTCAACATTTCCCCCCCCTACTCTTCTGCCCTGGAACCAATGCACAGTATTGATTCTAATATGAAAGGTAAAGATTTTTTAAAAAGAGAGAAATTAAATAGGATTTTGGGGGCATTCTGTGGAAGCCTCAGATGACATGCAAAGGCTAGCAGCAACACAGAAAAGGTTTAGAAACTCAGAAATGCATAAAATATAGCAACATATTTCATCTTTTAATACCATACATACACTCAATTTCATTTTTAATGTTAAAGTAAGTAAAAAGTTAAAGCTTGTAAATAGAATGTGAAAGCCAACAGATGACACACAAAGAGTAGAAATGTAGAGATATCTTTTAAAAGATGAGTGACTCATAAATGTATATAAGGTATTGTAAATACCCTATAAAAGAAGAAAAAGTTCAAATTTCTTCTCTGATATGAAGGGAGAGCCAAATATTTTACAAGGATTTTTTAGACTGTGGGGCTACCTTGTTCCTCATCCCTGAGAAGTGGACGTGGAAGGGATATTTATACTTGTCTAGGGATGGGTGTGTAGGTGGTGGATAACATAATCGGAGCTTCCTAAAAGATGTATTTTAGGAGGATTTGACCGCTAAGTGGAGGATGTACTGTGCTAACTGGGGAGAGATTTAAGGCAGTGAGACCAATGAATAGACTTTTACTATAGTCCAAGCCTAAGTCAATGAGGATGTACATAAAGGTAGTGGCAATGTCAGAGAAGAGAAGGAGGCAAACACAAGAGATGCTATTAAAGTAAAATCAATAGGCCTTAGTAATAGATTGTCTCTGAGGGATGAGAGTGAGAAGTCTAAGAGGGCGTCTAGGTTGTGAAACTATGAACTGAGGGGATAATAATATCCTTTATAGTAATAGGGAAGACCCCAGTTTTTAGGATAAGAACTCAATATTTATCAAAAACTGCTGGAGAAATTGGAAAACAATATGGCAGAAACTAGGTATAGACCAATATCGCATACCCTATACCAAGATAAGGTTGAAATGGATATATGGTTAGGATATAAAGTGATACCATAACTAAATCGGGGAACAGAGAATAATATACTTGGCAGATCTATAGAGAAGGGAAAAATGTATGACTAAGCAAGAGATAGAGAGGATTATAAAAATGTAAAATGAATAATTTTGATATTAAATTAAAAAGCTTTTTTACAAACAAAATCAACTAACCAAGATTAGAAGGAAAACAACAAACTGAGAAAAAAAACTTTCATAGCGAATTTCTCTGATAAAGGTCTAATTTCTCAAATATATATAGAGAACTAAGTCAAGTTTACAAGAATACAAGTTATTCCCCATTTTACAACTTGTCAAAGGATGTGAACAAGCAATTTTCAGATGAAGAAATCAAAGCTATCAATAATCATCTGAAAAAAAGTTCTAAATCACTTTTCATTAGAGAAATGCAAATTTTAAAAAACTCTGAGGTTCCAACCCACAATTATTAGATTGGCCAATATGACAGTAAAGAAAAATGATAAATATTGGAGGTGATGTGGCAAAATTGGAACATAAGTACTTTGCTGGTAGAGTTGTGAACTGATCCAACCATTCTGGAGGGCAATTGGAACTATTCTCAAAGGGCTATAAAATTGGGCTCCTATAATACCACTACTGTGTTTGTATACCAAAGGGATTTTTTTAAAAGGGGAGGGGAAGAAAGGACCTACTTGTATAAAAATATTTATAATTTCTCTTTGTGGAGGCAAAGAATTGGAAATTGAAGAGATGTCCATCAATTGGGGAATGGTTGAACAAATTATGGTATATGATGATGATAGAATACTTTTGTGCCATAAGAAATGAGGAACAGGATGATTTCAGAAAGAGTTGGGAAAACCTACATGAACTGATGCAGAATGAAATAAGCAGAACCAGGAAAACATTGTACACAGTAACAGCAATATTGTGGAATGATCAACTGAGATAGACTTAGCTACCCTCACCAATACAATGATCCAGAACACTTCTGAGAAACATGACAAAGAGTGCTATCCACCTCCAGAGGCTGTTGGAGTTGGAATGCAGATCAAAGCATATGATTTTTCACTTTAATTTATTTGGATTTTTATTTTGGCATTTTGGTTTTATACGATTATTCTCTTACAAAAATGCAGCGTGGAGATATGTTTTGCATGATAATGCATGTGTAACCCAGGTCAAATTGCTTACCATCTCCAAGTGTAGGGAAGGGAAGAAAGAGAACGATATGGATCTTATGATTTCAGAAAACATATGTTGAAAATTGTTACTACATGTAACTGGGAAAATAAAAATCCTAAAATAATAAAAGAAATTTTTAAAAAGGAAATTGAACAGGCCATCACATCTATGAACTCAAGAAAAATTCCCAGTTTCAGATGGATTATTCACATGTGAATTCTACCAAATATATATATTTTTAAAAACTATTAATCCTAATACTATGTAAACTATTTGGAAAAATAGGCAAAGGAGTCCTTCAAAACTCCTTTTATAACACAAATACAGTGCTGATGCCTAAAGCAGAGAAAGAAAATTGTTGTTGGGGTTCTTCAGAGATCTTGGTGTGCAATGATTCATAGGCATATAGGATCAATATGGGAATACTGAAAGCATTACACTTAAAGTAAGGATGACCTGGGACTGAAGCCTTAACATCTTAGACTCATTTTCCTTGTCTGTAGAAAGGTATCTACCACCTAGGGTTTCTGTGAGGTTTAAATGAGATTATATATGAATGGTGCTTTGCAAATTATAACTTGCCTTAAAAATATGAAGTTATTTTGATTGTGTATCCATAAGACAAATTATTCTTTTGTCAGTATCCTTGCAATCCAGCCCTAGTTCTCAATAGTTAGAAACCCCAAATATTAGATCTTCTAAAAAAAAAAAGAAAAAGAAATGCAACCCTAGGCTTTATGTGTCTCCTTGAAGAGACATACTTACTTTTCCTCTAACAATAGGTCATGTTGCTTCTGTTTCCCAAAAAATTTCACTCTTTTATGTCAAAGGAAATGTTGTAGACTAAAGGGAGAAGCCATGACAACATTCCATCAAGAGCAGCAGGTGGATGGGAGCAGCTGGGTAGCTCAGTGGATTGAGAGCCAGGCCTAGAGACAGGAGGTCCTGGGTTCAAATCTGGTCTCAGACACTTCCCAGCTTTGTGCCCCTGGGCAAGTCACTTGGTCCTCATTGCCTAACCCTTACCAGTCTTCTGCATTGGAACCAACAAGCAGTATTGATTCCAAGACAGGGTAAGGATTTTAAAAAAAGAGCAGCAGGTCGGACAGCTGCCTCAGAAGAGGTGCCAGGTCCCATTAGGGATAAAACAAGTGGAGGGAGCAGCTAAGTAGCTCAATGGATAGAGAGTCAGACCTGGAGAGGGGAGATCTAGGTTCAAATCTGGCTTCTATCAAATCAGATACTCCTTAGCTGTGTGACCTTGGGCATATCACCTAACCCCCATTGCCTAGCCCTTACTACTCTTCTTTCTTGGACCTGACACTCAGTATTGATTCTAAGATAGAAAGTAAAAGTTAAAAAAAAAAAAGACAAATAGATGCTACACACACACACACAGGTTTTCAGAAGTTGACACTGACTAAAATTATCCCATACAAAAGCCAATGTGACATAATGAAAGAGCATGAGGCTTGGGATCAGAGGACCTAGGTTCAAATCCTGTTTTTATCACTTACTACCAATGGGATATTGGCCAAGTCACAAACTTTATGGGTCCCCAACCACATCATCTCTCGGGTCTTTCCCAGTTCTAAATCCATTTTCCTCTCATCCTATAACCTGGGTTCAAATCCCAAACTGGCCCTTTACTGTATGGTCTTGGGCAAATCATTTCCCCTTCTGGGACTCAGTTTCTGCATCTGTAAAGTAAAGGAATTGGATTGCATGCCCTGATCTAGCTCAAAAAAAATCTGTGAACCTATGGCTTCATGAATTCTCTTAAATGTTTCACAGCACGAATCCAAAGTAAGATGAAGGTGATGGTCCACATGCAAAGATGACCACCATTAAGAAAAATAGCCATTGTTCTTTGCATCAAAGAGGAGAACGTGGTCAGTGTCAGGCACTCAGAACACCTGGAGAGATGCAAAAAATCCTACCTTGACCCATTAAAAAAAAAAGCAATTGCAATCAACAGCACTGCCCTTCCCCTTTTAAAGAACTAAATCTTCAAACTTGTTCCTTGGGTCTAAGTAAACAGATGGTGTGAAGCAACCAGGCCCAAGAAAAACTTAAAAGACTCTATAAATAGAATCCCTTCCTCAACCAGGAAGGCCCCCACATGGATTACTTAAACCACCAGGAAGAATAGACTTAGGACACCCCTCCCTCAGCAAGCTGTGAGGTGGCCCCTGTGCAAGGCAGTTGCCCTTGGCAAAGGGGTGTGAATGCATTCCTGCTTCACCCAGGCTAGTCCACAGCTGCCAGGCTGCCTTTTCTCACTTAGCAGGGATGCTTGTCCCCTCCTCATCCAGAGGGGCTTCTCCCTACTTCCCCTCTCCATTGCTCTGGAAAAAACAAAAATGCTTTGAGATCAACACCGGTTTATGAAGTCTGGGTCCTCAGATCGGTAGATCTGCAAATAACTATATCTGGGTGGTAAGGTCAGAACGTAAGAGATTGTGTGACAGTTAGAAAATCCAAGTTCAGGTCCTGCTTCACAATCTGGTCAAATTGCTTAGCTTCTGCCTGCTTCGGTTTCCTCCTCTAGATAAAAATGGGGATAATAATGGCATTTACCTGCTGGGGTTGTTGTGAGGATAAAATAAGGTCATACCTGTAAAGTTCATTATAAACCTTAAAGCATTATACAAAATGTTATCTAAATGGGACAGCTGGGACCTGCAGGGGAGAGACTACTGGACCTGAAGTCGAGAAGATCTAAGACTTCAGGTCCAGTTTCAGACAATGTGTGACCCGGGATAAGTCACTTAACCTCTGTTTGCCTCAGTTTCCTCACCAGTAAAATGGGGATAATAATAGCATCTACTTTCCAGGTGATTATGAGATTCAAATGAAATAATAATTGTAAGGTGCTCAGATAATGCCTACAAATAGCAAGTTCTATATAAAAATTATTATTAAAATGCAGATAATAACAGCATTTTCTTCCCAGGGTTGTTGTGAAGACCAAATGAGATAGCAATTGTAGGTACTTAGCACAATACCTAGCAAATAGTAAGTCCTATATAAAAATTATTATTATTAAAATACAGATAATAACAGCACCTTCTTCCCAGGATTGTTGTGGGGAATCAAATGAGATAATAATCATCTAGAACTTAGCACATAGTGAGTCCTATATAAATTTACTTATTATTATGCTAGCTATTGTTATTTTCTTTTTTTAAATTTATTTATTTGTTTATGTTAAAGTTCCCAGGTGTCTCCTTCTATTATTATTATTATTATTATTATTATTATTATTATTATTATGTGGCAGAGGGAAGAGAGGGCAGAAGAAGAGCTTAGTTCTTTTCAATCAGTCTAACTGCCCTGCTTTGATATAAAACCAATATGGTAGAAGGGCTTTTGGTTTGTATTATATAGGTCTAAAAGGCCTTTCTAGGGATGGGAAGCCTCCTAACCAGAGCCCTAGTAGAAAAGCCCTCAACCAGACTCATCTTGTGACAAGGATCTTCCAGCCAACCGCAATTACTATTCTCTTACTAATGTAACAGGATGTGGGAAGCCAGTGGACATTTTCTCCACTTGCCTTCTGGGACAATATTCACTTACTGTTACACTAAGCTAAAATGACAATAATTAGGACTAGATGTATTATGCTTTTCCCATTTCTGCTTAACAATTCATATTTCTAAGAAAGAGGGATCCATCTTAGACCAGTGATTTCATCAGTTGGAGAACTCCCAGATGAGGAAATGCCCTCTTCTGATGCAGATTAGCAACTTCTAAGCAAATTATAGTGTTCGAGAGTTGTCTACAGCACTAAATGGTTAAGTGTCTTGCCCAGGGTCAGAGAGCTACTATGTGTCAGAGGCAGTACTTCATCCAAGTCCTTTCTTTCATCCCCAGCACTCAATCCACTAGATCTTGTTGCTTCTTTGAGGAAAGGGCACTATAAATACAACAAAAATTCAATTAGAGACTGGGGAAGAGGGAGAAGAAGGGGAAAGAAGGAGAGAGAAAGGCATGATGAAGTAAAAGTAAAATCCAGGACAGTTTTCAGTAAGTCAGAGCTTCCATTGCAATGCCCCAAAATTGGAAGCCATTCTGGGGCATGCCACCCATTAATCCAAAAAAAAATAGTTTCCATAATTTCTTAAAATAAATATGGAAGCTTGGGACACAGATGCGTGTAAAGAGAAAAAAGCAAAGCCAATGGCTGGTGTCCTGTCCCTCCAGGACACGCATGTAGCTATTCATCCCACTCAAGGGGTCATGCTTTTATTTCAGTCGGCAACCAGTCTGGCTGCAGAAGCATTTCTAGTATAATTTTTGTTTGTTTTACTCAGGATTAGCTAAAATTTCTGTGGGTGTTTTTACGTCACTGGAATAAGAAGCACTGAAAAATTGTACCCAGCTGATCATTATTTCTGGAAAGAGAACTCTCATTTATATAAGGGGGGAGGAAGGGCACATGGGAAGAAGCCAGGAGTGTGAGTAAGGCTAAAAAAGCCCCATCAGGAAAGTCCCACTTGGAAAGTCAAACTAATGGCAGGGAGAACTTCTGCATGAAGCCTTCCGTGGTGGGAGAAAAAAAACCAAAACTCTCCTTCCTGGTCTTCTAAACCATAGAAGGAAGGAGGGGAAAGCTTTACTCAAAGGCCAGCCAACTCAATAATTGAACTTTAGCCCTTTCACACACCAAGGCTCAGGCTATTACTAGGCAGTAAAATAAATCTCCCTACAGTAAAATAAAATTCCATAACAACAAGTAATATCTCCATTTAAGGAGGGTTAGGGGAAAGAGGCAGGGTCTTTATTGGAGGTTAATCTGGAAACCTTTGGTGCCACAAGTTAAATTCTTCCAGATATTCCAAAGATGAATGATAGCCATAAGAATAATCATAGACCAAATGGCCTTAAAAATTATCAATAAAACAGTCTAGTTCAATTAAATGAGTTCTAACGCCAACTCTTTGCATTTTCCTTTTGATGTATGCTCATATATATGGTAAGGCAGAGTATTTATTGTAGATAAGTTCTTATCTTCTGGCTCAACTGATATGGGGAAAAATAGAAAGTAGTTGGAAAAGGCATAATATTGGGGAATTAGGGTGGGGGAGAGTAGGCACAGTCCAGATTTGGTTATACTGATTGAATATTTTCTCATTCATCACAGCATGGCAAGGAGATGGCCCAAAAAGTCATCATAAGTACTTTCTTCCACATGAGAAAAGGAAATGATGTTCAGTTGTATCTGATTCTTTATTACAGCATTTGGAGTTCTGGCATACTAGAGTGATTTTCAATTCTTTCTCCAGCTCCTTTGACAGATGAGAAAACTGAGCCAAGCAAGGGTAAATGACTTGCCCAGAGTCACACAGCTAGCTAATCAGTATCTGAGGCCAAATTAGAATTAAGGAAGCTAAGTTTTCCTGCCTCCAAACCAGAGCTCTTTCTATTGCACTACCTAGGTACTCTCATCACTAAATAACACTGCAAAAAATAAAGCTGCCATTTCGATGTTCTCTCCAATGTCATGGCTTCCCAGTTCCTCAGTCTCCACTGCAACTCTTTCATTCTAATCTCAGACACATAAGGGAATTATCTCACCCTTGATCTCATCACCCACACATGTTCCAGTTCCATGATGACTTCTGAAATGCTTTTCATCTGAACATAACCTCCTATCTTTCCATCTCTCCTGTTTCACTCCTCCTAAATTTATCCTGAGGCTTCATCATGACCTCCAAGGCTTCGCTGTAATCATAGGTCCCCTTGCTCTGGCTTCGTTTTCTTCTTTCTTGACCTCATAAATAACCGGTTCATCTTAACACTTTCTTCTAACCCTGAATAATCCCTTGCCTCTTTGCCCTATCAAACTCTTTGTCTTGCCAAACTCCAAGTCTGGTTTACTCCCACCATCTTCCACTTCCACTCCTACGTACATGCTGCTGAATTATGCTGAAGAGATTCTTTGTATTGTAGAAAATATCCTTTTATCCTCCTTAAACGATATTCCTTTACTCTAGTCTTAAGTGGAAAAAAATGGCCCTTCTCCTCACCTCATCTCAACTCCTGTTCTACCCATCTTTTTCAAAAGATTGTCTCCAAAATTGCCTATTCATGTTTCTTGCCCATTTAGCAATTGGGGAATGGCTTGATTTTTTTTTATACAATTGGTTTAACTCCTTGTATATTTGAGTAATTAGACCCCTGTCAGAGTTTTTTGTTATAAAGATTTTTTTTCCCAATTTGTTGTTTCCCTTCTGATTTTGGCTACATTGTTTTTGTTTGTACAAAAGCTTTTAGTTTGATATAATAAAATCATTTATTTTATATTTTGTAATTTTCTCTAACTCTGGCTTGGTTTTAAAAATTTTTCCTTTCCCAGAGATCTGACAAGTAAACTATTCTATGTTCATTTAAATTTATAGTTTCCCTCTTTATATTCAAGTCATTCACCATTCTGAATTTATCTTGGTGTAGGATGTGAGATGTTGATCTAAACCTAATCTCTCCCATATTGTTTTCCAAATTTCCCAACAGTTTTTGTCAAATAGTGGATTTTTGTCCCAAAAGTTGGGCTCTTTGGGTTTATCATACACTGTCTTGCTGATGTCACTTACCTCAAGTCTATTCCACTGATCCTCCCTTCTGTCTCTTAGCCAGTACCATACCATTTTGATTACTGCTGCTTTATAGTATAGTTTAATATCTGGTACTGCTAGGCCCCCTTCCTTCACATTTTTTCATTATTTCCCTTGATATTCTTGATCTTTTGTTATTCCAGATAAACTTTGTTATAGTTTTTCCTAATTCAGTAAAAAAGTTTTTTGGTAGTTTGATAGGTATGGCGCTAAATAGGTAAATTAATTTGGGTAGAATGGTCATTTTTATTATGTTAGCTTGTCCTATCCATGAGCAATCAATATTTTTCCAATTGTTTAGATCTAGTTTTAATTGTTTGGAAAGTGTTTTGTAGTTGTTTTCATATAATTCCTGTGTTTGTTTTGGTAGATAGATTCCTAAGTATTTTATATTGTCTAGGGTGATTTTAAATGGTGTTTCTCTTTCTACCTTTTGCTGCTGTGATGTGTTGGAAATATGTAGAAATGCTGATGATTTATGTGCATTTATTTTGTATCCTGCAACTTTGCTAAAGTTGTTGATTATTTCTACAAGCTTCTTACTTGATTCTCTAGGATTTTTTAAGTAGACCATCATATCATCTGCAAAGAGTGATAGCTTAGTCTCCTCATTGCCTATTTTGATACCTTCAATTTCTTTTTCTTCTCTAATTGCTAATGCTAGTATTTCTAGTACAATGTTAAATAATAGAGGTGATAATGGGCATCCTTGTTTCATGCCTGATCTTATTGGGAAGGCTTCTAATTTATCCCCATTGCATATGATGCTTGTTGATGGTTTTAGATATATACTGTTTATTATTTTTAGGAAAGGTCCTTCTATTCCTATACTTTCTAGTGTTTTCAATAGGAATGGATGTTGTATTTTGTCAAAGGCTTTTTCAGCATCTATTCAGATAATCATGTGATTTTTCTTTGTTGGATTGTTGATATAGTCAATTATGTGGATGGTTTTCCTAATGTTGAACCATCCTTGCATTCCTGGTATAAATCCCACCTAATCGTGGTGGATGATCCTCTTGATCGCTTGCTGGAGTCTCTTTTCTAGTATTGCTAGTATTCTATTTAAGATTTTTGCAGATAAAGAAACAAAAAGTATCAATAAGCACATGAGAAAGTGTTCTAAATCTCTAATAATTAGAGAAATGCAAATCAAAACAACTCTGAGGCATCACCTCACACCTAGCAGATTGGCTGAAATGAAAGAAGGGGAGAGTAATGAATGCTGGAGGGGATGTGGCAAAACTGGGACATTAATGCATTGCTGGTGGAGTTGTGAACTGATCCAACCATTCTGGCTAGCATTTTGGAACTATGCTCAAAGGGCTATAAAAGAATGCCTGCCCTTTGATTCAGCCATACCATTGTTGGGTTTGTACCCCAAAGAGATCATAGATAAACAGACTTGTACAAAAATATTTGCAGCCGCGCTTTTTGTGGTGGCAAAAAACTGGAAAATGAGGGTATGTCCTTCAATTGGGGAATGGCTGAACAAATTGTGGTATATGCTGGTGATGGAATACTATTGTGCTCAAAGGAATAATAAACTGGAGGAATTCCATGTGAACTGGAAAGACCTCCAGGAATTGATGCAGAGCAAAAGGAGCAGAGCCAGAAGAACATTGTACACAGAGACCAATACACTGTGGTAAAATAGAATATAATGGGTTTCTGTACTAGCAGCAATGCAATGACCCAGGACAATTCTGAGGGATTTATAGAAAAGAACGCTACCCACATTCAGAGGAAGAACTACAGGAGAGGAAACACAGAAGAAAAGCAACTGCTTGAACACATGGGTTGAGGTGGACATGATTGGGGATGTAAACTCGAAACTACCACACCAATGCAACTATCAACAATTTGGAAATAAGTCTTGATCAATGACACATGTTAAATCCAGTGGAAATACACATCAGCCTGGGAGGGGGGGTTAAGGGGGGAGCTCTGGGGGGTGAAGGGGAAAGTAAAAGCATGAATTATGTAACCATGTTAACTTTTCTAAAATATAAATATTAATAAATGTTAAAAAAAAAAAAGATTGTCTCCAAGGTGGTGGCTCAGTGAAGAGAGAGCCAGACCTGAAGATGGGAGGTCCTGGATTCAAATATGACCTCAGATTCTTCCTAGCTGTGTTACCCTGGGCAAGTCACCTAACTCCCATTGCCTGGCCCTTCCTGCTTTTCTGACTTGGAACCAATACTTAGTATAGGTTCTAAGACAGAAGGTAAGGGTTTAAAAAAAATGTCTCCATTATCAAAGCCACTTTCTTCCTCTAGACGGGCTTATTTCTAGCTGTCTACAAATGGACTCAGTACTACTCCTTTAAAAACCCTCATTTAACCCAAACACCATCTAACACTATAGTCTATTGATCTCCTGCCTTTCCCAACCAAAGTTCTGGGTGGAGGGAATGATATCTATACTTTTTTCCTCCTCTTCCTTTCCTCTCATTCATTTCTCATGTCCTTGAGATCCAATCTTTGACCTTATTCTCTAACTGAAATTAATCTCTTTAAAGTTATCCATTATCTTTTTTTAATTATTATTTTTAATTTTTTTATTTTTAAAGCCCTTACCTTCCATCTTAGAATCAATACTGTGTATTGACTCCAAGGTAGAAGAATGGTAAGGGTAGGCAATGGGGGTCAAGTGACTTGCCCAGGATCACACAGCTGGGAAATGTCTGAGGCCAGATTTGAACCTAGGACCTCCCATCTCTGGCTCTCCATACACTGAGCTATCCAGCTGCCCCCCTATCCATTATCATTTAATTGTCAAATCCTATGAGCTCTTCTCAATCCCTGTCCTTTATTATTGTGGTTCAGTCCTATCTAACTCTCTGTGACCCCTCTTGGGATTTTCTTGGCAAAGATACTAGAGTGGCTTGTCATTTCCTTCTCCACCCCCTTTTATAGATGAAGAAACAGAGGCAAACAGGGTTAAGTTACTTGCCCAGGGTCACATATCTAGTAATTGTCTGAGACTGGATTTGAATTCAGGTCTTGCTGATAGCAGGTTCTACCTCGCTGTACTACCTAGTTGGCCCCATATCCTTTAATTCAATTCAGTAAACATTTATTGTTCAATGGACAACACACTTTGCTTAGCATGGGGGACAAAGTAGAATACATTCTCCCCAAAGGCTTATGCAATAATCTCTTTTTACCTTTACCTTTATTCTTATCTATTAACAATTTATCATCTTTATTTGAATCATTTGAAAATCTGGACTTTGTCTAGACAACTGATTCTGAAGTTATTATTATTTAAAACTAGTTATTTCCTGTTTTTTAAAAAATCATTCA
This sequence comes from Gracilinanus agilis, assembly GCF_016433145.1. NCBI lineage: Eukaryota > Metazoa > Chordata > Mammalia > Didelphimorphia > Didelphidae > Gracilinanus > Gracilinanus agilis. Next base: position 355,125,191 of record NC_058133.1, read on the forward strand.
ACTAGAACTATTAGCAAGGCACTCAGATAAGGACCATATTGCTGTTAGGTAACTTGTATTCTATTCAGAAATATATACAAATATGAGAATATGGAAAATACATCTAGAAAAAAATCATTAAATTCATGCTACATAATCTAAAAAGGGACCTCACTGCAGCAAGGCAATCCTTTTACATTTATATGACAAGTCCCTAGGGACAAAGACTTCAGATAGATAGAAAGTCCTCAAACAAGTCTAAAAAAATTCTGGGTACTCTGGGAACTGTGTGTCTATATTCCTTCATTCTAAAAATCTCATGAAAAAAGAGAGGTGAATAATGTGCCATGGGGCAGACCTGATTCCAAAAAGTAGATCAGTGATCAGGAGAGGAAGCCACTAGTGTTGTGGTCACAAAGAATGAGGGGGATAAGAGAATATAGAGAGTGGCTATATACCAACCTGCTAAAGGTCCTAAAACTGAAATGCCCAGCCTTCTGCTTTCTATTTTGCAGTAGTGCTCATTGAGCCTACAATAACTATAACTCACTGAGCAAATAATAAAAAAATGAAAAGGTAGAAAAAAGTCAAATTATAAAGGCTTTGAACGCTAAATAGATGATTTTATATTTGATCCTAAAAACAATGGGTAGCACCTGGAGTTTATTGAATAGGAGACATAGTAAGATTTGTGCTTTAGGAAAATCAAATTAAGAGCTGAGTTGCTGAGTTGAATATAGACTGGGGTTATAAATAATAGAATAAAGACTTGAGACAAGGAAACCAACCAGCAGGGGATAAGGGTAGGAAGAGAAGGAACTTTAAATGATGGAGGCATTAAATAATTCTGCATTGTATCTGAGCCTCACCAACAGGAAAGGCTGGGTTGTTAGGAAAGAGATAATGGGAAATTTGGAAAGAATTAATTAACCACTCAGGAATAGTGATAGAGGAAATCTGCCCAAATTAACCTTGGATTTTGGCAGGATAGATTTACAGGGCTTCATAAAATGGTAGATAGGATGCCATGGACTAAAATTCTATACCACTATTAGGTTTATTTCCTAAGATGAGCAGGGAAAAAGGAAAAGAACCTATACATTCTAAAATATTTGTAACAACTATCCTTGTGGTAGCAAAGAACTGGAAATCAAAAGAATGAGCATCATTTGGGGAATGGCTAAACAAGTTGTGGCATATGATCATATGATTGGGATGGAATACTACTGCACCAAACGAAATGATGAGCAGGTAAATTTTGGAACTTGAAAGACCTACATGAAATTATGACAATGTGAAATGAGCAGAACCAAGAGAACGTCAAATACAACAATAGAGATATTGTTTGAAAATTTACTTGTGTATGTCCACCTCCAGAGAAAGAACTGATAAACAGGAATTAGTTAGACATAGTCTTAAATATATATATATATCTTTTTGTCAAATGATACCTTCTCTAATGAGGTTAGGAAAGGGAAGTAGGAAATTAACTGGGTATTTTAATGTAACAAACAAACAAATAAATAAACAAATTCTACAGGGGAAATCAGCACAGAAAGAAGGGAAACTATTTTTTGTCTTAAACATTTGACAATAAAGGGATTTTTTTGTTATAATGAGAAGAGATCAAAGGATAGGACAGATGCATAGGGATGGGTGGATAATACCTGAAGTCAGACAAAAGCAGTTACACTGTTATAATTTTGCTTATTTTCTCTGGGAAAAAAATGGACTTTGTTCAAGAATGGACAAAACAAATATGACTAATAAAGAACTGATACTCAAAAGTATGCCCTTGGAATTCAAGTAACCTCTCCTACATAAATTATATTCTTAAATACTAAAAGGATTAGATTGCTAAGTAACTGTGAGTAATATTTGAAAGATCATGGAGAATTGGAGGGGTATCACAAGGCTGTAAAAGAGGAAATGTTTTCCCAATTTTTAATGAGGTATTTCATATTTTCTTCTATTTTTTCATTCTTTTGATTTTGTTTTATTGCTTCTTGATGTCTCGTGAAGTCATTTGCTTCTATTTGCCCAACTCTAATTTTTAAAGAATGAATTTCTTCCATGACCTTTTGATCCTTTTGAGCTTTTGAGCTCTTCCTTTTGATCCTTTTGAGCTTTTCCATTTGGTTCATTCTACTTTTGATGGAACTTTTTTCTTCATGGATTTTTGTCTCTTTTTCCAGTTGACCAATTTGACTTTATAAGCTATTATTTTCTTTTTGCATTAGTTTCATTTCTTTTTCCCATTTTCTTCAATATGTCATTTATTTTCAAATTCCTTTTTGAGTTCTTCAAGCACTTGAAAACACTTTCCATTTTTCTTTGAAGTTTTGCACATGGTTGCTTGGATGTCACAGTCCCTTCCTGTGTTTTACTCTGTCTCCATAAAAATTTTCAGGGTTGGGTTTTCTTCTGCTGTTTGCTCATTTTTTCCAGCTTTTTGTGTGGATAGGTGGTGCTGAGGATTGGGAATTCTGAAAGCTGATGATTCTGTCTCCTCTGATGCTGGCTTGTAAGGCTCAGCCCTGTGAACTATTTTTCCTTGGAACTAGTTCTTCACCATAGTGCAGGCTTGAAAGGGCCAAATGTTATGGACTTCTGGGCCTTATTATAGGCTAGTGCCAGGGCCTAGGACTTCAAAGGGTGGGCCAGAGGGAGGGGTGCTCTATTGTTGGTATAGCCTAAGTCCCAGGATCCTGAAGTTGGCTTATGTCCAGTTTCAGAACCTGGAACAATAGGGGAAGGGGGTGGTTGGCCAGCACTCCTCTGGGTGCAATTTTGCCTCTGGTTCCTCCTTAACCCATGAAAATTGACTCTCTCTGCCTACCTTTCAAATTGTGTTCAGCAGGAGAGCCCCCTCACTCCACGTTGCTGTTGGTTTTTCACTTCTGTCATTTTGAGGTACTTTATAAAGATTGGTTTAGAAGGACTGTCAGAGTGGTTTCAGCTTTTGCTGCTACTAAGCTGCAATCTTGACTCTGCCACCAATTTAAAAAAAAAAGGATAGAATCCTCAAACTATTCAAACCGAGAGCTTGATTTGAATTCATCACATATTATAAAAGAGATTGTTTACCTCCTAAGGCAGCATCTGAAAAAGGACATAGTTACTATAAAGAGCAAGTATGACATCATTGAGAACAGGTCATACCAGATTAATCTTTTTTTTTGACAGGATTGCTAAATGGTAGATCAAAAATACTAAAAGCTGGAGTCCACATAGATTTTTAGAAATGTGTTTGATAAAATATTTTATTCTTCGTGTGGAGAGATAATAATCCACTTAAAAGGATTTGGAACTGCTTGAATTGTGGATTTAAAGAGGGTCCTCAGCTTGTCAATATATCACTTAAAGGCAAGAGTATTATGAAGCTCACATAAGATAAAGAATATAAAGAATTTTGCAAATTTTTAAGTGCTATACACATACGAGTCATTATTATTATTATATAATCATGATCCTACCATACCTATTTTCTGATGATGATTCCACCCTTTCAACTATATTCCTACTGACTTCAACCAAAATTTATAGAGGAATACAGAGATGTGTTGGTAAATGCTTAACATTTGGGCACTCTAAGGGGAAAAAATGTATGACCACAGACTTTTAAGTTTAATTTCTATTATTAATGCTTTCTTACATTGAGATAGCCAACAAAACAATAAATCAACCCTGATTTATACTAGGGAAAAAAGTGTCCTCAATGATTTAATATCATTTAGGAAGGACATCTGTAGTGGAGCACATTTGACAATTTTTTCAGTAATGTGGATAAAAAGACATGTGTTCATCAGTTTTACAAAGAAAACAAAGACAAGAGGGACTGATTTATTGAATGACAAAATCAGAATGCAAAATGATTTTGACAGATTAGGACATTGGGTCAAATCTAATATTTTTCTTTCCCACCTTATTTTTATTTAAATTTTTAATGTATCAATTTATTTGTTTATTGACTACATCAAAATTCCCAGATATCTCCCTTCTTCTTTTCTCTGCTCCAGCAATGCCATCATTTGACAAAAAAAGTATATAAACTAATTTTTTTGTGTTTTGATTATCAGTTCTTTCTCTGGAGGTGAACATTCAGAAGTTATTCTTCCTACATTGGTTTTGTAACTACATGTAACATTCTCTTAGTACTATTCATTTTACTTTTCATAATCTCATGTAAGTCTTTCCATATTTTAAAAAAATTAACCTGCTTTTCATTTCTTACCACATAGTAGTATTCCATCACAATTATAATATTTGGTCAAATCTAAAAAGATTAAATTTGGTAGGGATAAAAAAAGTTTCCCATGTGTATTCAAAAAAATATGCTTCACAGGTACACTATAGGGAGGCATGAAAGAAGAGAAGAAAGAAGGAGATAATAAAGGAGAAGAGAGGAAAGGTTATGTAATTAAATGACCTAGGTATGCATGTCTCTCTTAGTTTTTTGTTCTAAAAGGAATTTCTTGGGGAAAGTCATTAGGCTGTTCATAACCTTTGACCCATTGATCCTATTATTATAATGCCCCAAGAGGTCAAAGACAATAAGATCCCAAATATATAAATATATTCACAGTAGTACTTTTGTGGTAGCAAAAAACTACAAAGAAAGTAGGTGCCCCTCACCAGAGATGACTGAACAAATTCTAATATATTAGTACAATGGAATATTATTTTACTCAAAGAAGTTACAAAGAGCTATAGAAAGACTTTCACAAACTGATGCAGTGAAGAAAGTCTATCTGAGAAAAAAAATAACAAACATATATAATGTGTGTGTAATGTGTGTGTGAAAATAAATATGTACACACACACAAAAAAATAATAAAGTAAAATACCCAACACTAAAAGGCAATTAAATTAAGATAAATTCTAATAATTAATTTCAGCCTTGGCAAACAAAGATGAAATAAATCTCTCTTCCCTTGATAAAGAACTGGAGGATTATGGGTTTAGAATTTTGCATGTGGTATCAAAGTGAGTCATTTTATTGGCTAGTTTTACTTAACTATTTTTCTCAGTTCGGGATACAGTTTGAGGGGATAAGACACTTTTTAGAATGACTATAGTATTAAAAATAAAATATTGGGGGCAGTTGGGTAGCTCAGTGGATTGAGAGTCAGGCCTAGAGATAGGAGGTCCTAGGTTCAAATCCAGCCTCAGATACTTCCCAGCTGTGTGACCCTGGGCAAGTCACTTGACCCCAATTGCCCACCCTTACCACTCTTCCACCTAAGAGCCAATACACAGAAGTTAAGGGTTCAAAAAAACAAACAATTAAATAAATAAATATAAAGTATTAAATATATAGTAAAATAGGGTATTAAAAATTAAAATTTAAAATATATAGTATTGAAAATACATTTCAAATGGAGTGTATGGAACACTCAAGGAGTATTCCATCTCTGTTGTTAGGGATTTCAAGTGAAACTGAGAACTTTGTGCAATTCTGCCTCACTTAATGCCAATTCCTGAGCAAGTCTTCACCTGGGAGATAAGAAGTCCTGGGTTCAAATATGGCCTCAGATACTTCCTAGCTATGTGACCCTGAGCTATTCACTCACCTCTAATCATCCAGCCCTTAACTACTCTTCTGCCTTGGAAGAGAGAGTTTGTATTGACTCTAAAACAGAAGATAAAGGTTTCTTAAGAAAAGACAGAAAGGAAGAAAATGAAGAACACACAACATTTCAGCTTCTATCTGGCTAGTGTTAACATAGGGCAGCTTTGGCTATTAAATGGTATAATCTCTTACATGGTCCATTCTGTTAGTTAATGTTACACACTTAGAAATGTAATATGGGCCACAAGTAAAAGGAAGAATAATTAGGGGAAAAAAGGAGGTAATCATTTTTTTAATGGAAGAAATTCCTTGTGAATGGGTGGTTTGGAGTCAATTCAAGAAGTTTAGAAGCCACTTTCATACCCAGGACATCTTTATATGTCCTAAACTTAAGACCCTTCATCATCTTTGTCATTCTACTGGCATTCTCCAGTTTATCAGTGTCTTTTTTTTTTTTTAAATTTGTGCAGAACTGAACTCAGTACTCCAGAAGAGTACATTTTAATGGCAGTGTACAAAGGAACTAACACTGGTCTATTCCGGGAAGTTAAATCTCTCCTAATTGTAAAGATTAAAATTAATATTCAATAACTAAGTGTTATATTTTAAAAGTTTTATTAATAGCTAAAATTTAAAAAGCTAACTAAAAAGGTACTAACCCAGCCCGCTCATGAGAGCAAAAGAGAGTGAGAGGGAGGAGCTACAGAACTTATAAAACAATAATGTGACCATGCAAACGTGGAGGGGTAGGAGATATTAAAGGGAATTTTGGGAAATACTAAGGGACTTCTGAGGGATGAAGTCCAAAGGTTCAAAATCTCCATTTATACATAATGAAGTGGTTTTTTTGGCTGCCACATATACTCTAACTCTTACTGAGCTTGAAGTCCGCCATTCCTTGGTGTCTACACGTAGGAACAAAATCTCTGGCTAGCTATGTGCCAGGACTGACCCATGATGATCCCTAGATCCATCAGAGAGGAAGCCCAGATGTGGGCTCATCTGAACTAAATACCTGAATTCCTTTTACAAATAGTCCATGGGGTGGATTCTTGATCGTAGGACCTACAAAATGCCACAGCATCATGACCCAGTCAGTTTTGGTTGGGAACCTCCACTGATGCCCAGGGGCAAGGACCACAGTACTGAATACCCATTCATTTGGTTAAAGGTGACTCCGTACTCTGGATTATCCCTCCTTGAGGATCCATTGGAGTCTGTGTTAACCTCACCAGTTTCCTCTGTGCTACCCAAGAGGAGTAACCCTATTGTCTCTTATATCCATTGATAAGTACCCTCAGGAGTGTGTGCACTACCCAAACCAGAACTTAGCTTGAACATCATTCCAATTTCAGATATTCTTTTAAATTAGGAATCAAGGATAACAACCATTTTTGTCATAGAATCCCTTTGGTATTTTGGTACCTTCTTGGGATCATGTTTTCAAGCTATAAAGAAAACTACATATGATTATAAAGGAAACTAATTGATAGATGAAATAGGATTATCAACAAAATTTAAGGTCACAGACTTGTAGTTAAGAACCCTTGGAGGATTCTCAAAGAATTCCCCCAAAAATAGAGTCAATGTCTCAGAAAGAATGCCTAAAAGAGAGTTGTCCCTTTCCCTGCATCTTAAACCCCTCTCTCCACATACCATCTCACCTTGTTAATTTTTAAAGACATCTCAAGAATTCTAGATCTGAATTCCAAAGATCCAATTTCTAATCTCAGTTATTTTACTTGCTCATGTATAGTTATTTATCCTGGGCAGCACATTGGGTAGAGTGATAAATTTGGGTTCAAACCCTGCTTCAAACACTAACTAAAGCTATATAACACTCTTTGACTCAGTGGTATCACTGAGTTTCTTTTGGGTAAGTGTTATTAGAAAAAGAGGAAAACAATGTATATATACAAATATTTGTGGCGGTCCTTTTCATAGTAGCCAAACATTGTAAACAAAGGAGCTATTCTCTTACTGGAACAAGAAATTAAGGCTAAATAAATTATTGTACATGAACTTAATGAAATAAATCAGGATTAAATTAACAGTTTCAAAGGAAACTGGGAAGACTTCTATGAACTTAAAAAGAATAAAGTGAGGGGAACTAGAACAATTTACACAATACCAACAATATTATTGAGGGGAAAAAACTGTGAAAAACTTGAGAAAACTGATTCCTACAGTAAATAAACCATGAATCCAAAAGACTAAAGACAAATATACCATTCACCTCACGCCAGAGAAGTGATAAACTTAAAATGCCAAGAGACACACATTTTTTAAATTACTTATTTTTTTGTTTGTTACATTTAAATTCCCAAGTATCTCCCAAACTCCTTCCCCTCCCTATGCTAGAGAAAGCATCATTTAGCAAAAAGTCATTTGTGTGTATATAACTATCTAGTTATATATACATATAAAACTATGTTTTGTTATGTGTCTATTATATCAGTACTTTCTCTGGAAATAGTCATTCTTCAAACAATATTTCTATTGCTATATATAATATTCTCTTGGTTCTACTCATTTCACTCTTCAAAATTTCATATAAATCTTTCCATATTTTTTAATTAACCTGTTTATTCTTTCTTAAGAACTCAGTAGTACTTCATCACAATTATCTCCCACAACTAGGTTAGCCATTTTCCAATTAATGGGAATCCCCTCCATTTCCAGTTCTTTGTTACCACAAAGAGAGCTGCTACAGATATTTTAGAACATATAAGTTCTTTTCCTTTTCCTCTGATCACTTCAAGGAGACACACATTTTAAGGCATGGCCAACATGGAAACTTGTTTTTGTGGATGATGTATGTTTATGACAACGATTTTATTTTTTGGATTTTATTGTTGTTACTCTTTGGGGCGTGGGGAGACAGAGGGGCAGATTATAAAATGCATATTAAAAATAAACAAAATTTTAACAAGTAAATATCATACTTTTACATCAATGTGTACATCTCTAATTAATGTTTGTTAAATGAATGGATGTATTCATTTAGGGAACTTTAAATCATGAAATTCAACTTGGTCCATACAATTCCCTAGAGTTATTTTCAATTCTGCTTTATAATTAGAGAAAAAGAAGCTTTATTCTGAGATCCTTTGGGAGCAATCAAAGCAAAAATGAAACAGATTGGGGTTTATTTCAATTATTTCATTTCTGTAAACCCTCTGCAAGACAACTCCATTACTAGTTCTTAAATTTGGGAGATTTTAAGTGGGATTCAGGCATTCAAAACAATAGAAGTTTGTTGAAGGCAGGGACTATTCCTTTTTATTTTGTTTTTTTGTTGTTGTTGTTCTCTTATCTTAGCATAATGAAAGTTTAGCTCATAGTAGGGCTTACTACATTCTTGTTGAATTGAATTGAACTGAATTGAATTCAGAAATCTATAAAATGTTGAAATACTTAGGTCAAATGGAAATACTTCTTTGGTCACAATAGAAGTAGTTGAAATGAAGCAAAGGTCTCTCTTTTTATAATGTGGACCTTTGTCTGAATTTAGTAGATTCAAAGGAGTATCTGATCAATAAGGAATATTTGAATATTACCTTTGAAGTATTTTTTATATATTTTGTTATATAATTGCTAATTTCTTACAACATTTAATGAATTCTTTAAGTTCTCATTAGTTCAGTTTTGTAATTTTTCTTGAATCAATTAAATTGTAACTGAAGCCAACAGGGTAAAATGACTTGCCCAGGGTCAAACAGCTAGTGTCTGAGGCCAAATTTGGACTTAAGAAGATTAAGCCTTCAAAATTATAGTTATAGCACTCTAACCACTGTGTACCACTTTGCTGTCCCATTATTTCACTACTATTAACAAATAATAGTTCAAAAATACTTGGTAATCTTATGATAAATGTTTACTACTTTCATTTATTAGTAAGATTTGTCATAAGAAATACTTTCAGCAGAATTTTTCATATTGTTCATTTATATTTCTACTTTTTTGCAAATCTCAGTTATTCAATTCACTTAATAATTATTGAGCATCCATCCAGGTAGCTACACAGAATAATCTGCATCACTTTTTCCAGGTAACTCAGTAAATAAATAATGAGCCTGGAGAATAGGGAGAGTGGTAAAGATGAAGATAATTTGGGAGTATGGATGTCTTGAAGACAAAAATGTTCTGCCTTACCAACTGTGTCTTGAAACACCTCCCCAAATTCATCATTTTAGCCTATGATCTCAATTTGCCATGTTTTATCATTCTGAAGGTAACTTCACTGGGGAAAAGAGAGACTGTGTCTTTTTGCTCCTCTTAAAGTGTCCCACTGTGGCTAGCTTGCTGTAACTGTGTGCAAAACTATTTTACTATTACTTATGGTAACTAGTGCAAAAGAAACTAAATAAACTAATTTAATGCCAGCAATCAAACTTTATTTATCAAACAAATTTCATTTATTTATTTGTTTGTTTGTTTATTTAAACTCTCATGTCCCATCTTAGAATCAACACTGTGTATTGGTTCCAAGGTGGAAAAGTGGTAAGAGGTAGGCAATGGGGGTTACGTAACTTGTCCAGGGTCACAAATCTAGGAAGTGTCCGATATCAGATTTGAACCCAGGACCTTCTGTTTCGTTGTGAGGCTCTCAATTCACTGAGTCACCTAGCTGTCCCCAATCAAACTTTATTAACAAAATGCATGTGAACATTAGTTCATATTATCTATCAGGCATTACAACAAACATTAAGTCCCTTATGAACAACCAACCAACCTGATTCCTCAGGGCTTCCCAATAAGCATGTCTCATACTAACATAGTTTCCTCTCTGCCAATTTGAAGGCGATGGGTCTCCCTCTGCGTTGTCTGGCTAGCAAATCAACAAATTTCTAGGTGAAGCTAGGTGGCTCAGTGGATAGAAAGCCAAGCCTTGTATAGAAATCCAAGAGGTTTTGGATTCAAATCTGACTTCAGACTCTTCCTAGTTGTGTGACCCTATACAAGTCACTTAACCCCTATTGCCCAGTCCTTATCAATCACTCTTCTACCTTAGACCTGATATTTAGTATTGACACTAACATAGAAGGTAATTTTTTTTAAATTACAAACCAAAAAACAAATCTCTATCAGTCATCCAGTACTGCTCTCAAGCCAACATGGGGATGCTTCTGTCTCAAGTGTAGAGAACACAGAAGCCAGCCTTAGGTACAGCCCAAAGTCAGGGTGAACAATTGAGCATTTCCAGTGATTTTTTTATAATCCTAACTATAGTTACTACTCCAGTTCTGATTGTTTATTGACTATCTAAGCTTCCTATAAAACTATCAGTCATTGCTAACATCATCATCATCATTTGTCATTTGTTTTTTTTTACCATATTTGGAGGATACATATATCATTACTAGCTGTTTACCAGATTTGTAGAATATATACATCATTAGTATTCATCGAACAATTTTGAAAGATACATCATTGCCAAACTAATATAAGAACTTAAGTTCTTATATTTAAAAAAATATCTTACAAATGGCATCAATTGAATCAAGGCAACAATATTTTTCCTAATCTACTAGAAACATCAAGTTGGTGTTTTAAAGACTTGCCTAATAAAGTCATTATCATCTTCTACTAAACTTCCTCCTTCTGAGGAAGATAAACCTTAATAATTAAACAGAAAGTGTTTATCAAATCAAACTGAACTGAATGGAATTGACTTCTGGCTTTCCAGGGCAAAATAGCTTTTAGTTTTGCTGGTCTTCCTTTCAAAACACACACACCTCTTCATAGGCAATTGATATTTTTGAAGAATTAAAAGGTATGATTAATTTACAAAATTACTAAGCCTGCGTCAAAATATGTCAATCGTACAATTGCTAAGCTTCTGGAAATTGATAGTGATTGACCCTGACAATTTCTTTAGAACAAACTTTGTCCATCACCAAAGTTTATAAGTGTAGTCACTTCCTAGGCATTGACTAAGGTGAAAATTAAAACCATGACATGTACAATGAGCCTGTCACCAAGACATCTTGCTAGTCCAGTTGTCCTCCTGTCCAGCCTATCTGATTCACTATGTCTGTGACAGATTAGCTTGATGTTACCTGGAATTCTACAAGGAAGCCCTAAAACAACTGTCCACTAGTATTCAAGTACATCTCGTTAAACTTGGTTAACTTGAAACTGTTCATTCCTTGAACAAATGTTTTGTTGATTGGATCTCATTATCTACTTAAGTGGGTGATAAGAATGAAAATTATTACTTTTAGGTAAAAGTTCTATGAAGCTAAGGGAAAAGTGTGAAGGATCTTCTAAGATATAGTTACAGAATTTTTCACACAAAAGAGCAATGTAACTTATGCCAATCACAAGCATTCTACACGCAAACTTAATCATGTGTCAAAATGCCAGAGTTCTCTAGCATAGGAATGTCACAGAAGGGGATTCATAGTGCTTATTGATTATAGAAATTCAAGTAAGGCTTAATATAGTCCATTATGTATGAAAAAAATTTAAGGATCAATCACTTTTTCATTCTATCTTTCTATCCCTTTTTGATATCCATTTTTCTATCTATCCCATAAAAATGAAAAAAAATCTATGGAATTAGTCAGTGAGAGTATAGCTCCTATCTCAATAAAAGTTAGAATTTTAATTTTCTATTAATTCAAACATTTTTCAATGGACTTTAGCTTGTTCCCACAATGACTTAGATACAGGTAAGTAAAAGACCTCCCTGATTTAAATGACTAAGCTTACTTCTTTTGGTAGTTTCTATTTTAGTCATTTTGTAGAGAAGAAGAATGAGAAGAAGAAGGTAGTGGAGAAGAAGAAGAAGAAGAAGAAGAAGAAGAAGAAGAAGAAGA
>NC_058133.1:355150029-355180883 GCF_016433145.1 Gracilinanus agilis
ATTGAAGGAATACATTCCAGGAATGAGAGACAGCCTGGAAAAAAGCTCAGATAAAGGAAAGAGACTGTAATGAACAATAAGAAAGTCATTTTGGCAGGATTAGAGTACCTGTGAAAGGGAGTAATATATAATAAAGCTAAAGAGATGAATTGAAACCAAGGAGCGAAGGAATTTAAATGGGAAACAGAAGAATTTGTATTTAATCCTGGAGATAATACAGGAACCATTGGAGTTTATTGAGCAGTAGAGTGACATGCTCAGACCTGTGTTTTATGAAAATCAAAATGGCAGGTGTAGAGAGGGTAGGAAAAAGGGAACAATTTGAATGACTATATAGGACAGTAACTAGGTGACTGGATAGAGAGCCAGGACTGGAGACAGGAGGTCCTGGGTTCAAATTTAATCAATTCTAAGACAGAAGGTAAAGGGCTTTAAAAAAATGGTCTAGGGGCAGCTGGGTAGTTCAGTGGAGTGAGAGTCAGGCCTAGAGACAGGAGGTCCTAGGTTCAAACCCGGCCTCAGCCACTTCCCACCTGTGTGACCCTGGGCAAGTCACTTGACCCCCATTGCCCACCCTTACCAATCTTCCACCTATGAGACAATACACCGAAGTACAAGGGTTTAAAAAAATGGTCTATAATTTTCTTTTTCTTCTTTTGTTCTTCCTGGTTTAGGTACTAGCACCATATTTGGTTCATAATGTTACATGTAAAAAAATAAATGGTAATTCACACACACAAATATTAACAATAACAAAAACAATACCTGATCGCAAGGAACCCACAGTCTAATGGGGAAACCAATATGTAAACAACTATGTGCTACATCAGTGCAGACAGAATAAACTGGAGATTTGAGAACGAAGGGGCAAAGAAGAGTGAGGAGCTATGGATTACTCCAAGTTCACGAACCCAGCTATACACTAAGAAGAAGGACATCTAGATCAGGGTCTCTTTACCTGAGGTCCACAGACCTCTAAGGAGTCCAAGAATAGATTTTAGAGGATTCATTAATTTGGATGGGAAAAATTATATTATTATTTTCACTAGCCTCTAACTGAAATTTAACATTTTTTTTCAATTATGACTTCTTTTTTGGAAAAATGTCCTTCTGAGAAAGGATCCACCAGACTGCCAAAGAGGTCCATGACACAAACAAAAGAATAAGAACCCTTTATCTACATACTAAGAATCAAAAACTCTGTTTTCTTCCATTTCTGAAAAATCCATACATTTCTCCTTCTCCAGGCTTCTGACACCTTTCCAGTTTTCTATGATGTTTCAAACACCAATAGTAAATGAGCAATCTTATCCAAAAGATAATGAGGGCTTGAGGATATAGGTCACCTTGGCCAGGTCACTTGAATTTGTCAAGGACAACTCCTTATTTATCTTGGGTATCTACTTCCTGTTAACCATTTTTATTCTACCATTTTCAGGGCGAATGTCATTCACAAAAGTAAAATGAGAATCGTACAATCCTGACTTTTCTTTGTTGTCAGTTCTCATCCTCCCATAGACCCTGAGACACTGTCTGTCCCTCCTTTATCATGTGGTATGGAAAGATATCTGGATTCAGAAAGTTTAAATCACACATCTGATGCTACAGTCAAGACCTTGACAAGTCACTTAACCTGCTAGCATTCATTTTCTTCATATATAAGATGAAGGGTTTAGGACTAGCTAGTCTCTTCTAGCTCTGTTTCAATAATATGATCCTCTTCTCCATCCTAAATCCAACTTCGCTCCCAATAAAATATAAATTCCTTTTGGTAATGAATTATATCCGTTTTTTAAAACTTTGTAGCCTTAGCACACAGTAGCCTTGAACATAATAGGTACTTAATAAAATGGTTATTGAAATTAATTCATAGGGACAGCTAGGTGGCATAGAAGATAGAGGACCAGGGCTGGAGATGGGAGTACCTGGGTTCAAATCTGGCCTCAGACATTTCCTAACTGTCTAACCCTGGACAACTCATTTAATCCCGATTGCCTAGCCCTTACTCTTCTATCTTAGATTTGGATCCTAGAACAGAAGGTGAGGGTTTAAAAAAAAGGGAAGGAAGAAATTGATCATTGAATCCATATTGCTAGGTGTTCTTGTCATATTCAGTTTTTCTTGTTCCATGAATCAAAACAGTAACCAATAGATGTCAGGTATCAGCTGTATAAATAGGCATTTGACCTTTAAAAAAAAGAAGCATGTTCTAATTTCCTGTCAGGCAATTTTTGTCCACAGGACAAAAGCCAAATTGGTATGATGTAAGCATGTGGTGGAGTGTGTAGCTCACCCTAGAATACATTCACAGAAGTTAAACAACAATCCAAAATACTTTCATTTGAGTTAGTAGATGAATCAGATGGTGGATATATACCAGCTTCACCTTTAGGAAGATAACTAACAGGTTTGTCAACATTCTCCTTTGTTGAGTGTCAATCATAGCATTTCTATCCAGAAGCAAATTGTTTTGATTTTTCTTAATGACATATTCACATGTACTATAGTTAGGAAGAAGTCTCTCTCTCTCTCTCTCTCTCTCTCTCTCTCTCTCTCTCTCTCTCTCTCTCTCTCTCTCTCTCCATATATATATCCTATCACACTACAAAAGGCCAGCGTGGACTGAAACCCAGGAAGAAATGACTTTGAAAACAGATAATAACCATTGATGCAATGGACAACTGGACAACTCACTTAATCCCAATAGCCTAGAATCAGTAAGTTACAGTCAGAGGTAAAGTTGCAAAATGGTGGGATGGAAGACCCACAACAGCCCTGACAAAGTACAAAAGCATGCAATAGACACTTGTGTGTACAAAGACTCTTAGCCCCAACCTTAATCAGGAGAAAAATGAGATTTTCCACAACAAAAGAAGCTTTATTCTCCTGTGGTCACCCCTAAACTCATTCTTTGTGGAAGAAGACAGCAAGGCTCCAATGTGAAACCATCATGTCTAACTCATCATTCTAACTCATCATTCTTACTCTTCATTAAAATGATGACATAAACTGATTCACAGCCCTGGTCTTGAAATCAGTGAATTGTTCCTTCTATGTCACCACTCTCTGGCAACCTCACATCTCCAATGGTGGCAGCCAGGGCAGTGTCCCTTCAGACTAGGTCCAACAGGCTAAGCAACTCAGAAGGTCAAGGCAAATGAGGTGAGTTCTGATCCCACTTCTGACATAGGCACAGCAGTCTGACCTAGGGCAGGTCAACCTACCTTTGGACTACCATTTCTTCATCTTTTTTGGCAGGGCTGATCATAGATCACAACTTTACAATCCTTATCTCACTATAGAACCTTCCATGTTGGTCCAAAAGCTAAACCCTTTCCTTAAGTGAAACCAGAAACCTACCAAGTAGTCAAACACAGTGATGATGGAGAATTGACACCCAGGGATGTAAAGTCATCAGGTGAGTGACATAAACAGAAATAAGTACAATTCTTTGCCAACCCTGCAGTGGGCGATGCCACAACCTCCTTATGGCTGTTGAAAGCCAACCCACCTCTCTTCCCCCAAATCATAACACGATTAATCATCTACACCATCATCAAGGTGAGTCTAGTTTCTCTTTTTTCCTGTTTCATGTCAAAGTACATGTGATTCAGGAAATCAGGTTGCCCGAAGGGCTAAGCTATGATTATGATGGCTCTTTGGGCTGTTTTTGAAATGTCAACAATCCCTGCAACTAATGATAACCCCAGGGGGCACCTCCCTTCCCCCACCCTCTCCCCATTAAGTCGGAATGGAAGAAAACAGTGGTAGGTGGGGTTCTGAGTGAGACAATCTGGAGTAAGTTCAGTTAAGCTAGTAAAGCCTGTCTCTGAATGAGCTTCCTGTAAATAAGTTCCAATGACTGTACCCAGTTCCTGATGAATAAATGCAGCAATTTATGACAACCCAGCAGATTGCATAAAAGAAAGTGGCTCCTACAAGACTCTCCTACTTTAAATCTCTGAGGTGTGGCCAGATGACTTTCCCCTGGCTAAGAGAGGGTAGTTTGAGGTTGAGTTGCATAAAGAGCTAAAACAGAAAAACAGGTTGGGAGCCCCAGATTGGAGATCTTCTGATGCTCTGATAGTACTTTCCAGACATTTTTAAGCTTTGGGATTGTCTTCATTGTCTTAGTGGCAACTATGTGGCACACACTAGACTTGGAGTCAGGAAGACCTAAGTCCAAATCTGGACTCAGACACTTATTAGCCATGTGATCCTGGGGAGGTAACTTTAAAAAAAAAAATCTCTATTTGCCACAGTTTCCTCAACTGTAAAATAGGGATAACTACAGCACCTCTCTTCCAAGGTTGTTGGGAGAATCAAATGAGATATTATTTGCAAAGTGATATTAGTGCAGTACCTGGCATATAGTAGGCATGTAATATATGTTTGTCTCCTTCCTTTCTTAATAAACTGCCTTTATCAAGAGGTGGAGGAAAGAGGAGAGGGAAAAAACATAATCCTGTAACCACAGAAAAATATTCTAAATAAATAAATATTTTTAAAAAATAAACCGTCTTTAGAAATTGTATTTTAAAAGCACAATTGAAAGTAATTCTACCTCTCCATCACTACCACCAAAAAAGCTTCTAATTTGTGAAGCTAAAGCATTCTTTCTTTCTTTCTTTCTTTCTTTCTTTCTTTCTTTCTTTCTTTCTTTCTTTCTTTCTTTCTTTCCTTCTTTCCTTCATTCATTTTAAGACTACTCTTTGATCTTCTTGGCTTATAGATGTAACAAGGGCTTTTGGACATAGCAAGATTGTTTCCTTTGTACTTACAAACTCTTTTCCTTCTCTTTTCTGACTTGTATAGGCTAGCTCAAAAACTATGGGTTTGGGGACAGGAAGGTGGTTCAGTGGATAGAGCATCAGGCCTGGAGTAAGGATGACCTAAGTTCAAATTTGACCCTGGGTAAGTCACTTAACCCAATTTGCCTAGTCCTTGCTGCTCTTCTATCTTAGAACTGATACTAAGACAGGAGGTAAGGGTTTAAAAAACGAAGTAGCTAATGCTTTTGGTGTTATCCCTTTGTGAGTGGCAGGAGGTGCATGTAGGGTGATATTCAAGAGTCCTCTAAATGACTCATGTATGTCCACCTCCAGGGAAAAAAATAGAAACAAGCAAGATGTATATGCTCTTTTATAAAAAAAGTCCTTTGTAGGGGAGTGAATATAGGGAGAGAGGAACATAAAGGAATGTGTACCCAGGGCATCTTGCAGCCAACCCTAGATTATCTGCTGTCTGTAGGTCTGCAGCTCTTGACACTGATTTCTTTTTCTGGCTTCTCTATTTCAGCCTGCCCATCGCCTTCAGAGTTTTCAAACACAATGGTGTCCAGCCTTTGAAAGGCAATTGAGAAAACAATCTATGAAATTGGGAAGATGATGACTACTCAGCTCATAAGTATGTATTGAGATGTGTGCTCTGGGCATTGCCCACTGAGAGGGCACAGTGGAAGGAGGGGCAAGAAATCACCTAAACATAGTGCAAGAACAAAATAGGAAGACACATACAGCAGCAGATAGAGTGGTGAGTACTGGGGCAACCTCAGCAGAGTCAGATCTGCAGCCACAAACCAAAGGACAATGTGAAAAGGGTTGGCACCATGTTGTCAGCATATCTTTATTTAGATAAATAGAGAAAAGTTACCATCTTCTGTCTCTAATGGGTATCATACAAGGTTCAGAGATCTTACTTTAGAGGGAGACATAGGAAGCTAGGGGGCAGGTAGATGGCGCAGAAGATTGAGAGCCTGTTCTAGAGACTGAAGGTCCTGGGTTCATATTTGACCTCACATTACTTCCTAGCTGTGTGATCCTGAGCAAGTCACTTACCCTCCATTGCCTAATCCTTATCACTCTTTTGCCTTGGAACTAGCACATAGTATTGATTCTAAGGCAGAAGGTAAGGATTTTTTTTAAAGGAAGTGAGAAACTACATCTGAGCTTTGTTATTTCTTTGAGGATCAAGGAAATCTATCCCTGGAGTCACTTATTCCTGTAAAACCATAGGAATTAGTGTTGGGTGGAATCTCTAATTCCTGACAAGTTCAAACATTGCTTTGAGCAAGATCAGAACTGGCAGGTAGCACCTTGAACCTTGTGGATCTTAATAGGCTTTGGATGGATTAATGCCACCTTTAGTTGTGCTCTTGCCACTGATTATCTTTATTCCAAATTAGTGCTTGACTTCAGAGTTCATTCCAAGTCATTCTGCCTCCCTTTCCCCTTAAACTTATATGTGTGCATACTGTTTCCCAGGGAATTAAAAAAAGAAAAGAAAAGAAAACATAAGCTTTTTGAGGACAAGGACTATTTTATTTCCATCTTTGTATCCTTTGCACCTAGTGGAATATCTGGTCCACAACTGACACTTAATAAATGCACTGCAATTATTTCCCTTACATTTTCACATAAAGAGATTTGGTTGTTCTGCCTCTCACATCACAGAATCAAGAAGCCTTTATTACAAGAAAGACTGTTAGAGAATATATAGTTGAATGCCCTCATTTTACAAATAAGGAGGCTAGCCAAGGTCACACGGAGCCAGTACTAATATCCAAATTTCCAAACCTCTGGCCCTATTTTCTTTCTACTATATCACACTGGAATTCATATTTTCTTCTTCTCTAGGCCTTCTTGTAACCAAAAGTTAATTACCTAATTCTCCTCTTTGATCATGATGCGGCTTCTGATCATTTCATCTCTTCCTCCATCCCACTCCACCAAAATCTATTCTTGGTCTTCATCACAATCTCTCCTCACTCTATTCATCTCTTTTCTCCCAGACCATCATCACCTTTGCCCTGGCCTCCTTTTCCTTCCCTCATAGCCTTGACCCTATGATTGACCATTTCAACTATATACTAATTTTTCACCTTGAATCTCTGGCCCCTTTCTTATTCACTTTTTTTAAACCCTTAACTTCCTTTAGAGTTAATACTGAGTATTGGCTCTAAAGCAGAAGAGTGGTAAGGAGTAGACAATGAGGATTATGTAATTTGTCCAGTCACACAGCTAGGCAATGTCTGAGACCAGATTTGAACCCAGAATCTCCCATCTCCAGACCTGACTCTCTATCCATTGAGTCTCCTAGCTGCCCTGTTTACTTTTTGCCAAATACCAATCTTTTGTTACCACTGTCTGCCCCTATTTTGCGACTACTTTCATGCTGTAGATATTACAAATTTATGGTATCTAATTTTACACAGGCCCCCTTGGCTACATAGCAATATTTTTATTCTTCCCTGATTGGCTCTATATCATACACTAATTATTCCCTACATTTTCTTTTCTCCTTACATCTCAGTTACTTCACTTCAACTCCTCCCTCTCAGCAGAGGATCTTACTTCTTATTTCTGATAACATCTATGCCACGCATCAGGATTTCCTTTTTCCTCTTATTACACACCTCGAAAACTTGCCTGTTGCACATGGTACATTCACAAAACATAGAAACATTGCAAACAAATGCGAAAGAGCAGAAATAATAAATGTAACCTTCTCAGATCATAATGCAATAAAATTAATAATTAGTAAGGGCACCTAGACAGGCAAATCAAAAACTAATTGGCAATTAAATAATATGATTCTCCAAAACCAATTAGCTAAAGAAGAAATCATAGAAACAATCAATAATTTCATTGAAGAGAATGACAATGATGAGACATCCTGCCAAACTCTGCGGGATGCAGCTAAGGCAGTACTCAGGGGGAAATTTATATCCTTAAGTGCATGTATTAACAAATTAGAGAGGGCAAAAGATCAATGAACTGGGCATGCAAATTAAAAAACTAGAAAGGGAACAAATTAAAAATCTCCAGCTAGAGACCAAATTAGAGATTATAAAAATTAAAGAAGAAATCAATAAAATTGAAAGTAAAAGAATTATTGAATTAATAAATAAGACTAGAAGCTGTTACTTTGAAAAAACAAACAAAATTGACAAAATACTAGCCAATCGAATTAAAAAAAGGAAAGAAGAAAACCAAATCATCGGTATCAAAGATGAAAAGGGAGACCTCACCTCTAATGAAGAGGAAATCAAGGCAATCATTAAAAACTATTTTGCCAAATTATATGGCAATAAATATAACAATCTAGGTGATATGGATGAATATTTACAAAAATATAAACTGTCTAGATTAGCAGTAGAAATAGAATACTTAAATAATCCCATATCAGAAAAAGAAATTGAACAAGCCATCAAAGAACTCCCTAAGAAAAAATCCCCAGGACCAGATGGATTCACAAGTGAATTCTATCGAACATTAAAAGAACAACTAATTCCAATACTATACAAACTATTTGACATAATAAACAAAGAAGGAGTTCTACCAAAGTCCTTTTATAATACAAATTTGGTACTGATTGCAAAGCCAGGTAGATTAAAAATAGAGAAAGAAAACTACAATCTCCTTAATGAACATAGATGCAAAAAGACTAGCAAAAAGACTCCAGCAAGTGACCAAGAAAGTAATCCATCATGATGAGGTGAGATTTAAACCAGGAAAGCAAGGATGGTTCAACACTAGGAAAACCATCCATATAATTGACCATATCAATAAGCAAACCAACAAAAACCACATGATTATCTCAATAGATGCTGAAAAAGCCTTTGACAAAACACAACATCCATTCCTATTGAAAACACTAGAAAGTATAGGAATAGAAGGACCTTTCCTAAAAATAATAAACAGTATATATCTAAAATCATCAACAAGCATCATATGCAATGGGGATAAATTAGAAGCCTTCCCAATAAGATCAGGCATGAAACAAGGATGCCCATTATCACCTCTATTATTTAACATTGTACTAGAAATACTAGCATTAGCAATTAGAGAAGAAAAAGAAATTGAAGGTATCAAAATAGGCAATGAGGAGACTAAGCTATCACTCTTTGCAGATGATATGATGGTCTACTTAAAAAATCCTAGTGAATCAAGTAAGAAGCTTGTAGAAATAATCAACAACTTTAGCAAAGTTGCAGGATACAAAATAAATGCACATAAATCATCAGCATTTCTATATATTTCCAACACATCACAGCAGCAAAAGGTAGAAAGAGAAACACCATTTAAAATCACCCTAGACAATATAAAATACTTAGGAATCTATCTACCAAAACAAACACAGGAATTATACAAACACAATTACAAAATACTTTCCAAATAATTAAAACTAGATCTAAACAATTGATTTTACCACAGTGTATCAGTCTCTGTGTACAATGTTCTTCTGGCTCTGCTCCTTTCACTCTGCATCAATTCCTGGAGGTCTTTCCAGTTTACATAGAATTCCTCCAGTTTATTATTCCTTTGAGCACAATAGTATTCCATCACCAGCATATACCACAATTTGTTCAGCCATTCCCCATTTGAAGGGCATACCCTTGTTTTCCAGTTTTTTGCCACCACAAATAGCACAGCTATAAATATTTTTTTACAAGTCTGTTTATCTATGATCTCTTTGGGGCACAAACCCAGCAATGCTATAGCTGGATCGAAGGGCAGGCAGTCCTTTAGAGTTCTTTGGACATAGTTCCAAATTTCCATCCAGAATGGTTGGATCAGTTCACAACCCCACCAGCAATGCATTAATGTCCCAATTTTGCCACATCCCCTCCAACATTCTTTACTCTCCCCTTCTCTCATTTTAGCCAGTCTGCTAGGTGTGAGGTGGTACCTCAGAGTTGTTTTGATTTGCATTTCTCTAATTATTAGAGATTTAGAACACTTTCTCATGTGCTTATTGATTTGACCCCAGACAATTCTGAGAGATTTATGAAAAAGAACATTACCCACATTCAGAGGAAGAACTACAGGAATGGAAACACAGAAGAAAAACAACCACTTGAACACATGGGTTGATGCAGACATGGTTGGGGATATAGACCTGAAATGACCACACCAATGCAACTATCAATAATATGTAAATAAGTCTTGATCGAGCACACATGTTAAAACCAGTTGAAATGTGCATTGGATATGGGGGTGGTTGTAAAGGGGAAAGTAAAAACAAGAATCATTTAACCATGGAAAATTTTTTCTAAAAAAATAAAACATTTAAATTAAAAAAAAAAGAACTTTCCTATCATCTCATATTCTCTCCTACTTTTTTCTTGTCTCTGAAGAAGCAACTTTCTTCACTAAAGTTAACAGTTTTTTAATCCCCTTCCCTCCCATCTCTTCTATCTTTCCCTTTGCTTATTCTTCTTGACTCTGTCTCTCTGTTTCTGTCTCTGTCTCTATTTCTGTCTGTCCATCTGTCTGTCTTAACTTGGCCAATGTCTTCTGAATTTTAATGTGATACTTCAGTCCATAGTAACTGAGGAAAATTCCTTCTCCACTCATTCCCAGTATACAGGTTGCAGCTCAGTGTTCCCTCAGCCAATCAAGGCCATACCTTCCTCTGTGTATAATACCCACAGAGTCATGAACTACCTCTCAGAAAAGTTGCCCAACTTGACTAATTCACCCCATGCTAAAGTTTAAAAAATTCATTTTATACTAAGGCCCACTCAAACTATTGCTCTACATTTCTTTTTCTTTTTAAAGCCAAACTCTTGAAGTCTTATCTAATCATTGTCTTCATTATCTCTCACTTATCTCCTCAACTCTTATATCAACTATATATCAACTCAACTCTGGCTCCTGACCCTACTATTTAAGTGAAATTATTCTTCTCTATGTTACCCATATTTCTTTACCAGCAGAGCCAGTGGCCTTTTCTCAGTCTTTTTTCTACTCATCTCTCTACAATTGATATTATTAACGACCCCTCAGTGTTGGATATTCTCCTTCCTTGGCTCCCATGATACTACTCTCTCCTGGTTTTCCTCCTATCTGTCTAACTAGTCATGGGACCGTAGAGCTAAAGTTAGGAGGTCGAAATACAAAAGAAAAACAACTGCTTGACCACATGGGTCGATGGGGATATGATTGGGGATGCAGACTCTATACGATCACCCTAGTACAAAAATCAATAATATAGATCAAAATCAATAATGTATGTCATGATCAATGACACATGTAAAACCCAGTGGAATTGCTTGTTGGCTAAGGGAGGGGAGAGGGAAGAGGGGAGAGAAAGAACATGAATCATGTCATGGAAAAATATTCTTAATTAATTAATTAAATGAATTTTTAAAAAAAGAATTCTTGATTTAAGGCAAAAAAAAAGTTAGAAGGAACCTTAGAAACAATCTGATACAATTCATTTATCTTATAAATGAAGAAAGAGAAGCCCAAGGATATTGAATGATTTACCCAGGATCACACGAAAGTATCAGAAACAGGATTCCAATATGGATCCTTTGACTCCAGAGTCAGGATTCATCTCCCTGGACTACAAGTCTCAAAATCATGGAATCATAGAATTTCGTAGCTTAAAGAGGCTTCAGTGGTCATCTCGTCCAGTCCATACCTAAAAAAGGATCCTACAACAACTTACCTGCAATTCAGTCTTTAAGACCTCCATAGAGGAGTCACTTACTACCTCACAAGGCAGTCTATGCCACTTTGAGATCATTCTAATTGTTACAAATATTTTCCTTATATCAAAGCCAAATTTACATGTTTGGATCTTCCAACCATTGCTCCTGGTTCTGCCCTCTGTAGCCAAAAAGAACAAGTCTAATTCCTCTTTTAACATGGCGACCTTTTAAATTCTTAGAGAAACTTGCCAGGTTATCCCCATCCCCTCCACCCCAAACCTTTTCTTTTCTGAGTTAGTTCCTTCAACTGATCCACATATAGGCATAGACTCAAAGCATCTTGATTGCCCTTTTCTGAATGCTCTCCAGCTAATCAGTTTTTAGAGAGCAGCAAGGTGCTATAGTAGTTAGAGCGGCTGGTCTGAATCAGGAAGATTCATTTTCCTGAGTTCAGATTTGGCCTCAGACACTTATTAGTTGTATAACCTTGGGCAAGTCACTTAACCCTGTTTGCCTCTATTTCCTCATCTATAAAATGAGCTGGAGAAGGAAATAGCCTAGCAAACCACGCCAGTATCTTGGCTAATAAAACCCCAAATGAAGTCATGAAGAGTCAGAAAGGACTAAAAACAACTGAACTACACTATCCTTATCAATGCCTTTCTTAAAATGTGGTGCCCCAAACTATACACAATACCATAGATATGGTCTGTCCAGGACAGAGTACAGGAAGAATTTCTCCTAGAGAGGCCCAATGTTTCATCAGTTTCCTTTGCTTTAATATCATTCTTGACTAATAAAGAGTATAAAATCCATTAAAAAACCCACAGATCTGCTGCATAATTCTGTGATCTTATATATGTGAAAGTTTTTAAAATTCAAATACAAGACTATATTAGAAATTAAATCAGTAGATTCAGCCCTACTTCCTAATCTATCAAGATCGTTTTGGATACTAACTCTAACCACCCATATCCTGGCATCAATTGAAAATTTTATAAGGATTCCATTTATTCCTTTATCCAAGTCCCTAAAGTGCTTAAAAGGCAAATTGGGTGGGGGCAGATAGATGGCTCAGTCGATTGAGAGGCAGGCCTAGAGATGGGAGGTGCTGGATTCAGATGTTGACTAACTATGTGACCCTTACAAGTCACTTAACCACCATTACCTACCCCTTAACACTTTTTTTGCCTTGGAACCAATACACAATATTGATTCTAGGACTAAAGTAAGAGTTTTGTTGTTTTGTTTTGTTTTTTAAGGCAAATGTGGAACCCAACGTACTCCACTGGAAACTCAGAAATTTTTTTCATATACTGTATTAATTCCTGTATATTAGGGAGAATTATTGTATATTTCTATATCTGAGATCCAGGTCAGGGATACCATCTAGTCTGCTACTTTTTGCATTTTCTTGATCCTTGGGAAACCCAAGGAATATCTTCCTTTTTAACAGAATTTGGTTAATAAATGAAGGAAGGGGGGGTTCTTTTTCTGTACTATGTGTCCTGTCCACCTGTGGGGATGGGGAGGGATGAATAGGATGATGGACCACCTCTTTAATAGGTATTACCAATTAAAGATGTCTTGGGATGTTCAAGGGAAGGACTGAATAATCAACTCCTAAAAAAAATTATTTTTTAAGCTGTCTGACCCAGCTCAGGCTATCCTTGGTCAGGAGAAAGCCATGGAGACCTATATCACTTCATCAGTTAAGATGCTGGCCTAACCAATAAACTTGATATAATCAATTAATCTTATATTCTCATCCCAAAATCAGCCTCTCGGGATAATTTTAATCTTAATAAAACCTTCTTCCAAGCTGTCAGAGAACCATTAATAACTACTTTTGGGGTCCAGTCATTCATCTAGTTCCTAATCTATTAAATTGTTCCAACACTTAGCCCTGTCTTTTTCAGAAGAATAGTTTGAGATACTTTGTTAGATCATTATTCATCTCTTGTCCACTAAATATAGGTATCTGCTAAGACCTGGTCCCAGATCCTTTTCTTTCTTCCCAACAACTCTATCTTGATATTCTTATCAGTTCCTCCTGTGTTCAGTCTTTCTCTCACTGCAAAGGACTCTCTCACAACTAAATGTTTAGTCCTTATCCCTTTCCTAAATTCTTCTACATCTCTGTCTGCTCCACATATTCACCTGAAATCAAATACTCAAATATATTCTGAGCAGAACATATGATCTTCTCCCATAAGCCTTCCCTATTTCTCTTGTAGCCAACTATCATCCTTCTAGTCATTCAAGTTCATAACCTTAGAATCATCTTAGAGACTTTTCACGTCTTTTGCTAACTCTATTTCTGATTGATTGTCAAATATTGTCAATTTTATTTTCCTAACATCTCTTTCTTCCTTCTCTACCCATCTAGACACACTCATCATCACTCATTCCTAGAATATTACAGAAGGCTCCTAATTGGTTTCACTGCTTTCTTCTCTAATCTTTCCCTACATAAAGGCTAAATGAACATTCCTGAAGCACTGGTTTGACATCATCAGTCCTGAAAGCATCTTTTGCAGTCTGTCTATATACCTCTAGGCTCAAAAACAAATACTTCTGTTTGGCATTTAAAAGAACTTCACCATCTAGGTCTAGAATATCTTTCTAGAATATCCATATTACTCATCTCTCTCATGTCCTGTACATCCCAGCCAAACTGGTCTTCTTACTGAGCTGCAAACTCAATATTACACCTACTGCCTCCATTCATCTCAGCAAGCTGTTCTACATGCCTGACATGCCCTCCCTCCTCCCTCCTCCTGTCCCTTAGGATACTCAGCTTCCTTTGAGGCTCAGCCCAGAGCTTCCTACAGGAAGCCTTTCTTGACACACCCCTCCTCCATATTTGTGTTCTTCCACCTTCAAATTATCCTCCATTTACTTCCCTATTGGATCCTCCCAGCACCATATGAGCTTCTCAAAGGCAATGACTGTTTTTTTTTGTCTTTATGTCCTTGGAATCTAGCAAAAGACTTTAGTAAATATTCAATAAATATCAAATAAATTGAAATTGATTGAACTGTAAAACTCCCAATGTGCTTGATTAAAAAAAATCTATTCTTCAAACTACTTTCCACCTTTTCCTTTCTACAACAAACTAGAGGCAAAATATTTTCATCTTCTTCTGTCAACTTAGTAGCCCTTTTCTTGAGTTACCCAAAACACACAACAGAATTAAATCTTGTTACTGAAACTTGCTTTGGCTCAGATCACATTTCAAAGAACTGCATCTCAAGAAATCTTGCTACTCCTCATTCAAGTGATGTTCAGAGGAAACTAGAAGCTTCTTTTTGGGGAGTTTTAAAACTATTTGATATATTATTAGTATATATCATAATATTTTTAATATCTGCTTTACCATCTCACCTGATTGCCCCTCTAGTTGTCCTTCCTTATCTTTTTTTCTACTTCCCCCCAAACCAACCCTATTTAAAATTCATTCTCTTTTCTTCCATTCTTCACAATCAAAGATCAATAAATTCCCTGCATCACGTCGTTACCTAACTAGCACTTGTAAGCCTTCAGCATGCCATGTGGGACTTGGGTTGGGTTCATTTTGGTTGCAAGTGCTGCTCCCATGGTCTCTGCAACCAACTTGTTGTGGCGTGCTTTTGGGTAATTGAGACACGTGCCCTTTTTAAATTCTTACAAAAGGCAATATATTGTCCTTACTGTTCATAGGAAGCCCTGCAGCCTGTCAGATCCTGTGCTTGGCTACAAGCTAGCAGCTTGTATGTTAGATGATCTGCCTAATAGTGACATGGACAATATTGTCTGTCACCCAAATAAAATCATCCAGGTGACAGACATCTCAGCTTCTGCTTTCCACAGTTCTACTGAATAATTACAGCCCTGTGTCCAAGCTGAGATCTATTTCCGATTGGATTATGCTTGGTATTTGAGTGTCTCCTGTGTGTCAGACACTGGCAATGTGCTACATAAAGTCAGAGATGAAATATAGCTGTCCTCAAAAAGCTTACATTCCATGGGGAGCAAATAGCACGTTCCCAAAGAACTATAACACAAGGTAAATGAAGTAGTTTTCCTTCTCTTTCCTGACTTTTATGGACTGGCTCAAAAACTATAGAGCCAGGGATAGCAAGGTGGCTCAATGGATAGAGCACTAGGGCTGGTATCAGGAAGATCTCAGTTCAAATCCAGCCTCAGACACTTACCAGCTATGTGACCCTGGGCAACTCACCTAGCTTCTGTTTACTAGAGAAGGAAATGGCAAACTGCTCCAGTATCTTTGCCAAGAAAACTCCATGTGACATCACAAAGACTCAGATATGATTATTCAACCATGACTGAACAACAAAAAATCAAAGAAGACACCAACCACAACTGGAGAGACGAAGGATGGAAATCAGGGAAGGCTTCACAGAGAAGGTAGCACCTGATTTGATCCTAAAAGGAAATTAATAATTCCAGAAAATAGAATCAAGCAGGTAACAATTATGGGGAATGGCCTGTGTGAATGGGAGTATAGCAGGGGTTAATACACCCCCATGGTGCATGCATGGGGATGGGCTTGCAAGGGCCATCTCATGGAGTGTGGACAGATCTCTAGCAACTTCCAGAACTATTCCTGTTTTTAGGCTGAAGAGATTGGCTCTTTGGGATGATGCAGCAAACCCCTTGGGTGGTCCCTTGGTTACCACTCCCCACTCCTCCCAGGGCTGCAGAAGGGGAGGAGGAAGCTGTGTCAAAGCTGAGTCAAAAAGGATTGATCACAGAATCCCTAAGAGCCACCCACTCAGTAGACTTTGAAAGAAGTGACTGGGCCCTCTGGTTCTCTCTCTTCCTTCCTCTCTCTGCAACATATGGCAATTAGCTCTCTCCCTCAATAGGATTTGCCTGGAGGGATGGGAAGTGAAAAATAAAGTGGGGACTTCAAGGGACAGTTAGTCCTATGTTTTCATCCTCCACCTCCTAGTCATAGGCCTCTCCAGTGATATCCTTGAGAAGTCTGCAATCCCATCCCTAAGCCCACTAATAATTCCCTGGGATTTTGTCTTAAAATTGTCTTATTTTCTGACTTAAAAGGTAAACCACACTTCAGACAATTCCGATTCTAAGCATGCAGAGGTTTATCTCTAAGAGTCCATTCCAATAAAAAAGGGTCCATAAAGATCACATTATCTCCATATGGCAGCTTGCTTATTTTAGCTGTGTGTAACTGGGACAATGTTATAGGGGCTTTGCTGCCCATCACCTACGATGTCTCTCCTCTTTCTCTTTCCTCCCTTCTCTCTCTCTTTCTCTTCTCTTCTCTCTGTCTCCCCTCTCTGTTTTTATCTTTCTCTCTATATAGATAGACAGATCTCAGTCTCTCTCTCTTTCTCTCTCTTTCTCTCTCTCCCTCCTCTCTGTCTCTGTCTCTTTCTCTCCACACCCCCTCCTCTGCATCCCAATTCCATTTGATGATCACATTAGCTTTTACCAAGAAATATTCACTTTTAAAGTATAGGTAGAAAAATAGACAAATGCCCAGCCCCTCTCCAGCCTCCTTGTCTCTGCCTCTCTCTCTCTATCTCTGCCTCTGTTTACCTTCCTCTTTTGTCCCACTTTTAGACTCAGTGGCCCTGAGAAAAGTTTTTTTCTAATCTATTTCATTTATCTAGATGCAGGTGGGAGATTCAGGACATGGTCACCTTGGTGGCAAGATTCCAGGATGGATGTTGCTGCCAGGCCAGCAAGGAAGTCCTGAGAAGTGAGGGTGCCTGGAACTCAAGTGGGGACCTGTGGGTGGGGCAGGAAGGAAGGGAGAAGATGGGGTAGAAGTGGGGTGGAAACTTGTAATTTGCTGGAATTAGGACATATTAAAACTGAACTCAACTGTCGACCTAATCCCCTTCCCCTCCCTAGAGGCTCAGGTGCTCTACAGGGTTGGGGTTATGCTCCTTAGGTATTGGAGGGGTGGGAGAGGATTAGGTATTGTATGTTTTTCCTTGTTCTACTTTTGAAGGAAATATTGATTTGATTATTAAGTGGTTAAGTGGAACTGGGGTACAGAGAATCTCTAAAACTGAAGGTAAACCATCAATGGGGGGGCCAGAGCCAATAGTAGAAAATCTAGATGTCCCCAAATCCTCTTAAAGTTGGCAGATAATCCTGGGGGAGGGATGAAATGTCATATCTCTCACCTTCTGGTAATGGAGGCCAACTAGGGTAATCAACGTTACACATAGATTAGGATCTGTTTATAAGCATCCCTTGGTGACCCTCCATAACTATTTCCTCCTTTCACCTCCATTCCTCTTCTTGGGACCTTTATAGAGAAAGCAATTTTTTTAAATGCCACAGAGGAGTAAGAACGCTATTACCCTTTTTCTACCCCTTCCTTCTTCTTCCATTTTCCTTTCATTTCTCAAGCAATTTTCTCTCCAGTGTTGGGTTTTCTGGCCTTCCTTTCTCTCTCTAAGTCTACAATCAGCATTAAAAATTTTCCCTGTTATTTCTGCTAGTAAATGACTCCAGGCCAAATAGTCATGCTGCTTCCTAGTCTCCACTGAATAATCAGTCAATCTTCTAATTAATCTCCTTGTCCTTTATCTTCTGATGCTGGACTTACTTTAGGAAAGATTTTTGTTTTGTTTTGCTTTCCCCCATAATTAAATCTTTTCTTCACAGGGAGTAAAATGTGACCTTAGATATCATTTAAGGAAAATTTATCCTTTTCCGTAATAATAGGATAATTCCACAGGCACGTAGGTGGTATAGGAAATAGAGTGCCAGGGCTGGAGACAGGAAGGTTCATCTTCGTGAATTCAAATTTGGACTTAGTCACTTACTAGCTGTGTGACTGAGCAGGTCACTTTACCCTGTTTGCTTCAGGTTCCTCAACTGAAAAATGAACTAAAAAAGGAAATGGTAAACTACTCCAGTATCTTTGCCAAGAATACCCAACGGGGTCATGAAGAGTTGGATGTGACTTAACTGGCTGAACAACCACAGGATAACAGAAGCATTCTCAGAGGATATCTAATCCAAATTCCCTTATTTTTTAGATGAAGAAACTGAGGCTCTAGGGAGATAAAGTGACTTGCTTGAGATCAAGCATTATAAGTAGGATTTGAACTCAAGACTTCTGACTCTAAAAGACTAGTCTTTTTCTACTATACCATGTTCCCTTCCCTAATTTTCTGAATGCCAGGGAACTGGAATTTCAGAGAAATAGCTAATGGAAAAGAAGGAAAAAGGTAGAGTGAGAGGGGACCTGTGATTAGTTATTAAGAAGCAATATTATCCTCTTTCCTTTCATATGTAACCTCTCCAGATGCAGCTGCCTTTTTGTAATATCTTGCCTCCTTTCCTTTTCAAAATTGTCATTTTTCTAAGGATGATTTTTGGATTCTACAGGCATTGGAAATTCCCAATAATGAACCTCCTTCCAACAATGCATAACATCACCTGCTCTACAATTGAGTCTTAGAAAATTGACTCAGGTTTTAAGAGGTTGAATGACTTGCCCAGGATCACGCAACCAGTATTTCTTTTAAGTGGAATTTAAACTCAGCTCTTCTGACTTTCGAACTGGCCTCCTATCCCCTATGCCATGCTGTTAGATTGAGATGTGATCTGCCCAGAACCATAGGCGTTGGGAAGCATGAAATACCCTGGTCCCCTTGTCTCTCTAGAGTTGGCCCTTAGTTTTTTTTTTTCCAAGAGATTACGTTGGCCAAAACAGTTCATAGTCTTTTCTGCCTGGGTCAAGATAAAGATAAGATCAAGATTAGACTGTGAATAGCACAGTCCTTCACTTGGCTCTTTTAGCTGCCCCACAGAAGATGGAAAAAATATCGATTTCCCTCTTCTCTTTGGCAGGTGTTCTGAGACGATGATACAATTTTCCTCCATAGTTTGTCATCCAGTAAGCAGTGCAAAGGTAAGTGAGCTTCAGAAGAACTAGATACAGGAACATCATTGCTTCAGCAAGACATTGTCATGCTTCCTGCCCCAGTGCTGGGGCCTTTTCTCACTTGTGGAAGTGCTAAATTCGCTATTCAACCTCTTTTTTCTTCTGATTTTATCAAAAAAGAGAAAGGTCATCTGACTGATTTCAGTAGTGAAACTTTTGCTTGTAGAAGACCAAGAAGTATGGCCCAGATCACGGAGGAGATGGAGAGCCTTCTGCCCTAGTTCACTGGCTTACTACTACGTTGACCTTAGGCAAGTCGCTTCACTTCCCTGAAATTCACTTTAATTATCTGAGTAAGATGAGTGGGTTTAACTATAAATCTATGATCCCGGCCCTAAAGTCTATTGTATTAACAAGATCAGAGATCAGGAGGGATACTCCCAATTAGTAGTGTTCATTCTGCCAGGAGAGCCCTGTAAATTTGGCCTGGAAAACCAGAGAACAAAGTTTTACAGCAAGGGCAAAGGCAAGAGACCATTTCATGGAGGAGCCTTGGAACTCCCAGCCTGGGACCAAGCTATGCTGATTGGTGAGGCTTCATTATATCAAAGGAGACCATGTTTTCTCACCAACATGAGGCCCATGTACACTACCCTTCCCTCCAAACCCCCTCAATTTCAAATCAACTCAACCATTGTTAATGGAAAGGTCTATCAGGTGCCCTTTTGCAGTAGCCTCTTGCTTATTCTACTTTGTTAAAAGCCTTTTCTGCATTGAAATAATCATGAGACTTAGCATATTTTTTGTTTTTAATACAATTAATTATGTTTATTGTCTTTCTAAAAATCTAATCATTCATATAGCTACAATATAAAACCAACTTGGTTATAATAAATGATTTCTTGGATAAGTCATTGGTATTTTTTGACAGGATTCTGTTTTAAAATATTTAATTGATATTCATTCAGGTTTTTGTGCTTCCAATTTTTTACTTATCCTTCCCTTGTTTAGACATTAGGACCATATCTGTCTCAGAAAAGGAATTAGATAAAGTGATTTCTTTTTCAATTTTTTTAATAATTTGTGTAGCACAAGTACTAATTTTTCTTTAAAAGTTGAGAGATACTTCCTTATTTTCTAGCTGTGTGACCCTAGGGAAGCTACTTAACCCTGATGCCCAGGCATTATCATTCTTGTACCTTGGAATCCATGCTTAGTATCAATTTAAAGACAGAAGATAAGGGTTTAAAAATAAGTTAATAGAATTCTCCTTTAAGTTCATCAGAACACAGAGATGGTATTTATTTGTTCCCCTCTCCTACTTTGATCATTCCTTTATAGATATATTATATATATTATATAACATAGTATAGTATCTATATTATAGCTCTTTTTTCTAATATTGGATTAATAAAATCTCTATTTGATATTGGGTCAGTTGGGATATTTTCTCTTTTTTGTAGGTAACCCTGTATTTCTTTTGTGTTCTCAATTTTGTTGAAATGTAACTGCAGAGTATGTGCTGATAGTTTTTATTTCTTCTAGTTTTGTTGTGATCTCTCCTTTCTGTTTTTATGGTATTGATATGATTTTTCTGCCCTATTCTTCTTAATCAGGTTGTTTGAAAGTTTATCAGTTTTGTTAGTTTGTACAAAGAACTGGAAATAAGTTTTCATCAATAGTTTTATAATCTTTCTGGTTTCTGATCAACCTCTTTCTCCTCTAATTTTCAAGAGTTCTTTTGTGCTTTTTTCAGGATTATTTCTTTGTGGAGTTCCTAAATTTTTAATGCATATTCACTTCATTTATTCTCTCTCATTCTGTTTTCTTTTATTTTTTGGGAGGGGAATGTAATTTTTTTTCTCCAAGGACTACTTTAACTGCATCCCAGAAATGTTGTTATGTTGCTTCATCATTATTATTGTCTTTCACATAATGATTAATTGTTTCCATAATATATTCTTGAAAACACTTGCTTAGGATTTTATAATAAATTCTCTATTTAGGTTTATGTCTTTTGTTTGTGCTCCTTGAACTTATTACTATCTTTATTGCATTATTTTCTATAAAAGATGTTTAATATTTATGTCTTTATACTTCTATTTGCAATTTCTCTCTGCCTTCATATATGGTTAGTTTTTGTAAAGATGCCATATAGTTCTGAAAAATACATATATACTTTAGTTAGCCTTTTGCTCCAACTACCATGTCTGTGACTTCCCGAAACAAAACACCATTCCCTAGTCACCACTTCCCTTATATGTGTTTTCTCTCTGTTAGAATACAGGCTCCTTGAAGCCAAGAATTGCTTCAGCTTTGTACATGTATCACCAACTCTAAGCATAAATATAGTAAATGCTTTAGAAATGCTTTTTGTAAAAAAAAAATCATTCATTCCTCCAAAGCTTTATTTTTGGATGTACTTAGATCACGGATGTGATTATCAAAATCATTGTGTCCAATCCTTTCATTTTACAGATTTGCCCAGAGTCCCATAGCTGATAAAGATGAGGTAGGATTTGAACCTGTCTTCCCAATTCCAAGTATAGTGTTCTCTCCATTATACCATGTTGAGTCTTATAACTAATAGAATTTAAAACTGGAAGGAACCATAAAGATCACCTGGACCAACACCCTCATTGAGGAAATTGATAGGCAATTTAATTAAGTTCCCAAGAACCCAGAAACTCTGACATCAGAACCAGAGGTCTTCAAAAAAGAAAAAAAGAGTAGATGACCTCTTGAGGCAAGAAGGCACCATGGAAAGAGTAATCAGTTCAGAATCTGAGTACTTAGCTTTTAGCCCAGGTCCTACTACTATATATGGCATCGGACAGACAAGTTCTACTTTAAGAATCCTTAAGACTTCAATATCCTACTTGTAAAATAAGGGGACCAGGCAATTAGGTGGCTCAGTGGATAGAGTGCTAGGTCTCATCTTCCTGGCTTCAAATGCAGCCTCAGATGCTTTCTAGCTGTGTGGCGCTGGACCAGCCATTTAACCCTGTTTGCCTCAGTTCATCTCTAAAATGAACTGAAGAAGAAAATGTAAACCATATCGATATCTTTGCCTAGAAAACATGAAACGGGGTCATAGTGTCAGAAACAACTAAACAACAAAAATATAAGGACTAAGATATGTTTTCCACTGATTGAGGAAAATGGGCTGTAGTATATCTTCTTAAGCTACCAAAGGTTTGAATACAGTGGACGTGATGACTGCCTGAAAAAGCAAGTTAGACTCTACTTTTGAGTAATCACTAAAGAAGATGAGCTTCTGATTGGCAGATTTAAACACCGAATTGTTCTTGACTCAAGTGGCTGAGTCTGTGGCCACACCTTTGCTCTGTCAACAGGAGGCAAAGGAGCATGCACACATACCTTATGCCCCATGACTCTGATGAAGTGGTACCAAAAGCCCCAAGAATCTGAAATTTGCAAAAGTGAAACTGGCAGCTCGCCATCCTGTCTGCTCATGTGGATTTATTTTTCTGACTAATTTATTTTGTAGAGGGAGTAATTAGCTGCATTAGTAACACTTGCTTCTATTACTACCTTCAGGCAAATAAGTCAGCTAATAGGCAGTTCAGGCACCAAACGTTTTCATTCCCACTGCTTGAACTTTTACTCCCAAGTAAAATAAGGCTGGTTTAAAAAAAACTGTTTTAAATACACATATTTGCATCATCATTACCTCTAACATTTTTTTTCTCTATTTCCTTCCCCGACTCCTCCTCTTATGGATAGAGGTGATCCCTTAAAGAGGAGTGAACTCACTTCTCTTCTCACTGGACATTCTCTCCCTTGAAAATCTCATTCACTTTTGTGGTTTCATCTCTATGCAGATTTTATAGTTTTTACAGTTCTAATTCTGGTCTCTCTTCTGAGCTCCAATCCACCATCTCCACCTACACGATATCTGTACCTGAATGTTTCACTAGGAACTCGGGCTCAACACGAACAAAACTGAACTCATCCTCTTTCCCCTGGTACTTCCTTCTGACTTTCTTATGTCTGTCTAATTTCCATATTCCATCATTTGGAACCAGAGCTATGAAACAACATGGACACAGGTTTAATCTTAAAGGCTTTTGTTGTTGTCATTTAGTCATTTTTCAGTTATTTCCAACACTCTATGACTTCTTTTGGGAGGCTTTCTTGGCAAAGATATTGAAATGGTTTGCCATTTCCTTCTCCAGCTCATTTTTTTAAAGATGAAGAAACTGAGACAAATAGGGTTAAGTGACCTGCCAAGGTGCCCCTAGCAAGTAAGTGTCTGAAGCTGGATTCGAACTCATAAAGATGAGCCTTCTTGATTCCAACCTAGAGTT
Organism: Gracilinanus agilis; assembly: GCF_016433145.1. NCBI lineage: Eukaryota > Metazoa > Chordata > Mammalia > Didelphimorphia > Didelphidae > Gracilinanus > Gracilinanus agilis. The sequence goes on from NC_058133.1 coordinate 355,173,683, forward strand.
CTACCCACTGTACCACCTAGCTACTTTATGGATAATTAATATTCTCTATAACTTTTGTTTTGTGCCACCCCCAAGATAATCAATCTGGGAACACCAAAATTTCATTTTTAGGGTTTTTAGTTAGTTCCTCTGAATGCAGCCAAGGCTACATATAAACATATTTTGAACGGAAAGCCAAACTCTCTCAGGGCAAGGTTAGCTGTATCTCCCCTTCAGGGTTTTTAATGACATTCTTAATTGTTTGGGGAGTTTTCTCTAATGTATTGACTTGAGCCACCATCCCCAGTATGATCACGACTTTTCACCAGTCACCTTCATTGATTAATGCCAGAGTTCCATTTAGCAAATTTAATCAATTCACTTCAAAAAGGGATATTTACTTCTTACAGGTAGAAATAGTCCCCTCTCCATTCCCATAACACCTCCAGGACACCTTTGTCCTTGGGGAGAGTCGGCTGAGGCTTAGCAAGGTTTCTACTTAGCACTGGTTCTACCAATTTAATGTCAATATTACTGGATAAACCCTTTCTCAGATACCATCAGGCTGAATCCTGAAAATACTCAGGACCTCAAAACTGGGCCAGCTACACAACCTGGCATGAACTTGATTCCAGGGCTTGATGTCTTAGAGTTCATAAGGCCATTGTCATTCCAATTTCCTTCCCCTAAAATAAGAGTAAATGTCATGGTAAAGAACTACTTAAATATATAAAGAACCCATATCAATGAGCCCAAGGCCTCCCTCCTCATAGCACATTGTCTCTTCTCCCTGGAGCATCCCTAGGAAGAAAGATGACTGTCAGAGAATGGGCAAGATTCTGGGGCATTTATTGCCTTTTCTGAATGTACCTCCAATTCCAGGTACATAGCTAATTCAAAAGGTTCTTTCTCATCATGTGGTTAACAGATCAATACAAATTATAGAATGTCTAGGTGTGCTTCAAAATCTCTCCAAAGCATTTGCATTGCATATCACGACAGCTCCTTCACATAGAAGATTGCATCAGAGACACTTTGTGCAAATTAATAGAGTATCTCCTCATTACAGTGGCAAATCAGGACAAGAGCCAACTTCAATTCCAAGGCTAATAGAAAGAAGCAGAGATGAAGAGACTGGCCCAGGTTTACTAAGGTAGTCTTTTCCATCCACATTTTAAAAAAAAAATTAAGAGGCAGCTACATGGCTCAGTGGGTTGAGAGTCAGGCCTAGAGATGGAAGGTTCTGAGTTCAAATCTGACCTCAGCCACCTCCTAACTATGTGACCCTGGACAAATAATTTGACTGATATTGCCTCGCCCTTACCAATCTTCTGCCTTGGAAGCAATACACAGTATTGATTCTAAGATGGAAGGTAAGTATTTTTAAAAAATAATTTGTTTTTTATTCATAAGAGACTTCTAGAGCTAAGAAATTAAAATCTTGTTCAAAATTTTATTACCTTAAAAATTTTTAATTTTCCTCCCTGAGTATTTAATTTAATTATTTAGACGTGATTTTCCATTGTAGATAGAAAAAGACAATTTTACATTTGTATATAGGTTCATTTCCAAAATTCCCATGTGCCCTCTATGATTGATTCCATTGATTCCATCAATGTAGGCACATCCTCTAAGACTGTAAATTGAAACCTAATAGTGCCTGCCCATCTTGGGCAGTTCCCATCTTGTGCCGAAACAAGATGAACATAATAGGAAAACATATACACTAAAAAGAATAGAGAAACATATGTGCTAAAATATTCATAAAAACCCATTTTGTGGTAGAAAAGAACTGAGAACAGAGCAGTCACCCAGTGATTGGGGAATGACTAAATAAATCATTGTATTTGAATGTAAAGGAGAATTAAGTGTACCATAAGAAACAATGGATATGAAAACTTCAGAGAAGCGTGGGAAAACCAGGAGAACAATATATAAAATTACAATAAACAATATAAGTGGGGTGGAAAAAGAAAAAAATTAAACAAGCCTTTATAATTCCCCACACTCTCTTAGTTCTAGTTTCTTCCTTCTGTTATTTCCTATTAATCCCTGTTTATAGCTTTCTTTGAATATATTTGTTTGGGGACAGCTAGGTAGCACATTGGTTACAACGCCAGGCCTGGAATCAGGAGGACTTGGAATCAAATCTGACCACAGATACTTCCTGATTGTGTGACCCTGGGCAAGTCACTGAGCTCTGTTTGCCTAGCCCTTTCCCTTCTGTCTTAGAGTTGTTACTAGGAGAGAAAGTGAGGATTTAAAAATACAACAACAACAAGAGAGAATATATTTGTTTGAGTGTTGCATCTCCCTTTAGAATGTTGGCTCCCTGAGGAAAGGAACTGTCTTTCATCTCTTTTTGAATCCTCAGCACTTAGTGCAATACCTGGCAAGTAATAGGTACTTTTAAAATGTTGATTGATTGCTTGATATTTATAATAATCAAGATTGATACTAAAGAAGAAATCAGAAAATGTATCTTCTTTCCTTCTTTGCCAAAGTGGGACACTGGCTATAAAACATTATTCACATGGTCAGGTCCTGTAGGTATGTTACTTAGTTTTGCTAAGCTGTTCTTTTGTCTCTTTTTTGAACTTTGTCCCAGGAATAGCTTTCTGGGTAGGAGACAAGGAAAGCATGCATTCAGAATCAAAAGATAAAAGAGTTGGAAAAATATTTCTTAGACTTTGTGCTTCTTATGGAAGAGTAAGCGAGGACCCTTCTCAGTCGGTGTTCCTGCAAGATAAAATATTTAACTATTCTCATGAACCTGCTTCATTCCCTTTGCTGCCCACAAATCAAGATAGAATTTCTCCTCTCAGATTCCTTTCACAAAAGTGTGAAACTAGGCAAGAAAACTGAATTCAAAGAATTTTACCCAGCATTGGTTCAAGATAGGTAAGCATCACTGTCCCCATTTGGCAGGTGTTAAAACACAAACACTTGCATTATGACACTCAGTGGGTCAGTGGTTTCTGATTAGAGACTGTGTACGTCATACTTCATGCCATGACATGTTAACTCTTTGAAGACAGAAAGTTTTTTAAAAACATCCCCACTGTTTGTCTTCCTTTCTAGGGACAGGCTCTCCTCTAAATAAGCCAGCTCTATATACTACATAATATTTTGATATTTGGTCAATAGGTGAAAATGTTTTCAGTTATTTGGTTGAAGTAAGAAATCTAATATGGATGGAAGGAAACAAGCATTTGTTATACATCAACCATGTGCCACAGTTTTTTGCCAAATGCTAAATCCTAAATTTATACTAAATGCTTTACAAATATTACCTCATTTGGTCCTTACCACAACCTTAACAGATAGATGCTATTATTATCTCCATTTTACAGTTGAGAAAAATGAGGCAGACAAAGACTAAGTAGCTTTCCCAGAAAGCCACATAGCTAATATGTGTGAGGTCTGATTTGAACTCGGGTCTTTCAGACTTTAAGCCTATCACTTTGGCCACTGTCACAGATACCTGCTTTTTACATAAGCCCCAAAAAGTACCGTACAGCAATCAGATTTGATCACAGTAGCTTTCTAAGGTATATTTTTATTATTAATGATATGCTATTGTGCTGGATTGGCTCTGAGAAATTATACAGTGCTTTCCATGATCCAAAATTGCCCCCTGCTACAACCATCTCTTTTCACCAGTGATGCTATATAACTATAAGTCATGAAACACCACAATCTTGGAGGGATCAAACTTGCAGGTGACGTAAAGGACTGTTATGGATCCAAGTAGACTGAATACAGGATTGCATCCTAGGATGCTAGGCTATTACTTGCATGCAAGAAATGGAATGAGATACCCTCAAAAAATGTTCAACCAAAAAAGAGTATTAGCAGTCATATAGCCAGAGTAACAATCAGTAAACTGCCCAAATCTTATATTAGTTCTACTAAGATTTCAAAAGAGCCAGATAATGACGTCCCTCCAGGCTTATTATTTTTCTTTGATATAGCAAAGCCCATGGTCTATCCATCAGTTATTCATTATGCTCACTTAAATCAAAACCACTCACAAGTTGTCACTCAGTGATGTCATTGGTCTTCTTTGAAAACAAAGGACTAGCAGCAATTGTGTTCACTCTGAATATTCCTTTTCTTGTCCTATCTAAGGGTAGCTATGTGGTCCAGTAGAAAGAGTGCTGGGCTTGGAGTCAGAAAGACCGAGTTAAAATCCACCCTCAAACACTTACTAGCTGCGTGATCCTGAGCAAATCATTCAACCCTGTTTGCCTCAATTTCATCATCTGTAAAATGAGCTGGAGAAGGAAATGGCAAACTACTCCAGTATCTTTGCCAAGAAAACTCCAAATGAGGTCATGAAGAGTCAGACATGACTGAAACAGCTGAACAGCAATAGGCATATCTATCTCTGGTGAAATCTTTTATTCCTGCTTCCTGTACCCACTTTTTCAATGACAATATGCCGTAGTCTCTTTGTACCTACTTCAAATGCCTTTATTTTCCTTTGACGCATCATTTTGATTCTTTTGAAATTGAGGTATTCCATTATTCACAGACATGCTATGTCAAGGATCTGTGATTTCCATTCTATGCATGGGGGTACCCTAGGTGGGTTTCTCTCGGGTCCCCTCTCTTCTTCCACTCTTTTTGTGATTGCTCATAGATTGTCAATTATCTCTATGTAGATGAATCCCAAATCTACATTTCCAGCCCTCATCTCTCTCCTGAATTCCAGTCCCATATCTCCATTGCCTAATAGATATCCCCACTTGGATACCCCATAGGCATCTTAAACTCAACATATTGGAAATAAAGCTCATTCTCTCCCCCTTAACCTAACACTTCTAAAAATACCTATTCCTGTCAAGGACACCACAATTCTTTACAACCACTCAAGTTGATAAAATAGAAGTCATCCTCAATTCTTCATTCTCATTCGTCACCATCTCCAATTAGTTGCCAATTCATTGATACTACGTCCTCAGTCTTCCTCTCATCAGTCCCTTTGTCTCTCTACTCACAACATAACCACGTTAGACCAGACTCCTGTCATCTCTCTCTTCCATTATTGCAGTAGACTACAAATGGGGCTTCCTGTATCTGGTCTCTATTCTCTCCAATCCGTCCTCCAAATAGCTGCCAAATTGATATTCATAAGATATTCACAAAATTTATCATCATGACACTCTTATGCTCAAGAAGCTTCAATAACTCACTATGCCCTTTGGGACCAAACATAACTTCCTCCGATTGGCATTTATCCAAATGTCTTCGGCCTTTCTCAAACTGACTATACACAATCTCCTTCATATACTCTACAGCCCAGCCAAAATGTCCTATTTGTCGTTCTCCATGGATGACATCCAATCTCTCACCTCTCTAACTTTACCGAGGCTGTCCTCCATGCCTCTTTGGTCATCTATGCTTTTTGGAACTCCTTGCTTCCTTCAAGGCTCAGCTTGAGTACCACCTCCTTCAAGAAGCCTTTGCTGGGGCAACTAAGAGGTTCAGTGGATAGAGTGCCAGGCCTGGAGATGGGAGGGTCCTGGGTTCAAATATGGCTTCAGATATTTATGAGTGTGAACCTAGATCTATATTTTTTATGTGTGTATAGACACATACATATAGACATATAAGTTCATACTTCACCTAGCATAAAGTATAGTCCTAGGAGTCAGGAAAAACTGGATTCAAATTTCACCCCTAATGTCTGTTATTTAACCTCTCAGGGCCTTGGGCAAACCATGAAGACTATAAAATGCCAAGAGATACCAATTGATATTGGTATAAGAAAGTTCCTCACCATAAACTCCTTACTCCAATGAAATCACAAGTCTGGTCCTATATATGGATGTATATATATAGAAACATAGATATGTGTGTATTTCTGTGTTTATAGATATATATATATAAATGTGTATGCATAAATATGTAGATACAATACAGATCATGATAAAACTCAGCTGTCAATCGCATTCTTAAAGAGCTATCTATCTTAGAAGTTTAAAGAGGATGTGACTTGCCAATGAACACACCAAATAGTAAGAATCAGAAGGATTTGAACTCAGGACTCTGTGATTCAAAATCTAGCACTAGTTGACAATGAATCAATCAATCAATCAATAAACATTCATTAGATGCCTACTATTGCCAGGAACTGAACTATGAACTGGGGGCGCAAGAAGAAATTTAAAAAACAGGTTTTGCCCTCAAGGAGGTTAGAATCTAATTTATTCAGTATTTGACTCTGCCTCTCCATCAGAAGAATATTGGTGTTAAGAGGATATTTTGTTTAGTTCAGGGAAAAAAATGGAGGTAATAGAGACTTAAAGTTCTGAGATATTTCTCAAATCCCAAATGTAATCCAGCCCACACTTTGAGGAAAGAGTACTGTCTCTGGAGTCAGAGAACCTGGGTTCAAATCCTACCTATGACATTACCAACCTGACCCTGGGCAAGTCCCTGATCTGATTCCTCCCAAGTTTCCTTCCCTGCAAAACAAGATGGTTGGAGATAGCAGGTTTCTGAAGTATCTTCCAGCTGCGGATCTGTGACCTATGGGCCTCATCATATTCAATGTTGGGTCCATATTACTCCCCAGCTCCAGTGTCCATCTAATATGTGAGACAGTCTTAATTAGAACCCTTTGTTCTCGTGATAGAATTTTTCCTTGAAAACACTAACCTTCTAAAAAATGGCTCTTAAAGGTCAATACATTCATCACCATATTGGCAATACATAAAAGCTCCAAAGGACTCCATTTTGTAAACCAGAAGTTTTGAATACTTGGACTTAAATAAAAATCTTTGTTTGTGCACCTGCCTTGTGTTGGTGTGTGATGTGTGTATATGTCTATATAAAGTATTTTGTACCTATTTCTCATAATCTAAGGGCTCAACCTTAACCACAGCCATTTTTGTTGGGGGGATGTGGAAAGCAAAAGTTGAATAATGAAACCAAAAGGATTGCTTTTCACATGATCGGTAGTTTCCTCTTCTGTCTATTTACAGGGCCCATGACCCCAGGGTGCACTTAGATAGGTAAGGAGGTATGTCAGGAAGACATCTTAGAATTTTTTTAATTACCAACAGTTTAACACAGTTCTGAACTCTTATATTTCCTTCTATGGTTAGATTTTAAAAAATTTAAGTTTGCTATTTTGGGAGACTGGAGTAGTCAGGTATTGTGAGTATATCTCTTATAGAGTATATATATATATATATATATATATATATATATA
>NC_058133.1:355181069-355236336 GCF_016433145.1 Gracilinanus agilis
GAAGAAGAAGAAGAAGAAGAAGAAGAAGAAGAAGAAGAAAACATAGACCTCAAAGGAGTTATTTGAATAGTACAGAGCTGAATTGAAGGTGGAATGTCTGTTCTGCAGTTTTATTAAATGTCCCCGGATTTAATGGCTTAAATCTGTCAGTGTGCTCTTATGAATCTTTTGTGTTTAAGCATTTCTTTTGAGTAGAAAAAATAAATAGCTGTCCTATTCCAGAACTAAATTCATTATATATTGAGCATCTTTATATTTCCTTCGGGGAAGACCCTACATTTGAGTCATCCTTAAACTAATTGATTTTCTCTAGAACTCCAGAAAAGGAGCCACAAAGAAGCAAAAAGTATTAGGGGGGAAAAAACCTGTCCCTTCTCTTTAGAAGAGTGACTCCCCCATTAACTAACTTAATTTGCCTGTATGATCCCAGAGATAGGGCCATCAAGTGGGAAAGAGAAAGCACCCTGGCCTCCCTGGGCCCAGGGCCAATTCTCCTGTTAAAGATGTATTTTTGCTAGCCAAAGCAAAACATAATGTCATAGTAGGGAATCATTAACAAATTCATGAATTAGAGACCTGTTTGTTCTGCTACTTTACAGGATAACTATGTGTTAGCTAAAGACCAACCCTGTACTTTGACTACTGGTATTAGTGGATGAAAACACTGACTGAGCTGAGATGCCCATTACTAAATTGAGACTCTGAAATTCTAATATAGTCTTGAAAATTCATAACACTCATTGTCATTGAGTCATAGACAAGGATATCTAGTGAAGGCGGAAGTGTCTGTCAAATAAAGTTTCAAATAGGTTAAGTAGGCACTAAATGGTGAGTTTGCTAACTCATCTCCCATTGTAGAAATCTCAGAGGGATTTCTCCGTGTGGGGCCAGTGACATAGATCTTTTTGCTAGCTGACATTTTGCTGTACCCCTTCACTCAAACAATGTAAACAACCACCTGTTTCACTTACACCATAGGGCTGACTGTCTAAAAACACACATAAATATTTAAGATGGGGCACATGACAGTCTATGACACTGCCTCCTAATCCCTCCCCAAGGTTGGTAATATCATGAAGGGAGATTATGGGTGATGGGAGAAAGAGATAAAGAGTGTACACAAGAGGCCAGAAGGTCAGTACACGCCTCCATTTTACAGATGGGGAAGGTCATGAGTTATTTGGCAAGCTATTGGCAGAGACAGGATTAGAACAAGAGTTCATAACTCCCATCTGGACCAAAAGGTCATCACTTATTCTTCTAAGTTAAGAAAACATCCCAACAATACTAGTACCACCCACCTTACTTACCGTCCAAAACAAATGCAATAGGAAAGTATGTGATCCTTTTGCCTAGTCTCCTACAGGTAAGCCTACACTTTGTTGAATACTTCATAAATGGAAAACCAAGGCACTTCTCAGAAATGAAGTGGGCTGATAACCAGCCCCTTGGGCTAAAAACAAACTGGCTGAGGAATACTATCCCAATCATTGACATCTCCCCCCCACCTCAGCCACCACCCCAACCAGGAAACTGGTCAGGCGTGGCGATTTCATACTTGTTACCACCAACAACGTCTTTGGGGTGTTTCACTCTGTGGCTTGCGACTTTTGAAAGCCTCAAATGACTGGACTAGGTTTTGAATTTGATTACTTTATAGAAACCATCTTCCACACCAGAAAGCCCATGAGCTCTTGCTCCTAAAGCATCATCCAGAAATGTGGGGCTAGACGTGGTCCTGCCACCTGCTCTGCCTTCAAAACATCAGAGCTCAGAGACCAGTGCCAAGAAAGCTAGGACTATTATTCAATGGCTAGCAAACCCAGATCAGTTGACAGCTCTGCCTTAGGAACTGAACACCAGTTTGTGCCTTATTAGCAGGGGAACACGCCTCTATCCTTATGTAATATGATACCAGTTTACAACATAGGGGCACCCAAAGTTGTTCTCAGTGAAAGTACCCTGTGCTCCAGGGTTACTATGTCACTCACAAAGAACTGGTTTAATTCTCGTGTCCTTCTTGATGTTCTTCCTATGAAGCTCTATGGATCTCTCATTCTTTCTCCAGAGTGAGGCTGTTAATTAGGCCAGTACTGTTGTTCCCAGTTAGTAGATGGGAAACAAGGATGAGCATTTGACCTCTCCTGAGCTTTCACATCCTATGGGGAGATATTTTCAAGAACCAGATATCCTTTGACCTACTCCCTTAGCCAGGTACTGAGTACCCCGAAATCAATTCAACGGTCATTTGGGATTGAGTCACAGTCTCAAAGGATATTGCCTTTCCTTGGACCTTCCATTGTTGCTTGCTGGTGCCCTTCTCACCACTGCCTTGTATTTGTTCTACCTACCCTTCAAATGTGGATTCAAATACCACTTCCTCTGTATAATCTTCCCAGGTCTCCACAGCTGAACTGGCTGCTCTGTCCTCTGTATTTTCACGATGTGTTGTAACTCATTACATTCTCTTGTGTGAAAGCTTATAGGGTCATAGACTTGGAGCTGGGAGTGACCTCCAAGTCCTTCTAATCTCTCCCATTTGTTTTACAAAGGAGGAAACTGAGATCACGGAAGCAGGAATGCCTTCCTTGAAGTCACACAGGTAATAAGTTTCAGAGATTGCATTTGAATTTATGTCTTCTGTGCCCAGAGATGGTATTCTTACCACTGTCACAAACTACTTCACTTATATATATTTCATCTATCCTACTAGGCTACAAGGCCTCCAAAAGCAGAAATAGTACTTCACTTTTCTATCTCTCACAATGCTACCCATACATTAAACATTAAAAAACATTTATGAAATTAATAAATAGATTCTTATTAGTAGATGGAAAATTTCCACCATTTTTTAAACATGCAGACTTTGGTCTTAAATTGTGCCTGATTGTTTTTGAGGTGAAAAAGTCCTTCCTATGTTGTCTTCAGTGAAAAGTTACATTAATCCTTTCAGACTAATTCAATGTCATTTACCAATTGCTATTCTAATGTGTCAAGTCAAGCTGTTTTCCAGTCTGCGTGATTGTGAGTGAACACCTGAATACTTAATTACACACACACACACACACACACACACACACACGCACGCACGCACGCACGCATACACACACACACACCCCTAGCCCATTAACTTTTCCTGTTTCCCTTTAAGGTATCGATACAACTAGTACAGACCATTGTTTACATAAAAAGAAATGAGAAGCAAAAAAGTACCACAAGATACCCATCGATTGGAGTATAGTTACAAACGTTGTGACATTTGATTGTGCTGGAATACTATTGTGCAGTAAGAAATAACAAGTAGGACAGTTTTCTAGAAAAACCTGGGAAGACTTCTATCAACTGAAGCAAAGTGAAAAGAACATTGCATGTAATAACAGCAATATTGTAATGTGATTGGCTGTGAAAGATTTAACCACTCTGATCTATACAATGATCCATGATGATTCAAAAGAACTCACGATAGAAAATGCTATCCACCTTCAGAGAGGGATCTGATGAACTCTGAATGTAGATTGAAACATTTTTTCACTTTCATTATTTTTCTTGCTTTTTTTGCACTATAGCTAATGTGTAAATGTTTTACATGACTTCACATTTATAATGGGTATCATATTGCTTTGCTTTTCAAAGGGTGAGGGAGGCACTAAAGGGAGAGAAAGGATTTGGAACTTGATATTTAAAAATGAATGTTTAAAAAAAGAAAAAGAAAAAAGTACCCAGATACAGGAGACATATATAGCCGGTTCAACTCTTCCTGCCAACGAACTTCTCCAACTACTGCAACCAACTGTCCAACAAGCATTTATTAAGCATTTTCAGTGTGCCAGGCACTGTGCTAGGTGTTGCAGAATAAAAAGACAATGAGACAATTCCAACTCTTAAGAACCTCATATTCTGAAAATACTAGGAAATATTTCTTCTATTTCCCCCTTTGCTAATCAGTAAAAAGATACTATTCTATATTGAATATCAATCCTGGGGCAGCTAGGTGGCAAAGTAGATAGAGTGTTGAGACTGAAGGCAGGAAGATCTGAATTCAAATCTGACCTCAAACACTTACTAGCTGGACAAGTCACTTAACCCTGTTTGCTTCACTTTCCTCAGCTGCAAAATAAGCTGGAGAAGGAAATGGAAAGGATCACAAAGAGTGAAATACAAATGAAACAACTGAATAACAACTTCCTGGCTCTATTGGAGCATATGATTAAAAAAAAAACTTTTCTGAATGCCACCTATAGGATTAAAGCTACTGTTCAAAGTTTATAGAACCATGGAATGTTAAAGCTAGAAGGGACATTTCAGCTAGGCCAACCCACCCATTTAACAGATGAAGAAACTAAGGCTCAGAGAAGTTAAATGCTTTGCTCAAGGTCACAAAGGTAGGAAATAGAAAACAAGTCTCCTGACTCTGAGTCAAGGGTTCTTTCCCCTGCATCATACTGTGTTCATTAAATTAACATCTGTACTGGTTGTGGTCACTGGTCCCATCTTGAACAAAATCTCTTAAGTATTTTTCCACTTTGGGTCAGGGGGTTTTATCAAATTGGAACCTAAATTAGAGGGTGAAGAATCAGGGAGGTGATATATTCCTTTCAGAGGCATTTTTTTTCTTTGTAAGTAATTATTTACAATATAACAACCCAATTCATTTCTAGAAATACGAATAAGAAATGACATCCCACTCAGCTGAGCCCAGGCCAGGGACTGCCAGAGAAGATCCACCATGTTGGATTCATGTTAGGGGTCAGTCATCAGGTGTGAGACATGGAGCAGAAGTGAAAGGTAAAAAAGTTTTATTACATAGAACTACAAGACAAAATAGCCAGAGTTTACCCAATATCCCAAAAGAAAAGTGAAATGGTTTATCCATGAGTAGAGTTCAATCTCTGAATATCAAATGCTGTCAGAAAAGAGTATATACTAAAATAGGGTCCGGATGCAAAGTTGCTCATCAGCAACATCAATAACATGGACAAACACATACTAAAGGACCAAAAGATGGGAGTTGCTCAGTTCCAGGAGCTTCCACTGCTGTGCTTCACTTCCTTAGCACCTTTTGAGTAGTTTTGAGTAGGTGAGTGGTACCCTATGATTCTCCTCACACCACCCTACAAACAAACACACACACACACACACACACACACACACACACACACTCCTCTTCCTACCTAGGAAACTGAAGCATTTACTGGTAACAGCAGTAGATGACAAACTCTTAAAAGCAAAAATATCTTCTTTTATGCTATTGGGTTCCAATTTTAGTTAAAATTATCATTCTGCCATAAGTATTACTGAGCTCTACTCAGTACTCTACTAGGTACACTGGGGAATACGTGGTTCTTGTCCTCCATGACCTTATAAGCTACTTGGGGAAATTATATTAATATAAATGACAAAATTATACAGCTATTTAGGATAGTCACAAATTGAGCAGTAAGTGATATAGTACAGAGAAGGTAGGTGGCACAATGGATCAAGTACCTAGAGTTGGGAAATTAGGAAGACCTGAGTTCAAATCCAGCCTCAGAAACTTACTGGCTATGACCCTGGACAAGTCTCAATCTTCTTTGCCTCAGTTTCCTCATCTGTAAAATGAATTGGAGAAGGAAACATCACAGCACTCCAATTTCATTGCCAAGAAAACCTCAAAAGAGGCCATGAAGAGTTGGATGTAATTGAAATGATAAAACAACAACAAATGAGTACTGAAGGAATTCAGAGAAAAAAAGAATCCAGTGAGTGTCAGAGCTGTGCTAGAAAGCTTTATCGAAGAGATGGCACATGAGTCAGAGACATTGAAGATGAGCAGGATTTAGACTGATAGAGGAAAAGGTATTACATCCCAAGATCAGTGCTAATCTAGCCTTCTCCTTCATTCTGGGAATTTTAGCTGTTATTACTCACCTACAGGTCAATGGACTAAGGATGCTGGAAGAATTCTAGTTATTTCATTGGCCGGTGATGGTTCCATGAATCACTGTTAGATTGTTTAGAAGATTTCTTAATCAGGAAAGATTCTTTTCTGCCATGTATATGAAAAACAATTTAGACAAACATAAGGAAAAAAGCAAACAAGGTAGGACAGAGTCACAAGGCTCTCAGATTGCTGGTATATGCTCTGTTTAATTCCAATGAACCCTCAGCAGTTTCCACCAGACCGCCTCTTTGTGCTGCTCCTATTCATCAAATGCTTTTACTTACAAAAGAGCATTCAACATAGATCCAAAAAGTATATCACTCACAATCTAAATATAACATGCTTAAAAAATACAGCAAATTTATTGAGTTTATCTTTATTTCCAGTTGAGATGTTTACTAATATGATAATGGGTAAGATGAGAATTCTCTTCTAAATTACTAAGTGTATTTCCATTGAACAGATTGCCAGACAGGCATTGGGGTATAGCTGATATAGTTTAGGGCAGGAGTCGGCAACATATGGCTCTCGAGTCATATCTGGCTCTTTTGAGGGCCAGATATGGCTCTTTCTGCAGGAGCTATAAAGTCAATTTTTTTTCAGGCACTGTTACAGGAGCGCGCACTGTGAGCACTGTATGGCTCTCATGAAATTACATTTTTAAAAAATGTGGCGTTTATGGCTCTCACGGCCAAAAAGGTTGCCAACCCCTGGTTTAGGGCATGGAGTCAGGAAGACTTGGATTCAAATCTTCTCTCTGTTATGGCTAAGAATAAATAACCTCATCTCTCCAATCATCAGTTTCCTAATCTATAAAATGGGAGGCATGAACTTGTATAGTCTCTTCTAGCTCTCAATCTGTGCTCCATGACCATTTGCTTTGAATTCAAAATGCCATTTTTTACCAGAGAAAAAAATATTATACACCCTTAGAAGCGAAGTCAATAAGAGTTTATTTCTGCTAGACTAACTTTCATTCCGAAGTAACTTCTTTTGACCCACAGCCTCTTCTTTCAAGGAATATTGCATTAGAACTGGTAGGGAACTTGGGTCATCTGATATAACCCCCCCTCACACCACTTAATTTTACACATAAGTAAACTAAGATCTAGAAATATGAAATTACTTCCTCAATGATTTTAGCCTACTCTTCAGACTTCAAATATACTTCAGAATTCAAATATACTTCAAATATACTGTCATTATATACATGTGATATTACATGTTATATAAAATACTATATTTTCTGTATTATAAACACCTACAGCTTTTGCCTCCTTCTCTTTATCCATTTCCTAAGTGGATTTCCTTTTTACCATTAGAAAAATCAAATATCTAAGCATGGAGAGATACCACTTCCAAATAGTTATTTTTCTTCTTTCCTTTAAGTTTTTCAAGGCAGCAATATTAAAAATCCCCAAAGCCAGAAGGATTTACAAGTGAATTCTACAAAATGTTTAAAGAACAATTAATCCTAATACTATATAAACTTTTTGAGAAAAGACAAAGAAGGAATCCTACCAAATTCCTTTTTTGGCACAAATATAGTGCTGATGCCTAAACCAGGAAGAGCAAACAGAGAAAGAAAACTATGGGTGGAGGGGAGCAGAACTAGGGGGGAGAAGTAGTGGGGGAAGAGAGGAAATCTTTCTTTAAATTTTACCTATTCATTCTGTCCAAAAAACCCAAACACCAAATAATTCTTCAATTAAATTTGAAAAGTTCAGCTTTAGAGACTAGAGCAGGAGTTCTTAACGTGTGTGTGTTTGCGTGTGTGTGTTGTAGATCCCTTTGTTAGTCTAGTAAAGCTTATAGAAACTTCTCAGAATAATTTTTAAATGTATGACATGAAACACATAGGATCACAAAAAATCAATAAATACAATTATTAAAATATTTAAAATAACAGCAACAAGTTCGTGGAATCCAAGTTTAAAATCCTGGTCTAGAGAAAGAAGGGTTGATAGGTACAATAGCAATCTTCTATAGGATGCAGATATAATTTTTATAGGGAGTTAAATTGTTACCATTCAATAAACTAATTTGGAAATGTGTTTATTGGGAGAAAGAGGTGGAGTTCAACTCATGGCAACAATGTGGAGAAAACTCTCCAGAAGCCACTCCACCCTCCACAAGCCCTTCAACCATGCAACAACACTGTCAAACAGGAAATCTGAGCCCATCCTAGTTCTGAAGCAACCCTCATGATAGTGGCCCAGCTCACTCTTTCCTAAGCTTAGTGCAAACACTAGAGAAAGACAGGCACACCCAAGTGATAGCAATGCAAGGTGCTAAACAGCCTCTCACACCCTTCTGAAACCATTCCTCTTGCACCAATGGTGAGTCCCAAAGGCGGGTGAATATCAGCAAGACTTTCTTTCAGTCTGAAGATTGGGATCACCTTCCATTCTTGGCATGACGATGAGGGACCAGGGGCAAAGAGGCTGTGAAATGGGGCATTTTCAATACAAATTAATATGGTTTATTAAAACTTTAAAGAATCCTTCATCCATTACTTAACTAGGATGAAACAATCACCACAACCTCATGGAGAGATGCTGGATGATCTATAATACCTGGATCATGTCTGTACTTTTCATTTCTAAGTTAGTTGCAATTCTGAATTCTTCCTGAAAACCCAAGCAATGCACATTGACAATTAGAGGCAGTAGAGCGGGTTCATGGATCACTTGGCCTATGAGGTTGTTTTTGTTTTCATTAGATGCAATACCATACCTAGTTGGGAGCCTTCGAGGTGATTGCACAATAGCAGCTTTTGGAGATTATGTTTCATGGTCGCAAAAAAAAAAAAATAATTGGTTTTAATAGGTTTTCACAATCTTATTATCTACTTAACCTTCCAAGATCATTACTCACCTAATTGCAAGCTCAAGGGGAAGATCATAGGGTATAGACTGAACTACAAAATCACAACAACAAAAAAGAAAATTCTATTCTTGACAACCACTGGGACTTCTTCAACCAAATAATAACCTTAACGATTTGAAGGGCTGGGGGATGGAAATAGAAGCATCGGCCTCTCAAAACACTGAAGATTTTTTTTCTCATTTGATAAGTTTCCAACCACAAAACAGAAATATATTCTCT
The DNA here is from genome assembly GCF_016433145.1 of Gracilinanus agilis. Lineage (NCBI taxonomy): Eukaryota > Metazoa > Chordata > Mammalia > Didelphimorphia > Didelphidae > Gracilinanus > Gracilinanus agilis. The sequence goes on from NC_058133.1 coordinate 355,190,098, forward strand.
TCCCCCAATTTTCTTTATAATTTTCTTATGAATGAATGCATACTCTTAGATCTGGTTGGCAAGATCAATTAGAATGATTGTGCTTCCCTGAAGGAATGGACATCAACCTCCCCAAAATGATGATCTACAGAGAACAACAGAGCTTCTGTACTTAGATAGTGAATTATGCGATCTTCAGTAAGTTACTTCATCTCTCTGGGCCTGTTTTGTAAGCTGTCAACTAAGGGATTTGGAATACATGATCCCAGCAATCTCTTCTCTCCCTAGATCTCTGATCCTGTAATTCTAAGGTCCATTATTAATTCATAATTTTAACATACTCTCTTTTTATATCTAAATACCAAAGTCAATTAAAATAAGTGCATCCTCTGATAAGAACAAATACCATACTTACAAAAACAATGAGCTACATAAAGGAATTGAGCTTCTGCCATACAGAGAGCATGAATTATATGATGTTGGGTAAATTATTTCATCTCTCTGGGTTTCACTTTTCTCTTCAATTAAATGGTTCTCCAGGGGTCCTTCCAGTTCTATTCTGTAAGTCTTTGCCTAGCTCTTGGGTATCAGAACTGGTTAGTCAGGTTATAAATGGTATTAATTAGCCCATCTACAAATTCAAGTGGCTTTGGTTTTGTCTTTATTTTTTATAAGAGGCTATATGGTGCAAAAAAATAATGTAGTGAAGTGGAAAGATTGTTGAGTCTGGGTTGAGAGAAATCTGGGTTCAAATCAAGTCTCAGACACCTACTAGCTGTGAGACCCCTGAGTAAATTGCCTCATTTCTGGGCCTCTGTTTCTCCAATTGTAAAATGGAATAATTGAGGACATTATAAGGAGATAAACATGTAAATGTCTTTATTTTTTTAACCCTTATCTTCCATCTTAGGCCTAAGGCAAAGAGTAAGGGCTGGGCAGTGGGTGTTTAGTGATTTTCCCAGAGTCCCACAGCTAGGAAGTATCTGAGGTCAAATTTGAACCTAGGACCTCCTATCTTCAGGCCTGAGTCTCTATCCACTGAGTCAGCTAGCTGCCCCTATACATTTTTTAAGATCTTTAAGAGTCGGTTATTACTATTTTGCACAAATACAGAAAGGAGCTCCAAAAACCTGTTTATATTGTGTCTTGAAAAAAATCTGGTACAGAAAAAAAGCCTTTCTCAGAATTGTCCTGTGCTCTTCTTGGCTTTTCCAAGATCTTTAATATATTGAATCCACAGAAGGGTTATAAAAATTGGATGACTCTTTGTATGTCCTAAGTCCTAGCACACAGCAATTTCTTCTTAGTATCACATTTTCATCGCCTGTGCAAACGTCCTTGTTTTTAACTCCTTTCTCAGTGATCCAAGGTAGGCTTTCTAGTTGGCCTGATTGTTCTACATCCTGTCCTCCCTTTTTGTTTTGATGCTCACGTGGTTGCCACTCAACTCAGGTCTCATGAGGTTGACGTGGCTCACACTGACAATTCAGTATGTGACATTGTCTGCCGGTGAAGATGTGAAGACACAATGGCACACTGACAGCTGGACTGACAGCTACAGAGGAGGAGCACACAGGAAAAACAAATCACCGTACATTTAGAGAAAGGTAATGTTACCATCCAGGAACAACATAATTCCATGATGTTGAGCCAGTCAAGAATAAGGGATACGTGCCTGTCACTGAATAAACTGAAGGGGAAAAGAAAGCCCCCGAGTTTGAAGTGTAGGAGTCTACTTTCTTCTGGTACTTCAATGTAAGCTTCTTTTGTAGGCTTATGTGGTCTTCTGCCCAAAGGAAATGAAGAAAAATTGTCTTCCTTAGGGAATAAGTATCACCAAGGGGAAAAAACCCAGAATTCCATTTGTCATGTTGCTTGGGTGTAGACAGGTATAGAACTCCCCACTCCTCAGGTACAGAGCAAAATTTATAGCATTATCCCAATAGTCAATCCTTCTCACTAAGTGATGACTGAATGCCATCAACATCTAACCCAGTGGTTCCCAAACTTTTTTGGCCTACCACCCCCTTTCCAGAAAAAGTGTTACTTAGTGCCCCCTGTCACATACTATCACCACCCCCTTACAGTTATTCACTGCCCCCAAATGCACCTGTGGCCATCACCACTTCCCTGGATTGCTGCAGCACCCACCAGGGGGCGGTGGCGCCCACTTTGGGAATCACTGATCTAACCAAAGGAACAAAACACCTTGAGGGTGATCCAAGAAGCTTTGTGTTCCAGGTAAACCATACCCCCACATCTTCTTCATTCACCACCTCTCCTCAGACTATGCCAGGGAGTCGGGAGCTCTGACCTCAGGACCTGGGAATAGCAGTGTCCACGGCCCAACAACTTTGCCCCAGCCTAGCCCTGTGGGCATCCTCAAAGGGAGCAGCTCCTGTGAGGAAGAGAATTACCAAACTTGTCACTACAAACACCATCCATCTGAAACCAACTGACACCAAAAGAGCACAGCTACTGAGGCAAAGGAAATTCACATCACCAAAGTCTTTGGCATTGTCAAATGGTCCAGCATTAGGTATTGGTATGATTTTATCAATAGAAATGTCATTAAAGAAGATATCTATGAGGGGCAGCTGGGTGGCTCAGTAGATTGGGAGCCAGACCTAGAGACAGGGAGGTCCTAGGTTCATATCTGACCTCAGACACTTTCTGGCTGTGTGACCCTGGGCAAGTCACTTAACCCCCATTGCCTAGCCCTTACCACTCTTCTGCCTTGGAGCCATTACACAGTATTGACTCCAAGATGGAAGGTAAGGGTTTAAAAAAAAAAAAGAAAATCTCTATGATCTACTTTGCTGGTGCACCCTAAAGACTATGGGACCTTTCTACCTTACTGAGATAGCTTGCTGCACAGTGATAGAGTGATGGACTGGATGACTTGAGTTCAAGTACAATCTTGGACACTTATTAGCTTTGTGGTTCTGGCAAGTCATTTACCTTCTGTCTGCCTCAGTTTTATCAACTGTAAAATGGGAACAATAACAGCACCTACTTCTCAAGGATGGTGTAAGGATCAAGTGAAATAATATTTGTACAATGCTACATAATGCTAACTATTATTGCAACTGAAATCTTTTTTCCAAGTTGTCTCCCCCCCCCCCACCGCAGAATGTGAGCACCTTAAGAAAGAACATGACTTGTTTTCCTGTTTGTATTCTTAGTGCTGAGCACAGTCTTTGCATCTAGTAAACACTTAATAAACTTCTTCATTTGTTCCTACATTCTATGTTGGTGGCCCCATGCTGAATCTACTAATCCTTCTACTTGGGCCTCAGGGTCTTCATTATCAACATGCAAATACTTAAGCAATGGTTCTCCTTGACTGTGGGGTGGTTCAGTTCTAGGTTTCTTGGTTTCTGGCAAGGTTGGCATCTGCCTGACTAGCTTCCTCTCAAAATCTCACCCTTAAGCAGAACAAATTCTATTGAGGAGCATTTTGAAGAGAAATTCTGTTTCCCCAAACCTTATGTATTACACACTCCTTCACACAAGGATGAAAGCATACGCCAAGTGAGCAATGCTTGCCAAAAGATTTTTCTCTTCTTTTCTTTTCCTTATCCAGACATCATTTAATCACATTTTTTATTTCTGGTATGGAAATTCCCTCCTTATATAGATTGCTAAGTCTTTTATAATTTAAAGTCTTGGAAAGTTCCCTGGGGCCTAATATATTAAGTGATTTGCCCATTATCATACAACTAATATGTGTCAGAGGCTATTTACCTTGAATATTGTAAGGATTATAGAAAATCAAGAATATAAAAGTTCTTTGTAAATAATAAAACATTCTACAAATTCAATGTATTATTATTTTCTGTATTACAATTACATTGTATATATGTATGTATTATACAAGAGTGCATGTGTATCGCATGTGTGTATAATGTATTATGATTTCAATAATTATAATAATGTACTATATGTTATACTCCATGAGAAGGAATATGAGAAAGCTTTCATAGGTGATTTTCTACAGCACAACATATCTTTACAATCATTCAATTGACTGAAAGGCAAAGCTAATTATGAGATCTCACCAGAGGTTTTTGTTGTTGTTAGTTTAAGTCATTGACTCTGTAGAGCAAAATATAGCTTTAAAAACTTTCCTCCAACAAGGCACCTTTCATACATGCTATAATAGATGAAGTCACAAAGATAACTTTATCCACTGATTCTCTGATTATCAGTAGCAAGATAAAAAAGGAGTTAAATCAAAACAGGGTCTTCATCAAAAATATGCAACTCTGTCATAGAGTACATACTGCATGGAAACCAAAGTGAATGGGGGTTATCTCTAGGTAGAGAGGTTCTCTAAGATATTCCTGTTTGGGAATGACATTTATTATTACAATAAAGACCCAGAAAAATCTTGGTTTCCTCAAGGATATTTATGGTCTCTTAAAAGAATCTGCTAAGAAACCACTCAGGAAAAATTAAATAGACGAAGAATGCCTTTGGAGTTGGATGGGTAACTTACTGAATTAGTCCATAAGCATCCGTTACACATATAGTAAGCTCCAGAGGTTCTCTAATAATCCCATTCATGCTAGCAGATTGGTTCCTCAGCATGCAGGTACTACTTAAGCCCTCAAAATCCTAGGGATAACCATGAGGAGTTGGAAACTGACTTTAATATAACATGGCTCATGAGTCCCCGCTAGTGTGTTTCCTAGAAAGATTGTTGATTGATTATCATTTAGAAAGGAATATTCAATTAAGTTTTAGAGAGGGGTATTTGCTAAGATGGTATGCTTGATCCAATTGGTACAAACATCTCCCATGGAAGTTGTATGCATAGTTCCTGGGGAAAATGAGTCTAATTTAGCACATCTGGTGAAGAGTGATTCACAGCTATCAGGTCTTTTTTCCGGGAGTCTTTAAGATGTCCCCAGTAGGTTTAAGATAATATTCTTCTGGAATCTAGTTGTCAGTGTGCATTTGGTATATCTTTATTCCCAAAGGAAACACTTTACGAGCTCTTCTAGAGATGCTACTAGGATGCTGAAGAGAAGTCCTCTGGAACCTCTAAAATTCACAAAGTCCTCCTCTGGTCAAGGGGAGACATAAATAATAGATGACCTCTAAGGAAGGTTTTTAATCTCCTCTTTATAGGTGATAAATAAATAGGTAGACAGCCAGGAAAAGCTGTATGTCTCAGGAATTTTTACATAATATATTGGTATCTACCAATAGATGATAACAGACCATAGAAATGTTTCTATCTTCCATACTTAAGGACAGGCCAAATATTATCATTTTTCTTTTCTATTTTTAGTCATCTGTCAACAGGGTTGAATTTCATATTTTCTCCCTTTTAGCCAGTCTACTTTCACGTTCCTGAACCTGTACTTCATTGTACAGGATCCAGACAATATTTTCATTCCAGGCCCACTAACCAAATGAAAGATTAGTTTCAGAGTATGCTATAAAAGAGGCTGCTATTTACCATATGCAAAGGAAAGAATAAGGAATATAAAGAGAGAGATCATCCACCCAAAAGACACCTACATTCGTAGTAATTGCTCCCTTTTCTTCCTCCCCTGGTAGCTCCAAGGTTCTGGAAATACTATAAACAACCAGTCAGATGCCAATGTGGAGGTCACTGTTCCTTTGGGCCACAATGCTCATACACAGGGTAAAATTGGTTTTAACCAAATTGATTTAGCTCACTGATCAGGAAAATTAAGTTTAATGTAATTTTCCACAAAGAGCAAAATATTTATTACGAGATGTAATCTTAATGAATACTTCTCACAACTATAAGGATTTACATTTATACAACACTTTAAGGTCACAATATTCAGAGATAATCCAGATGAATATTCTCATTTTCAGATGAGAAAACAGTGATTTAGAAGAGTGAAGTGAGCTCTCCAAAGTCACACAAGTATCAAGTTGTAGGGCCAGGATTTGAACAGAAACCTCCTAACTCCAAATCCAGCATTGTTCTCACCATTGTTCTCACACTGTATCTCTTCAGTTTTGGATTTCAATCTTAGAAAATAATACCTTTGCATTGATCATCATTATTTTATTCTGGTATTTTTTCAGATTATTCTTATAACTACATCAAAAGCATTTGAGAATTCAGTCATTTTAATTTACCAGAGAAAACTGAAAGCAGATCCTTATGAAGTCTTCAAGAAGTAAACCATCTCTGATTCAGTAGTCAATCATGTAAAATTGGCGAAGATGCTTTATCATCCTTTGTTAAAAGGAAAACAACCATAACAAAAATCAGACATTTAAATTGTTTTACTAGCAAGAAAATAACATATATCCTGGACATTTTTTTCATAATTCACATAGGTAATGATTACTAAAATAAATATGTATTTTTCTACTTTTATATATTATAAATGTACCTTACATAAGCTCTAAAGATATTATTCTAATTTCCACTCACATCGATGAATGAGTTCCACAAATAGTATCTACATTTCTCCCTGGGAATTCTAAAGGTATTCTTGAGGGAATCTAATATCTGATCTCTGATGTCATTGGCCCAAGCCTCCACAAGGATGCTTCTTCTAAGATTATAAATTGAGAATCAATTTAGTCAGCCAGCAATAAGAAGCTTTTTAGAAGGAGGTATTTATTGTGGTAGGATAAAATGAAGAGTTAATATAAAATATACTCATGAAAATGGATGATACTCTCCTAGAAGTACATATAAATGTCAGAAGAAAGTAGGCTCAAGATTAGGGAGTATATGTGATAAAGGAATAACTCACAGTTCTTGGTGGCTAGATAAAGTTCCCCTTGGGCTGGGGTCAAAATGCAGTCATTGGTATCTGCCAATATGAAAATACAGAAAGAGCACAGTCAGGAAGATGACAAACCCAATATATACTGGATCCTTCAAAGTTTCCAAAACTTTCCTCTAGCCAAGAGGGAGGAAATTAGGAATCTGACGTGTTGTCTCCTCTCCCAAAGTGGTTATTTCTCAAGGGTAGGTTGAAAGCCACGATTGGTCCACTTTCTGGAATTAATTCCTTCTTAACTTGCTTAATCTTTATGTATTTTATGGTCCCTAGAGCATGGCCAAGTTTCCTCAGCTTCTCTGAAATGATTCTTGAACAATTTCATCCCAGTTGAAAGGTCATTTCATTCTTAGTGAAAGACATAGATTTATATGAACCAATTGATTCAAAGAGACATCATACCAGAAAAAATAGACAATAATTATAACAAAGTAAATATAAATAACAACCCATAAAGGCCAACTCCTAAATACTTTGTAATGATAATGATAAGACCTCTCCCTGAAGAAAGTATAAGAAAATGTAGTTCCTTCCCTGTCTGGTGTGGAACATATAGCATAGGCTATGATGGAAGGACATTTCATATCCTATTAGATTCAGGTGATTTGTTGGTTAGTTCTCCTAAACAATTTGTTTTGTCTTTCTATCTTTTCTATTCTTTATTAGAAGGAATTAGAATTAGAAGGAATGGAATTAGAATTAGAAGGAATGGCTCACTGGGTAGAAGAGGGGGAATAATATCTTTGGAAATGAAGGTGGTATAAAAACAAAATGTTGTACAGAAAATATATCACATAGAAAATCTAAAATTTCAATAAATGCAGAAAATGAGGGGGAAGGTGGGATTCTCACCTCTAAGATCCCTTTCAAGTCAAAAATCTATGAGCACATGACCCAAACTATGAAAAGTTGCAATCTGTGTCAGTGGAAGAGAATAAATGCCAATAGAAATGAAATTACAGATCACTGAAATACTAAAGTAAGGCTACTAATTCTAAATGCATCATAAATTGTTGAAACAAACTAAGCTTTTTATAATGTTCTTCATATGAATATTCATTAATTAGCCCTAATAGCTACTAGATTGCATTTTGTTTTGATCCAGATCTCTTGCCAAGAACTCTTAGTGAGGAAATCCCTTCTATGAGTAGTTATAATAACTGTCTTGCTACTTATAGTTTTAAAGAATCCTCTGAGGCATTGAGAGGTTGTGACTACTGGTATGGCACAGAAGCAGAAGGTAATTCCTGACTCAGAGACCAGCTTTTTATCCACTTTGCCATGATACCTCCCTCTGGAACTGCCTCTGGAACTGAAAGTTGTTATTGCATGATGATATTCACTAATGAACTGACCACTTAAATTAGTTCCCACAACTTTAAAGGCTGGCTTTATGTTTAAAAGAGAGAGAGAGAGAGAGAGAGAGAGAGAGAGAGAGAGAGAGAGAGAGAGAGAGAGAGAGAGAGAGCAGAGCCACAATAGCAAACATAGACTTGGACCCTGCTGAAATCTGCTTGTAATGTCCCTCCAAACAACTATAAAGTAATACCTCAAATCAAATTTTGGAGTGGCAGAACCAATAAAAGTTCAGAAATAGACATTTTTTCAACCCAAGACAACTTAGGAAACCCACAGAAGGGAGCTGTAATACCAGAGTGGGCCTAAAGCTTGGCAGGGACACCAAGAGAGGGCCTTGGAGGTACCTGTGACAGCAACAGCAACAACAATTTTAGAAGGTCTTAGCCCAGAGACTATAAATGGGATTAGAACTGGTCAGAAAGAGATTACAGGGAACCCTTTTTTGGTGCTGGGGACAGATGATGCTGATTTTCCATTCTGTTGCCCATAAGCAGTTCTAGGTTGCAGTTTCAAAAGGCATCTCCACTTCTGATCAGTCACAAGGAAGTAAGAACCTTGATCACAATCCCAGAGCCAAGAGGAGCACTAGTACTTGTAACTATAGGGAAACAGAGGCCCTCCCTGGGTAAATACCAGAGAATAGGCTAGGAGAATAGTAACCATACCTCTCATCGGATAACATCACCTTAGAAGCACCAAAAACTTACAGACCCCCAAAGTTAGCTCTGAAAACAGCAGCACAAACATGCCTGAAATTTAAGATAGTGTCTCCCCAACCCAAGATGAATAGAGTCTAACTTTAACATGAAGTTCAAAGTCAAGAAAAACACAAATAAATTAGCAAAAAAAAAAAATCCAAAAAAAGAAGCCAGTAAAAAACTACAGTAGCAGAGAAGATCAAGACATAAACTTAGACAAAAACAACAATGTGAAAATAGCTACAAGCAAAGCCTCAAAGAAAAAAGTTAATTGGATCCAAAATCAGCAAGAATCCCTGGAAGAGTCAAAGAAAGAAAGAGATAAAAGTGGTAGAGGAAAAATTGAGAAAAGAAATGAGAGTGCTATAAGAAAATTATGAAAAGAGAATTAACTGCTTTGTAAAAAACACAATTGGCTTAATGGTGAAAGAGACACAAAAATTCACTAAAGAAAAGAATTTTCTTAAAAGGCAGATAATGACAAATGGAAAGAGATACAAAAGCTCCCTGAAGAAAATAATTCCTTAAAAATTAGAATTGGGCAAGTGGAAACTAATGATTCCACAAGATTTTAAGGAAAAAATAAAACAAAATTGAAAGAATAAAAAATATGGAAATATAAAATATCTCATTGAAAAAGTAATTTACCAATACCTATAAATTAAGAAAATGGAGAGAGTGATCCCTGAAGAAAAATAGATTTTTGAGCAGGACACGATAAAAAGAGAGAGGGAGGTTAAACAAACAATACAGAGGGAAATACATAGTGACATAACTATGAATTTCTCTTTCTAACTCAACATCAAAATATTTTACAAGCTTTTCTAATAAAAACTTCATTTCTCAAATATTTAGGGACTTAAGTCAAGAGCTATTACCTAATTGATAAATGATCAAAAGAGATAAAAAGACAGTTTTCAGAAGAAGAAATCAAAGTTATCTAAATTTGTATTTAAAAAATGCTCTCCATCTTGCCACCCATCTTTCTTCCCATCACTCAGCTAGCAGGTATCTCAACCAAAAAGAAGAAATCAAGATGAGGTTTAAGCCAATTTGGCTACAAGTTAACAACTCTAACTAAAAATTGTGATGAGAGAGGAAGTTGAAATTACTGACAAAAATTATTTTTGGAGATAATACATAGATCTAAATTTTCATTGTCTCCCTATTTTATGGGATAGGGACATATGCCTGAAGTTCTTAGATAAAATTCCATTTTTCCCTGTCATTGCTTAATGTTACTACCATATCAACTTTAAGATTTGGATTTTTGTAGAACTGCTCTAATCTGCCAGACTGTATCATTTTTAAAGAACACTCACATATGTCTTTCTGCAAAAAATTATAAACACAGATGCAAAATATTGCACTATTTGGATCTGTCTGTTGGTAGTGACACCCACACACTCATTAGAGCAAGAAAACAGTGGTTTTCTATAAGATGAGTAGGTGGACCAAAAGTGGTAGTTTTCAGAGAGGAACAGAATTGAAATGACTCTAGTGTTCTCATTTCTGACTTGTGTCTTTGGTTTGCTCTACTCCATGGAGGAGTTCAAGATGGATGGCTTCTCTCTCAGCAATACACAAAACTACCAGAATGTTTTCTCAAGCCAAAGACTCATTTAGAGATTCTTTGTGTCTTAGTTTGGGAAAGAAAAAATAGAATCGAGAACAAATCAGATTACACACTCATTCCACTTTGTATGAAAAAGAGGTAGGTTATTTTCTTTTAATTGTTATATGATTTTTAAAAATTCCTCTTTAATTAATTTGGTCAATTTGTTGTGGGCCTGGGTAAACTTATTTCTTTGGTATCCTGAATATATGGAGAGCTAGGAGGCATGGCAGAGAAGAGTTCTGAATCTGGAATCAGGAAAGACTTCTGAATTCAAATCCAGCCTCAGACATTTATTAAGCTGTGTAACCCTGGACAAGTCACTTAATCCTGTCTTCTCAGTTTCCTCATCTGTAAAATGAGCTAGAGAATGAAATGCAAACAAAAAGCAAATGGGGTCACAGAGTCTGACATGACTGAAAAGAATGACTAAACAACTAAACCCTAAATACAGCCAAGTTGGAAGCTTCTTTACTGGTACCCATTTCTATGAAAAGAAGGTATTATGTATATTAAAGTACCCTGATTTTGGACTTAAGATCCTGACATAATAGTACTTTCAGGTAGTAATAGAGTTCATTGGCATAGAGAACTATCTAGATAAGGAAACTCTCTACCAAAGGAAATCATCACCTTCTCTACAACTTATAGTCTTAGAGAGTTGCCTAGAACCCTGAGAATTTAAAATAACATAGCCAGTATGATCCAGAGTCAGGATAGAAAATCATGTCTTCCTGACTTCTAGGCAAGCTCTTATACCTCTCCTCTCTCAGATTTTCTGTTGCTTTTGAATGATCTGACAAGCTATTAGAGGCCATAAGAGAAAGTAGCAAGGGCCATGCTGGTCATCACCCCAAAGAACTTACAGTCTAGTTGGAAAAACAAGACTAACTTCATAACAAGAAGCTTTGAAATTTTTTGAGCACTGAAATAAGTAACATGATAAAAGTACTTTTTAAAGTAAAAGATCCTGGTGGCAGAATACAGGCAAATTAGGGATGGGTAGGTAATTTTTAAATGGGGGTAATAAAAAAAAGTCTTTTATTGTGATACCATTATGATAAAATAAGGATCTAGGGTACTGTGATATCAGTAAAAATGGGGAGAAAAACCTGGATAGGAGAATTGTTTCCAAAAAATTTCTTCTCTCTCAACATTCTATTCCTTGATAATCTCATTCACTCCCATAGTTTCAACAATCAGTTCTTCACAGTTGATTTCCAAATCAACATTTCCATTCTTGACTTCTTTCCTGAACTATATACCTATATCTCTAATTATCTAGAAAACAAGCTAGAACTGGATGTTCCTCCAGCACTTCAAGCTCAAGGTGGCCAAATTTGAGCTCAGCTATCCTCTTCAGATCCCTTTTAACTACATTGTTTCTTCCTGTGGTACCATTATTAATCCTGTTTCTTGGGGATATCCTCGACTCCTCTTCCTACCTCAACACTCATATGCAATCAGTTCTCAAGTCTTGTCAATCCCACCACAACACCTCTCATATATTTATCTTCATTTCTATTCCCACTTTCACCACTATAATATAAACCACTTCCCCCAAACCCATGACCACCCAGTCCTTTTGCTTCAGATTTCTAGCAGCACTTTGCCTCAATATCTTCTTTGTTCTTAGCTTACTCTCTCTTTTACTGCAGCTATTTTTGTTTGGCTTCCACTTGATCTAATCATATGTTCCCTGAGAACAAATGCTATGATGTCCATACTTTTGTTTCCCAAATTCCTAACATAGTGCCTTGCTTAAATTAAGTACTTACAATGTGAGTTCCCTATGAGCAGGGACCATCTTGCTTTTGAATTTATATCCCAGTGTTTAGCAGAGTACTCAGCATATAGTAAACACAATAAATAAATATTTTTCAATTATTCACTTATCAATTGTTCAAAGTCTATTCTCTTTCCATCATCTCTTTTTTCCATTGTCTCTTTTCTCTTGCTTACAAAATAGTCTTTCGTTTGTATGGAATGATTTAATTATAGCTAGAGCTGAAAGAAACATTAGAAGTCATCTAATCTAAACCCTCATTTTGGAAATGGACAAAATGAAGCCCAAAAGTTGTCACTCTTCTAATGTCTCACAGACCTTGCAATGAACAAAGATAAGGTTTGAAAACAGGATCTCTGAACCTAAAACCATTCTTTTTTCTGCTACACTACTCTGCCTCTCAAAACCATGTTGTATCTATGCTAAAAATCATCAATAGCTTCCTATTAACCTTCCGAGATAAATTCAAATGCTCATGCTTGACATTCAGGTCTTTTACATCTGGTTCCACTCTACCCTTCAGCTTTATCTCGTATTACTCCGTCCACATATTCTAAATATCAAATAATTACGATATTCTTTATCTACTAACCATTCCCTGTATTCTCTTATTTCCTAGAGTACTTAAAAAATAATTATTGAAATTAAACGAAAATGCAATATGACAAATTAATTGCCTGGATATAGAGCACAAAAGAGTGATAAAAGAGTTGAAGATGGCTCTGTAGTTTTGAGCTATTGAGATTACTACAAGAATAGTTATGCCACTAAAGGAGGGAAATGGAGGAGAAGCTCTTTGAAGGAGAATCTGATGGGGAACTGTTGAGCTTGAGATGAAAGAACAAAAAGTAGAAAGGTCTAATTGGGAAGGTAATGAGACAAGATTGTGTCAGATTATATAGCTAGGGACAAAGATTTAGGAGTTGTCGTCATAGAGGAAATAAATGAGGTCATGAGAATAGATGAGAACCCCAAAAGAAAGAATTTGGAAAACTAAGAGTAAAATGTCAAAGCAATAGTGTCAAACTCCAATAGAAATTATCCCAACTATCTGCACATTGACATAGAAAGTCAAAACATCAATATTCTTTAAATTGTGTTGTATTTTCATTTATTTTGTTAAACATTTCCCAATTATGTTTTAATCTGATGGGCTACTTTTATAAGTTTTGTGGACACATGTGAGTTTGACACCCCTGACCTCATGAATCGAGAGAGCTTCAATGCTCAGTGCTAATGATATTTTGTTAAAATAAATTTATCACACATAGAACATTTTTTAAAATTATCCCCCTATCACGTGTCCATCAACTGGGGAATGGCTGAACAAATTGTGGTATCTGATGGTGATGGAATACTATTGTGCTATAAGGAATGATGAACTGCTTGATTTTTATATGAACTGAAAAGACCTCCATGAATGGATGCAAAGTGAAATGAGCAGAACCAGGAGAACATTGTACACAAATACTGAAACATTGCGGGATGATCAAATGTAATAGACTCTGCTACTAATATAATGATCAAGAACAATCCCATGGAACTTATTAAAAAAAAGAATGCTATCCACATCTAGAGAAAGAACTAGGGGAGTAGAAAAGCTGAAGAAAAACATGATTTATCAGTTGGTTATATGGGTATATGGTTTGGGGTTGTGGTTTTTAAAAGATTACTTCATTACAAAAAATGAATAACATAGAAATAGGTTTTGAGTAATAAGATATGTATAACCCAGCGGAATTGTTTGTCAGCTCCAGGAGTGAGGAGGGAAGAGGGGAGAGAGAGAGAACATGAATCATGTAACCATGGAAAAATATTCTTTAAAAAATAAGCAAAATAATGTGGAAAAAATTATCCCCTTATCTGTGTTAAGTGAAGTTTGAAATATATATTTAAAAAATAATTTTTATATGTTTTTGCTGACTTGGTCATTACAATATATTTCATTTTAGAAGAGCAGATCTGTATACAGGCTATTTAATTCTACTGCATTTGGAGTAGCTAGTAGCAGACAATTAATGGTGCTTTGAGAAATAGCGCTATAAGGCAATTCTTCAGGCCTTCCTCACATATAGATAGCTGATAAAGAGTTTTTAGCATAAGATTCAAATATACTCTTTTCCTTTAAGTGGCATTTATTAAAATAAAGTTACTTAACCATCGCTATAAAAAAAGTTGAAATGAAAAGTCTAGACCAAAAAGAAAAAAAGTGATCCAAAGAACAAGAAATAAATACAAACTCCTAGCTATAGATTGGTAATTTTGCCACTAAACTCAATTATTATCATTCAATCTTTTTTTTAAACTCTTACCTTCCATCTTGAAATTGATACTAAGTATTGGTTCTAAGGCAGAAGAGAGGTAAAGACTACATAACTGAGGCTAAGTGACTTGCCCAAGATCACCCAGCTAGGAATTATCTGAATCCAAATTTGAACCCAGGACCTCCCATTTCTAGGTATGGCAGCCTATCCACTGAGTCACCTAGCAGCCTTCACCTATGTAATTTCTTTTTTTTTTAACTCTTACCTTCCATCTTAGAATCAATACTAAGTATTAGTTCTAAGGCAGAAGAGAGGTAAGGGTTAGGCAATGGGGATTAAGTGACTTGCCTACGGTCACACAGGTAGGAAATGTCTGAGACCAAATTTGAACCCAAGCCTGGCTCTCTATCCACTGAGCCATCTAGCTGCCCCATTTAATATGATTTCTTAAGGGAAAAAAATTGTCCTGTTTTACATTTGAGGCAGAGGTGGCACAATGAACAGAGACATGGGCCTTTAGACCCAAAGATGAGTTCAACCCTAGCCTTGAACATTTAACATTTTTCTGCGTTGGTTTCTCCTACTATTAAATGGGGATAATAACAATTCCTATTTCACAAAGTTGTAAGCAATAAATGAGACAATAATTGTAAAGCACTTAGCAGAGTACCTAGCACATAGCAGATGCTATATAAATGCGTATTCCCTTTCTCTTCTCCTTCTTTTCCAATTTCTAAGCTCCCACCTCGAATCTTCTTTCCTACTTAACGAACAGAAAAGAGAGAAAATAAAAATTATAGAAGGCATTACATTTGCAAATTTCATCTATCAATGACTAAAATAATGATAAGAAGAAGCATGGTACAGTGAATAGAGAGCCATCCATGGAAGTCAAGAAGTCTTGAATTAATTGCCCACCTCTGATACATACTGGCTTTGTGACTCTGGGCTCATTGTTTAACCTTTCAGTTAACCAGGCCACTCTCTAAGGCGATAAGATATAAATATGCATTGCTACAGAGTATTTCTGCAAGTCAAGTTCACTAACCAGTGAAATCTTAAGTCCAGTCCCATCTTCCAAAATAATGGCTTCCCTTCTTTTTTTCCATTAAGTTACCTGAACAACCAAACTTTTATGTGAGTCACTTCAACCCTTCTTAAAGCTCACACCAAAGAAAAGATGATTTTCAAACTACTAGAGCAGGGGTCAGCAACGTATGGCTCTCGAGCCATATCTGGCTCTTTTGAGGGCCTCAAAAGAGCCAGATATGGCTCTTTCTACAAGAGCCATAAAGTCAATTTTTTTTCAGGCATTGTTACAGGAGCGCACACTGTGAGCACTGTACGGCTCTCATGAAATTACATTTTTAAAAATGTGGCGTTTATGGCTCTCATGGCCAAAAAGGTTGTCAACCCCTGTACTAGAGTATACTTTAGCCAATAATTTCCAGCAGATTTTTTGAAGCTGACTTTCCGCCTTTTCTTAATTTTTCTTGATATCTTTTGTTTTCACATCACTTAACTTCCCCTGAACTCTTAAAAATTCACATGAACTAAACAAGATTATATTTATTTATTTGTTTGTTTGTTTATTTTATTGGCTTCAAGGCAGAAGAGTGGTAAGGGTAGGCAATGGGGGTCAAGTGACTTGCCCAGGGTCACACAGCTGGAAAGTGTCTGAGGCTAGATTTGAACCTAGGACCTCCCATCTCTAGGCCTGAACAAGATTGTATTTAAACAAAGTATTTATGCTGCATGGTAGAGCCCAAGACAGGCTCACCTCTGGGTGATATCCACAACACTGATTAAAATCTCGCCAATTTTAACTGGTGTCCTACACATATCGTTATCAGAAATGCATTTTCAATAAGACAAGACCCAGAACTGTCGAGAGAAATTGTGAGTCAGAGGAGGAAAGTCCTGGCAGTATCGGACTTAGGGTCAAAACCAAATATCACTTGGTTCCAAATGGGGCTAGCAAGGAACCAGTTTGAGGATTTGGGAAAAAATATTGAAGTACCAAGAGAGTGATGATTTGTTCTAGACAATCATGTCAATTTGTCCTACTTTTTTTTTAATGCCAAGTCACATATCCTTAGCCCCCTTTCTTCACTCCCTACTACCCATTGTCACCTACACTAACAGCCAAAACTAGAATCTTGAATGATTATATGATGGTTTCTTCTCAATTCGTGAGCAAACTCTTAGAACTCTTAGAGTCCTAAAGAAATGTTGGCATTTACTGCCTGGGTAGAGTAAAAACAGAATAACAAGAATGATGGATATTCTTGAAAAAGGATACTTTGGTGCATATGACACTGAATCAGCCAGACTTTTCTCTGGTGAAACTACAAGGCGAGGAAATTCTGCAACAGAAAAAGAGATTTAGATCCTGTCCCATGCTCCTCTGCTTTGAGAATCCAAGTGAAAATAGGCACTTTGACCCTGATGAGCTTAACTGGTCTCATGAACACTACTCTCTTTTCTATGAAAGAAACAAGTGCTACAGGAAATGCCTTTGATCAAGAGAATTTTCTTCCATCTCTGGGATTCCACAGGGGAAAACATACACTGAAATTGGGTTGAGAATTCACAGGCTATATGGCATCCTAAGATGCTAAAAATTATTTTAAGTGGAAGTTGATTGTAGGGAATGCCTCAGAAATGTTCCGACTCTAAGACCCTGAAGGTATAAAGACAAACACAGATGGTCAGTATGTGAAATGTGGTAGAAATATAAAGGAAAAAAGAATAGGAAAAAACCCCTACTATCCATGGACACTTGGGGTTAAACGATGTTCACAGAGTCAAATCCTACCATGCCAGGGCAAAGTAAACACATCAAGCAAGAACAGCATTCATCTGACAATAATTTATTTTTTCAAATTTCTTTAGCTCTGCTCTAAAATTTATTGATGCACACAACACTAGAAACCAGAAGGGAAGAAAAACTCTTAACTACACTACAGTAGCCTCTTGTTAGTATAAAGGCAACAAATGAAATTTTCCCCTCATCATCCCACTTTCCGATCTTTTGTTGTTGTTCAGTCATCTGAGTCGTGTCCGACTCTTGTTTTTTGATATTTTCTTGGCAAAGATACTGGGGTGATTCGCTGTTTCCTTCTCTGGCTCATTTTACAGATGAGGAAACTGAGGCAAAGAGGGTTAAGTGACTTGCAGAGGGACACACCGCTAGTAAGGATCTGAAGCCAGATTTGAATTCATGAAGTTGAGTCTTGCTGGTTCCAGGTCTGGCAATCTATCCATTGGGCCATCTACTGAATCTTTAGGACAGGAAAGGGGACTACACCTTGATTTCATTTAGGTAACTATACTCCTAGTTAAGTAAACTCCCTCTATCACTGCAGGTTGACACCTTCTCTGAAAGCTCTAGCTTAGAAAATTGCCTAGAATATTGAGAGCTAAGTGACTTATTCAGCAAAGATACATAACCATACCTGTCAGAGGGAGGACTAGAACTTATATCTTTCTGGCTTCAAGGCAGGCTCTCTATCCTCTCAATATGAAAGTATAAAAAGTTTAGGTCAGTCCATAAGCCACTGGACAATTCCAGAGAGTCCTCCATATATATTTGTTCATAGATTATAGTTTCCAGTGACCAAGAAGGTTCTGTTGATTCACTTAATAATAATAACTAGTATTTATAAAGCACTTTAAAGTTTGCAGAGCTGTTTGCAAAAATCATACTTTTGGATCCTTGCAACAACTCTGTGTGAAATACTCTGTTTTACAGTTGAGGTAACTGAGGCAGATAAAGATTACGTGGTTTGCCCAAGGTCACACAGCTGGTGTCTAAGCCTGGATTTGAACTCATGTCTTCCTGATTCCAGGCCCAGAGCTCACTGTTCCATCTATAATGTCACCTACCTGCTTTAGCTAGTTATTCACAAAGGAGACATTTGCCCAGTGATTGCAGAGAATTTAAAATGGGATCTTCAAACCTCTGAAAATATACTCCCTCTTATAGATAAAGAATGCTATAAAAATCCAAAGTCCCCAGCAAAGAAACTCTCAAAGGATCCCCACAAATGCAAAGAGCCAAATTTTAATCCAGACGATGCCCCATGTGTAACACTGACCATCAAGGCCCTTGTTTTCTGGAAGGCTGAGGGTACATTGTTTCCACGTCAGTATCTTCAAGGAGATGGGGGACCCAGGCTCTCCACAAATGGCTCCCGCCTCTACCAATAGTATGTCCTCAGGAATGTGGATCTTCTGCACTCTAGGTCCATTAGCTACTGATATTCACATTAGCTTTCACACAGAAATATTTGCTTCAAAAAGTATAATCGTGGCTTTATGGAATATCAAGGAAATTTAAGAATTCAACAAAGTTATTTTGATGTTAAACAATATATTCTGGTCACTGAGAATGATCATGCTTTATGCAAATGACCAGTTTTAGACATAAAAATTGTGAAATCTCTAGAAAATTTTGGGTGTTCTTTCTTTGATAGTTCAGAAAGCACTTTAAGACTAAATAGATTTTCCATCATTTTCATGTTTGCTTCCAATTTGACTACATTTTATAATATTAAGATAAAACACAATTTTTGGTATTTCCTGGCACATAAGATAAATAAATAAATGAGGAAAAATATTTTTAAAAACTATAATCGCAAATAGATATATTTCCTCGAACATGTGAGAGACATTATCCCCTCCCCATGAGTTCCTGGGGAGCAGAAGTGAATTAGGTTTATAGTTTAGCTTAGTTGCCTTAGAGCACATGTCCAAGTTCAAAACCCTCCTTAGACTGGACTCTCGGTACCCTGGTTCCTCAGAACTTCCATGCAGTCTGGCACTACCTTGGCTCAAAAAGCATGTTGCAAAGGATGGCAGAGAAGAATAAAGCTGAAAAAGGCTCAGTCTCACCAGTTTTAAAGCCTCAGGAAGACAATCAAAAGAGGCTACCCCCATCCACGCAGTAAGGGGCATAGAGAGCTCCATGTTATTCAAACTGGGCATGCCCTCAAGGATATCTCCATGTTAGAACTAGACATGCCAGGGAAGCCCAGGTTACTCAGGAAAAACTTATCTGGGGTAGGAGAAGAGGAAATAGTAGCTACCTACCTGACCAAAAAGATTAACAACAATCATCTAGGTCCAAACTAAATCAGCAGGTCAATCAGAAATCTTTCAAATAGGGAAATGTAGGTTGTTAGAGATAGAAGGAAGCTTAGAGATCAATCTTTTCCATTTTTCAGGTGAGGAAAATGAAGTCAATAAGCCATTTCTTGGTGTTATGAGGTGTCAGGCATTTGCTAAGCACTAGGGATATAAAGAAACTCAAAATTACCTCCAGGAGCCCACATTCTAAGAGAGGATACAACCCACAAAAAACTGTGTCCATAAAAGATATATACCACATAAATGGGAAGTAGTCCTGGGGCTGATGGGAAATGAAATTGTCTTACAGAAAGTGAGTTCCAAGCTGAGGTCTAGAGAGATAAAATGACTTGTCTTTAGATGCCAGCTTGATTTAGCAGATAGCACTAGATTTGTATTCAGGAAGACTTGAATTCAAATTGTAGCTGAGACATTTATTTTTTTTCTGTGACGTTTCCCCAAAATTAATCTTTTTTAACATCTCACCCTCAGTTTACTCAGCTATAAAATAGAGATGATAGTAGCACCTACCTCATTGAATTATTTTATGCTAAAATTAGATATTGCAGGTTGTGGCACTCTACAAACCTTAAAGCCCTAAATAATCATCAGCTATTACTTTTTAGTGGAAGATAGGTGGCTCAGTGAATAGAGTGCCAGGTCTGGAGTCAGGTACACCTGAGTTCAAAACCAGCCTCAGACACTTACTAGCTATGTGACCCTAGACAAGTAATTTAACCTCTGTTTGCCTTAAGCCACTGGAAAAGGAAATGGCAAACCACTCCAGTTTCTCAGGCAGCTAGTGTTGCAGTGGATAGAGTGACAGGCCTGCAGTCTGAAAGACTCACCTTCCTAAATTCAAATCCACCCTCGGATAGCTGTGTGATCCTGGGTATGTCACTTCACTCTCTTTGCCTCAGTTTCCTAATCTGTAAAATAAGCTAGAGAAGGAATGGCAAACTACTCCAGTTATCTTTGCCAAGAAAACCCCAAATGGGGTCACAAAGAGTTGAACATATCTTTTTTTAAAAATAAATTTGTTTCATTAATTAATTTAGAATATTTTTGCCATGGTTACATGATTCATGTTCTTTCCTTCCCCTCCCTGAGCCAAAAGTTGGACACATCTGACAACAATTATTTAAGATAACACATCTAGCCATTTGTCAGAACTAGAAGAGAACCAATCTCCCTTCTGTCCAGTCTTAAGGGTTTCACATAAAAATTCTAGCTTGCTGTGTATTTGAGGTATTGATTTCCTAATATTGACCATTTGTTATTACATACTACAAGTGATTAGTCAATAAATAAATATTAATTAAGTACCTACTGTGCTAAAGGCTAAGGATACAAAAAAATGCAAAAGATAGTCCCTGGGGGGCAGCTGGGTAGCTCAGTGGATTGAGAGCCAGACCTAGAGACAGGAGGTCCTAGGTTCAAATCCAGCCTCAGACACTTCCCAGCTATGTGACCCTGGCAGGCAAGTCACTTGACTCCCATTGCCCACCCTTACCACTCTTCCACCTAGGAGCCAATACACAGAAGTTAAGGGTTTAAAAAAAAAAAAGATAGTCCCTGCTCTCAAAGGACACACAGTCTAATGGGTGAGACAACACTAAAATTAACTGTACAATAGTTATTTGTACATGATAAATTGGGAATAATTGAAAGAGAAAAGATAATAGCAGTAAGGGAGATCAGGAAATGCTCTTGTCTTGATTGTTTAGCTCTCATTTATTTCCTTATAATTTAAAATGGCAATGAATTTTCTCCTTGGATCCATTTGACCAGTAGCTTTGCCCCAACATTTTCCCCTTCCCTTTCTCTCATAGCTTAGGGGAAAGTTGTTCCCTTAAACCTCAGAAAGGAAATCAATACTTCTGTTGATTATTTTTTCTTTTTTCTAAAAATTATTTGTTGATAACCTTTAAAAAAATATCACTATCTCTTCCTAATGACTTGCCACCATCAATCAGAGCAGCATCAAGAAGTCAACAAATTGTCCAGGCCTGACCTGACAACATACGTCTCATTCTTTACCCATTGCCCCTGCTTCTAAACTGAGAAGCTATAGAACCATTCTCTCGGTCCTCTGAAATCTTGATTGGTCATGGTGTGGACCAGAATCCTGCTTAACTTTTTATTTTCTACAATGCAAAATGATAACATGAAGCCAGAGGGGTTCCATGTGTTTTCTCGTTTCTGATGTAGCGTGGGCAGCACAAGAGCTCTTTAAACTGCAGTCATCTTTCCAGTGGGCTCTAGGAGCCAGCTTTCAATCTCTAGAAAGTCAGGGCTGCTGGAGAGTTTTAACAGGGGACCTGGATGATGTTCCAAACCTCCTCCTTTATATTTTTGGAAGGACAAAGAAGAAAATTTATTCTGGCTCCCAAGATCAGAAGTGATATTCAGATTAGAATCTCCCTCTCTCTCTCTTTTTTTAAATGCATGTTTTGAATGTTGCCAAGAGCCAGCTGTTCAAAGATGAACTGTTTGGAGTTCTCCTTACATGCAACTCTGCTGCCCAGGCTTGGAGCCTGGTAGTTGTGTTTAGGGTTGTTTCTAAAACTTTCTTCTTATTTGTTGTTTCCTTTAAAGATTAAAGTTTACACGTACACACACACACACACACACACACACACACACACACACACACACCAGTGGGAGTAAACAGTCTGGTGGCAGGGAGGGGGCAGGGAAAACGACTTTCTCTGTTGAGAGTCCTAGATTTTCTGAAATGATTAAGTTCCTAAGACTCAGATGCAGCTCACACACTTTCAAGTCAGAATGCTGACTCATGTCCTCCCCTTCAGGGTGCCGGAAAGGAAGGGTGGAGTTGGAAGATTTGGGGTTAGGGAGGGGAATAAGGGTTGGCTGGAACGAGAAAGAAGAGGGGAAGGGGAACCAATCTTTAATTGACATCAGTGAGAATCCATTGATCTAATATACAGATTGCAGCCAAATTCTTCATTTCCTTGAAGACCCATGAACCATACGTGAACTCATCCCAAGTCCATGAGACAGTTATTTCCCAGTTTCACTGTCAATTCTTTCTTGATTTTCCTATGCAGCCCACACAGTTGCTAATCAGTCCCTAAGAAGGGGTGGGGCAAACATATTAGAAACTATTTCTGGTTATATTTTAGGAATGAATGAAATGAGTCAAATGAATTGAGGAAAGATAGAAGAAAAATCCCCCACTATAAATATAGAAGAGAAACCTTGCTGAGATTTGAGAAAGATAGTTGCCCCAAAGTTTTCAGTGGTCTTGTATTTTTTTTATTTCAACTATCCAAACATATTAGTGCTTGGCTTAAGTGAATCTCGAAGTTCTTAACTTATCAATAATTTTACTTAATATAGGCAATATATAATTTGACCATTTGCATGACTGGAGGCATCTCACAAAGGTCTCCCTGTGGTAGAATTGTAATTAGGCAAATTCAGTTGGAGAAGAGGAGGCATAAAATGCTGCTTATGAAATGACCACTCCTATGAGGAACTCGAAAGCCAGGGTACAGGAAGTAGGTTATGCTTGGCATGGGAAAAACAGGTATACAAAGAAAAGAGAATGATCTGAAGGTCTCTAGATAACAGCAAGAAGGATTTGGACAGGGTGACATGAACTTTAAAGGAAGACAGGTGATTGCTAAGTGATGATGGTCAAGGTGGGGGGTTTGAAAGTTGCAGTGAGAAGCCAAGAGTATCCCCCAGCTTCTTCTCCTGGTCCCAAGTATCAGGGAGCTTGATAGGGTATAAAAGATGTAGCAAGATCAGGAAAAAGTTAACTTTTAGTGATCACCAAAAGACAGAAAGACTATGAGAAGACAGAATCTAAAATGAATATAGGAATGTTCCAGAGGAAACAATAAAGAGGAAAGACAGGAAGAAAGGGGATTAGGAGGATAAGACTGATCCAGATGGGGACGAGACTACAGATACAGAGAATAGTAGAAGGAAGAGATTTACAACTAGGGAAAAAAGAGGTTCTGAATCATATAAGGGATCAAAAGGTAGGAAAATGCTAACTATGGCACATGGGGAGCACCAAGAGAAGTGAAATGGACTCTAGGGTTTTAATTAGGATAGTTTGCAGGGCTATTCTTCAGATTCTGCCTTTGAAGTGGACAACCCTTCAGATAACTCCAGAAATGGTGGGCTATAATGAATTATTTGTTCAATAAGAAACCTAACAACTGCTATCATGATCATAGGCAAACACTTATTGAGTGCTTTCATCCTACATGCAATTCAGGAAAAGGTATGAGACAGGCTTTGCCTTCAAAGAGTTTACTATGGAAGTCGAGCACTGGTGATGAACACCGCCATATTGCATCTTCCCCATTGATTCCCATTTCTCTCTCATATCCTGAATTGATTCCTGATGGTTTGCTTGGTGTGGGACCCCAGGCTAAGAACTCCAAGGGGAATATACTCCTTATAATCTAATAGTGAAATGATGGTCCTAAGAGAAGAGTCTGAAAGCCTTAAGAACTTAGGAGTTGGTAGGTGGAGGAGATGAACATGTCTGGTTAATAATAGATTTACTATTTCACCTCTTTCTTGGCATACCATCACCCATCCTTCTATTTGAGTAGCCCTACAGAAACATAACGGATAGGATTGGAATAGAGATTGGGTGGAGAGGCATCTAGTTGGGGAGGGGAAAGTGGCAAAAGCAAAGGAAAGAAATTTCATGTAGGCACAGACCAAATAGCTGGAGTTGCAATTCCACTGTAACCACTCAAATCAAAGGTGCATATGTAAGGTAAGCATGAGTAAATCAGGAACTTCCTAGATTTGAAACTAGAATCTAATACTGGGACTAGGTTTCAAGACCCTAAAATTAGCTATTCAATATTTAGACAAAGGACAACAATTCATATGCGGCTACTACTGGAACCCACACATACAATTTAGATTGTAATTTTCTTGTGGCCAGAGATTGTCATACACATTTTTCTATCCCCAGTCGTACCTAGCATGGGACCTTGCACACAGTTATCGACAAGTGAATGATCGAATGATTCATTGATCAATTGAATTCAGAAATGTGTGATGAGAAATTCTCTTTCCTGATTGTCTCAGGTATTTAGAACAATGTGCTAATGGGGCTATTAGAATGGGTCTGATTCTTTGTGAGTCAGTTTCATTTAACTGCCATTTCTGTTCACTTCTCTCAGCCTGTCCAGCCACCAAATTTATGGTTCCCATTTTTGGGGAGACAGATAGACAGACCCAGACAGAGAAAGAGAGACAGATAGAGGACGTACTTATTGCATCCTTACTTTGCCCAGTAATGGAAGCCATTATTAATTATTGCTTGGTTAAATTTTTTTTTTACTATATCTCAGGTATTGCCTAGTTGAAATCTTGCTTCTATCTTTGGTAACAAATCTTTAAATGTTAACAGTTCTAGAGAGAGACATTCATGTCCTTCTCTCTCCTCTGCTCCCTTCTCTCCTCCATATCACCCATCCTCCCATACTTCCACCTTAACAAAGCGGATAAAAATCAGACAAACTTGGAATCATACATTCAAGATGATTCATCCAGCATAGCCTCCTTTTAAGGAAGAAGTTAACAGTCACAACCAAACTTTTTCTATCGCTCCTATGAGCTAACTCAGACTATTTGTTGCTCTTTAAGAATTTCTGTTCACTTACTAATTATTTTATATAGACTAGCTTAAACATTAGATGTTCCAGGCAAGTAACTAGTAAAGATAACGATTAGCAATTTACATCAAAGGGCCTAAGGCAGTTGGTGATATTTAACCATTCCTATATGTATTTATTTTTAGTTTTTCTTTATTTTCCATTTCTTCTTCCCTTCTTTCCTCTTTCTTTCTCTCTTCCTTTCTTTCTTCCTTTTATTACTTATTCTGCCCTTAATTTTCTTCTATTTCCTTTCCCTCTTCTCCATAAGTTAAACCTACTACCAACAACCTAATGCTAGTTGTCCTCAGGACTAGGGCAAAAAAAGAACATTTTCTACCATTCCTCCAGCAAGTTCATTACCTGGTACACAGACTCTCTCCACTTCAACTCTTCTATTACTAAAATATTTCATCGTATGTATTGATATTCCCTCAAATATCCTAACTTCTCTGTTCCTCAGTCTATTCATTTATCATGACCTACTCCCACATACCACATCAGCTACACACAGAGATGGCCACATTCTTCATCTTGCCATCACCCACAAGTGTCCCACTTCAATGTTCATGAACTCTCGTTATCACCTTTCTCATTCTATCTTTTCTAGTGCCTTACAATCCTAAACCTTTTCTTCATCCCCACCATGACTTCTATTCCCTCTTTATCCCTTCAAATCTTTCCCAAAGCTCTCCTCTCTTCTTTATCTTGACCCATTAAGGAACTAATTCAATTCTACATGACCCTCTAATAGAAAATCCTTTGCCTCCTTATCCAATCATCAACAACACCTTACTATTCTATTATCCTAAGCTACTGTAACCATCTACCATTTTTCTTTATATTTAGGTGGTCCTGAACAGGGTTGTAGGAAATCATGAAGCTAAATGACTAGTTGACTATAAATTAATGTTATCTATTCTCAAGTGAGCCCTTACTAAAGCAAGATAATCGCTCCCTAATCAATTGGCTATTCTACTCTCCACAGCCACCATTTCAAACTTTCTTATGTCTTATTAATCCTCTTATAGACCTTTCTTCTACACTCTCCACCAAGAACGTTGCCTGGCGTGATAGAACATTTCAGGGGGCCACATCTGGCCTGCAAGCATAGTTTGCCCATCACTGCTCTACAGCATCTAACTGCACCATTTTTTGCAATAAGACTTTCCAAGTCCCTACAATTACTTGTGCCTTCCTCTCTCAGGCTACCTTACGTCTAGTCTGTATATTCTTATGGACACCTCAATATTTTCATGTCATCTCTCCTTTTAAATGATTTTTTTTCCTTTTCTTTGTTTCCCCAGCACTTAGCACATAGTAAATACTTAATAAATGTTGCTTGACTGACAATAAAGGTTGCTAACCCCATAGTAAACCAAAGAAATTGTTGAATGGCGTGGAAATGAAGGATAGCAAGCTTTGTCTTAACATGAATATTTTATTATTGTCCAAATCAATGACCTCATCTTATACCTTATCCTGCCAAAATATTTGCATCTGAAGAACATCTGTCTAGTTGTAGCTTTCTATAAAGAACATCTGTTTGCTACCTAAATTACTACTATCAGCACTCCAACGGGCTAATGTAAAAGGTAACAAGTGCAAGGAATATATTGAGTGGTCTGTATAATCAGATGCAATCAAATCTATGAACAAATCCTTGGCCATCAAAACTACTTAAAACAAAGGGTTTGTTAATGAAAAGGCATGAAGACTTGGCAATTCACTGCTTTAGAATCTATGCTAAGGGTCTGAGTGTCTTTGGTACTTTTCTAATTCATCCCCTTTGGATGCAGGCAAGTTAATTGAGTCTTATGCCAAATTTAGTGCTAACATGAATAGCATGAGTTGTTCGATCCTTTCCAGAGTTGTTGGACTCTTCATTACCCCATTTGGGGTTTCCTTGGCACAGAGACTGAAATGATCTGCCATTCCTTCTCCATCTCATTTCACAGATGAGGAAACTGAGGCAGAGTTATGACTTGCCCAGAGTCACACAGCCAGCAGGGGTCTGTGGTCAGATCTGAACTCATAAAATTAATCTTTTTTTATTTATTTATACTTTATTTATTTTTAGCATTTTTTTATTCTTTTAATTTTGAGTTCTAAATTCTTTACCTCCCTCTAGCCCCAACCAGCTGAGAAGGTAATATTATACCTGATAAATCATGCAAAAATACATAACCATATATCATGTCACATAAAAAAAGAATCTTCTCGACTGTATTCACTGTGCCCCTAGCTTCCCAAATAGCATGATAACGGGCTCCAAATCCAAGCATTTATTGATCATCTATGATGTACCTCTATACTAGTACTGAGACAAATAAAGAGAAGTGTGCAAAGATGAAGTCCTGGCACTCAAGGGACTTAGAACCTATTGGAAATATTCACAATGTTATGAGAATTTCACTGAAAATTAAGTATTAAGTATTACGTTTACTGCGCCTTACACAGTAAACCTGATCACTTGGCCTCACCTTCCTCTCTCCATTAAACTGTGGGCTAGGATTTTTTAAATGGCCCAAATTACACCTCTGTTGTGACAGACATTGAGTCACACCTGAAGTCCTTGAATAAAGCTTTAAAACTTCCCCAGGCCTTTGCAGAAAAGTGACAGCCACAGTCCAGCCTGGTGGGGGGCTTGAAAAGACAAAGCAAGCACCACTTTGAAAAGACCAGCATCGCCTGAGGGGGAATTCTTTTCCCTCAAAAGGTGCAAACACTATTTTAAAAGGGGGGATGCATTTAGAAAGAATGCTGCCCCCATACATCACCCGTGATTAGCTTCTGGGTGACATCCAAGGACAGGAAGACTTCCATTCAGGAGCAGGACCTAATCAGGAGATTAGGTCCTGTGTTAATAAGAATTTGGCCAGGGTCTTAGGTCACATCCTGAGAATGGGGACAATGCCCCTCTGACACCCAGAGGAAGCCCAGGCACAACTCAGGTGTGCAGTGAAGCATTGGAAAGGTCCATTGAGGGCAGTGTTTACTCCCCGTTGGGTTTGTTGTTCTTTCTGAGGAGTTAGATAACATGAGGCCTTTCATGGGAGCCACAGATGCGACATTTCTTGTTTTTGTGTTTGAGACTTTTACCAGTTGGATATACAAAGACAAAGCACAAAGCCTCTATTACCTTTCAGCCCTTGAAAACATTATCAGCTCTACATCAACACTTCCTAGAAAATTCCACCCATCTTAGAAAGCCTCTAACCATGGTCCAGTTGGGAGTTAAGCTGCATAGGAGTATCTTGTGGGTACATATTAGCCAATGTTCAGGCCTTACTAAACAGTGCCAATTTTAAAAAATAGAAACAATAAAGATAAGAAATAAAATCAGGCTTATATCTATCTGATTTCTTTAATTCTCTTTGGTGATCCATCAATATTCTTGAGATGTCAAGAGAAAAAAAGGAAGACTCTCCCTTCCCATTGGACTGATTTCCTCCTCCACCTCACCCCCATCCCCTATCTTGCATTTTGGGTGCACTTCCTATAACAAACTTATGGGTGGACATTGTGGTGCAGTGAATTTTTTATTTTATTTTTTTATTTTGATTTTTTAAATTTGATTCTGAGGTCCTGAGTTCAAATCTCATCTTGGGCACTTACTACCTATATTACATTAGGCAAATTAGTTCACCTCCTTCCCTGATTCATTGAAACAATTCTATAGTTTCTATTATTATGGAATGTTCAAGGTAGATAGGAGCTCCCAGGAATATCAGAGCTACCTATTCTTTCATGGACTCTCCATTACAGGACTCAACTGGATCCATCTCAGAGATTAAATCTGGAGACCTTCTTGCTTCAGAATCAACTATCCCAAATATTCCTTTGTGTTATCCAAGAATGGTCACGCATAAAAAGTTCTGGATTTGCATCTCAAAGACAAGAAGGAAGACTAGAAATAAATATTGAAAAGTGGGACAATTTTAAAACTACAGATTGTTATTATATATTATATTATATTATATTATATTATATTATATTNGACTTGTGAACCAATCTCTTTACAGCAGTTCCTTCTTTTGTTCCTCATTGGGCTATAGTAAAACTAAGTCTCCCATTTATATGGATTCTAAATATTTTTAATACTCAAAAAACCAAATTCTTTCTGCATAGTATTTTTACAAAGGTAAATAAGCTAATATCTACCTTTTTTAATTTTCCATAATGGCTCTCAAGTTTGTGATTAGGTTGAATAGGTCCTCACCCTCTCTCCACCACCTTCCACATTCTCCAGTGATGCTCATATATAAGAATCCTAGAGGGGGCAGCTGGGTAGCTCAGTGGATTGAGAGCCAGGCCTAGAGACGGGAGGTCCTAGGTTCAAATCCGGCCTCAGACACTTCCCAGCTGTGTGACCCTGGGCAAGTCACTTGACCCCCAATGCCTACCCTTACCACTCTTCCACCTATAAGTCAATACACAGAAGTTAAGGGTTTAAAATAAAAAAAAAAATCAAGCAAAAAAAACCTTTCTTGAACCTCCCCCACTGCTAATGCCCTCCTCATGATATACATATGTAAACTGGATAGATAAGGGGATAAAGTGAATAAAATAAACACATAAGCAAACAGATAGAAAGTAGCCTTGTATTTATTTTTGTATGTATGTCTTCACATACAAGTTGTCTCTCTCCATCAAATGGGAGTTCCATGATTACAGAAACAATTTTCTTTTTGTCTGTGTATCCTCAGGACCTAGCTTAGCATCTCAGACATCAAAGGTGCTTGTTGATTTTCATCCTTCATGTTCAGAGGACCAATGACATCACATGAGTGATGACTTGCCAGTAAGTTGTATTTAGGTGAGGCAGAGTTGTACAAAATTGTCAGCTTCAATCTCTCTTCCAGGGTCATTGAAGTCCAGTGACAGGACAAAAGTCAAGATGACTAGCAGTGGCCCCGGATGACCTTGGCATATTTGATAAATGGCTAAGCTCATAGCCATTAGAATAAATTGTTTTCATCCATCCCTTCCACTGAAGGAAGCCTTTGCATGCTTGGGGTAGACATACCCCCAACTTAGTGATGGGTTTGAGATCCATCAGTTACCCTCAACCCAAGGGTATTATTATATTATTAAGACATGTTTAATGGGGTAGCTAGGTGGCTTAGTGGATTGAGAGCCTTGCTAGAGACAGGAGATCCTGAATTCAAATCTGATCTCAGCTACTTCCTAATTGTATAACCTGAGCAAATTACTCATTTCCCATCGCCTAGCCCTTACAGCTTTTCTGCCTTGGAATCAATTCACAGTATTGATTCTAAGATGGAAAGTAAGAGTTTTTTCTTTAAAAGAAAGTAGTATTTAATATATTCCTGTTGGCTGATTTATTCTTTCTAAAGTTATTCTTTCTAAATAGGACAAAAGAGTTTAGAAGGAAATCAGGTTAGGAGACCAGCAACAGCCCTTTTTTATATGAAATTACAATATATTTACCATCCTCACCACCATCTCTTCCCACTCCCAAGAAAAGTAAATCATGGAATGCATAAAAGACCAATCACTTAAATCAGGAAATCCAGAGTTTGAATCCTGCCTCAGTCACTTGCTAGTTGAGGCACGTTAGGCAAGTCATTTTGCAGTGGAGAGAATGCTGGATCTAGAGTCAGAAAGACTAGAGTTCAAATCTGACCTCAGATACTACTAGTTTGTGGAGCCATGGGGAGGTTGCTTAGTCTCTGTCTGCTTCAGTTTATATAATGGGGATAATAATAATAGCTGCCTCCTAGGACTGTTGTGAAGATCAAGTAAGATAGCATTGTCCAACACTTCGCAAACTTTAAAACATTCTATGTATAACTTGCATTATTAAAATTAAAGAGTTGGACTAGATATTTAACGACCTTAACAATTCAAGATAGCCAAGAAAACCCTACATTCAAATCCCACCTCAGATCCTTTAGCTATGTGACTGGAACAAAATGTGGCTTTCAACAAATCACTTAAATTCTCTGAGACTCAGAATTTTGCTATTATTGTTGTTCAGCTATTATAGATGTGTCCAACTCTTCATGATCCTATCTGGGGTTATCTTGGCAGAAAGACTGGACTAGTTTTCCATTTCCTTCTCCAGCTCATTTTCAGATGAGGAAACTGAGGCAAATAGAATTATGAGACTCAGAATATTCATATGCAAATGAAGGGCTTAAATCAGATGGCCTCTGAAGTTCCTTTCACCACAAAATATATGATTCCATGATTTCTGAGCATCAGTTTCCTTCAGATATAAAATTCTAATTCTATCAAAAGAATTTTCCTGGTACTAGACATTTTCCATAGAAAATGAATGAATATGTAAAGAAAAAAAAAAGAATGAAGAGAAACTCAGAAGTGCCTTCGCCTCTAGCTTATTTTATAATATAATATTCAGCCCCTGGAAGAGAGTAGGGCTGAATCAGGAATGAGCCTACAAATGTCAACATGTGTCTCTTAATTCTAGTATTACTAACACTTCATCTCTTTATTAATGCAAATATCAAGAATTGGTTATCTCTGCTAAATATAGGTAAGAATGGCCACTACTAATAGGAAAGTTTTAATCACAGGAAGCGAAATGAAAAATTTTAAGTACAGTAATTTAAAAAGCTTTTGCACAAACAAAACTAATGTAACCAAAATTAGAAGGAAAATAGGAAACTGAGGAAATAAATTTGACAACAAGTTTCTCTGATAAAGGCCTCCTTTCTCAAATAAATAGAAAACTTAGCCAAATTTATAGAAAATGCAAAACCTTCTCACGATGATAAATAGCCAAAGGCATTTTTCAAAAGAAGAAATCAAATCTATCAATAGTCACATGAAAAAGTGCTCTAAATCACTATTGCTTAAAGATAGGCATATTAAAACAACCTTGATATACATCCTCACATATATCAGATTGGCTAACATGACAGAAAAGGAAAATGACAAATGCTAGAGGGGATGTGAAAAAATTGGGACACTAAACCAGTATTGGTGGGGTTGCAAACTAATCCAACTATTCTGGAGAACAATTTGTAACTATGCCCAAAGGGCTCTAAAACTGTGCATGCCTTTTGGCCTAGCAATACAACTAGGTCTGTATCCCAAAAAAATCAAAGAAACGGAAACAGTTCTATTTGTACAAAAGTATTTATAGCAACTCTTTTTGTGGTGGCAAAGAATTGAAAATGGAGGGGAATTCATCAAATGGAGAATGGCTGAATAAGTTGTATTATATTATTGTGATGGAATACTATTGTGCTATAAGAAATTATAAGCAGAGTGGTTTTAGAAAAACCTAAGAAGACTTATATGAACTTATGAAGAATGACAAGAACAGAACCAGAACATTGTACATAGTAAGAGCAATTCTGTATGATGAACAACTGTGAGTGACTTGGTTATTTTGTTTAATTCAATGATCCAAGAAAATTGCCAAGGATTTATGATAAAAAAATTCTTTCCAACTCCAGAGAGAAAACCAATGAACTCTCAGTGCAGACAGAAGTATACTTTTAAATTTTTCTTTACTTTTTCTTGGTTTTTGCATATGAAAATATATTTTGCATGACTTCACATGTATAATTGCTATCAATCATATTGCTTGCATTCTAAATGAGTAGAATAGAGGAGAAATGAAGGGAGAGAATCTGGAACTTAAAATGTTTTAAAAAAGAATGTTAAAAATTTACATTATTGGAAGATATTTAACAAAATAAATAAAAATATATATTTTCGATATCACTGCTTAAATAACAAGAGTCCATGAATGGTGTATCACAAAATATTAGAGTTGGAAGGGAAATTGACTAGCCACACCTCCCATATATCAAGTGAGGATCTAAAAATATGTGTTTCATTGTAGTCTCTCTGAGTACTGCTAAGTACAACTCTTTCATTTTAGAAATTGAAAAATTAAGTCCCATAGTATGTGTCAAAGTCCATCTGTTAATAGAAAGAAAAGGACTTTTTGAAAGAAAGAGAGAAAAGAGACAGCATGTGGGGGGATCAAGGGAGAGAGGGAAGGGGAGAGAGAGAGAGAAAGAGAATGAGAGAGAGAGAGAGAGAGAGAGAGAGATCAGTAAAATATAAAAATTGAGACTCCTGTTTGGAGTGTTTTCCCAAAAGGGAACACCATTTGATTTAACTGGATACATCCTTAGGAGGAAGACAACAAAGTGGGAGGCAGATGTAATAAAGGGTAAGATTGGCCTGTAATAAATGCTTGTTGATTGATGACTGACTGACACCTCTGAAAGCCCACAACCTCTCATCCTAGGGCAAGAGACTAAGCTCTCCAGAACAGGATTAAGGGCAGACAAGAAAGGGATACCATTGTTGAGAAGTCTAAGACAGTGGACCATAGAGAGACCATTTTTGGCAGACAGAAGTTCATGATAGTCTAGGACTCCTGAATCCACACTTTAAGGCAGCTTGCTGGCTCCAGGTCATCACCACTCCAGGACCTAAGCAGCTCAGGTGTCTTAGAGGTTAGGGAAGGATGCGCTAGTAAATGTGGGGGAGGGGGAAACTATAAATATGATATATTTTTTACATTTAATTTATATTAGCATTTTGCCCATCACTTTCTTAAATCTAAATCATCAACAAAACAATCAGACACTGATTTGAACATTTGCCGATTTCTGATTTCTGAGATGTGAATGTGCACACTAAAAATTTTACAAACAGCTTTTTGAGAGTCTGTTCAACCTGGTTACTGCTCACCTCTGGGTCTGGCTCAAGAGGGTCTCACTGGTTTCCCTCCCCTAAGGGGATTAGTTAAGACTATACCAATCAGAGGGCAGCAAGGTGGTACAGTGGATAAAGCAAGGAGCCTATAATAAAGAGGATCTGGGTTCAAATCTTACTTTAGATTCCAACCCCCATTTGCCTAGCCCTTAGTTGTTTGTTTGTTTTCTTAGCTTGCTACTGAGACAAAAAGTAAGTGTTTTTAAAAAATTTAAAAAGCCTATACTAATCAGTCATGAAAGTTGAAGTTTCTGACCTGGAAGGCTCCAAATATATTTTTTATTGTCATGCAAAACGCATTTCCATATTGGTCATACATAACCTCATACATACATACTCATACATAACCAAAACCCCAAAATAAAACCATTCAATACACTGACGTGAAAGACGACTCCAATAGTTCTTTCTCTGGAGGTAAAGAGCATTTCCCATCATAAGTCTTTCAGGATTGTCCCAGATCATTGCATTGCTGAGAGCAGGCTTCAAGTATAAACTCTAGAAAAGTTTCACAGGAGACAGAAGTTCAGACAGAAGAAAAAGGCACTGACAGGGAATACATAACCCATTAGAGAAAAATCAGGCCGTAAAAAGCAAAATGTTTCCAGACTAAAACAAAGTATTGGACTCCAAGAACTCATGTCTCTTGTCTTACAAGCCAATGCTCTAAGATCTACTGCACTGGCACTTCAGTGGCATATTCCATTAAGCTTCCTTCTAATAAAGCTTTGTTTCTTCTAAGATGTTCCCAGGCTAGAATTTTATTTCACACTTGTGCCTAAGGCATCAGTGGCTAGGCCATCCTATACAGTCAAACTTCATTAACTCAGAAAAATTGGGAGGAGATGGGCAAAGAGAAGGCTAATATTATTTTAAAGGAATGCAGTTATGTACTATTTTTCAAATACTCAAATTAATGAGCACCAAGCTATCAAAATGTCATCTGGTAAAGACCTTTATTGAATTGCTGCAATGAAGAGAGAATGGTCATTGGAGTGAACAACAGTTTGTAACTTTAATGACAAAGTGCTTCTAAAAAAGAGAGGTGGTATGAAGCCATAGAAAGAATACTGATTTTTAGCGTTGAACTTCCTTCAAATTCCATCTCTAGGAATTCTTCTGGACCTCACTTCCCTCTTGTGTAAAATGAAGGAGCTGGACTTCTCCATCTCTAAAATCCCTGCCAGCCCTGAATCTTTAATCCTTAGTGCTTAGAACCAGAACTCTTTGAAGGCAGAAATTGTTTCTTTTTTTCTTAGTAACCCCAGAGCCTAGAAGAAATAATGCTGCATCCTGCAAATATCAACATCAGCAAAATTAATTTTCCTGCTCATCCAACAAAATTAACCTCCTATTGTTAAATTAAACATTTGTGACCAATGCCTTTAGTGTTAAAAGGCTAGCTTCCTTTTATCCTCAAAATGTTCCCATAAAAACGTATTTATAAACATTTTTACCTTTTGCTGGTACTTTACAGATGCTTTTTAAATTGAATTGAATTGAACTTAAACATGTTTTTAAAAATTTCTTCAGTAGTTGAGAAGATTGATCCTACAATATTGTTCATACCATTCTTTGGTTTAGCAAGTCTTTTCTTCATAGTAGAACAATGATAAAGTGCTTGAATTATCATAGATGTTAAATCCATGGAGGATGAATTAGTAAGATTTTCCTGTCATTCCCGTGGTTTTCTTAAATCATGACTACAGGTCATTTCCATTCCCTCGTTTTCCAGTCTCCTGGGCCATCCTGCATCAGCTTTTCATGGACCATCGTGGGTGGCCTCTTCAATTTGCACCTTCACTAGCTGTCTCCTTGCCAAAAGATGCTGTCGCACCGCTTACTTGCTATTCATCCTAATCTGAAGACTTGCCTGTTTTCTCTTCCTGACACAGCCACTATAATTATTCAACTGTCTTTGCTGAAACACCTGGAGATGTAATGGTACAATAATGTGTTTACCTCAATGGAATATTTACTGGAGGTGTTATCACTGGCATAATTACTAATAAGCAAACAAAATTCTGAAACTGTAGGATCATTCAAGCTCTAGCCGCTCCTCACGACTACCACCAAAGTCTTTGTTTTCCTAACATGTTATAGCTCCTGATCTCTGCCTCCCTAAGCATCTCTCCTTCATGCTTGGAATTCACAAAAAAGGACCCTCTGAGCCAAATCACACGCCAGAGAAGATGCTAGCCACATTATGAGTGGAAATCCACTTCAAATGGAATTTTGAGAAACTGAAATTCTTAAGATAATAAACAAGTAACTTGTAGCTCATCACATTCTTAGGACCATCAGAGGAAGACATTGTTTCACTTAATAGTAATTGCAAAAGAGGAAGAAAACGAATTTGGGAGAGAGAGAGATTGGAATCAATTGAGTCAGTTCATTGGAATAAAGTTAAAGATTTCTGACACATATATGCATGCATACACATATATACACATATTTCTGAGTTCTGTTTCTGTCTTATCTTCAGTTTAATGCTAGTTTAATTAGTTAAGCTAATACAGCTTAATACTAATACTAAATTTACCTTCAGTTTAGTACTAGCAACCAAGGTAAACCCTTTGGAAAAGCCTACCATCCTATATGAGATACAATTGCCAGCAGAACAAATTGGCACAGATCTTGCTGAGGCATGGCAATGTGCACATTTTATTTAGAAGTTGATTCTGATCTCTCACCTGATGGTATATTTATAGACAACTTCTAAACTCTGGAGACCTTGGACTCTGATGGGGCTTTTATTAGGGGCTGATAGAGCCCTAAGACCCAACATAATTTTTTTTTTAGTAAATTCATCTCTCCGGAGCCTGCTTTGCCAAGCCTTCCCAATGCTATGTGTGGAAGTCTCTCCTGAGTTCTCTTACTTAGAATTTTCATCAAATAGTTCAGAAACTTGGACAGCAAATGGAAAGAAAGTTTCTGGATGATGCTTTGATAATATCAAGACATAATACTAACTTTGTTCTGACACTGGGAAAGCAGAGAGTCAGATTCCACCTCCCCAATTCATCTGTATGCAGCCTCTCTTCAAGAACCTTAAGAAAACCACTTCTCTAAGACCTTGATAAAAACTGGGCACAGGTCATTTATCTGTTGAACAAAGGAATAAAAACTAAGTACATGAGCTCAGTGCCCAGTCAGCCTAAAGAATACCCAAAAAGGAATATGAACAGCAAGCCTACAACCAGTGTTTTGCTTCTGCCCTACACTGAGCTGAATTGGTTTCATATGAAATAGTGGGTCTGGGGAGGCCTAGATACCCCCTCGGACCCAGTGTTTCTGAATCCCCTTTCCCCCAAATCCTCCAACTCCTAATCTGACCTGGAAAACTTTATCTTACTGCAAACTTCATCTCTATTTTACACATGAAGTGTAGGCACTGAAGGATAAAATAACTTGCTTCAGGCAACACAACAGGTGAAGAGTGAAGCCAAAAGTCTAGTTCTTTTCCCAGTCTGGAGCTGGTTGCAGTAGGTAGTGCTGAAAGATATTCATTAATTATCCAGAACTAGATAGCAAATAATTAGTCATCACTGAAGAACACTTTGTGCAGGTTAAATTAAGCCTCTGTACCTCCCCTTCCCGACCAAGGATCAACTAACCTTTCATAAAAATTTCCGCCTTATTCTGAGTGCTTAAACAATTTGCCTGCACAAGTGAAAATGTGTGTTGAAATACGTTGGGTTTTTTTTTTAAATTTAATTTATGTCATGGAAGTCCAGTTCATGGAACCTCCATTACATTTTCCTATCATTTTAAAAGTATTTCATTTTCCCGAGCTGCCAAGCAAACTGCTACTACCATTCAGCTGAATTATGTTTTTCCTTTCCCATAAATGACTGAGCAGAAGAGGCACTAGGAGCTGCTCAGTTGGACCAGAGACTAAGAATGAACTTACGTACCCCTACTTAGTACCTTACTAGAC
Source organism: Gracilinanus agilis (assembly GCF_016433145.1). Lineage (NCBI taxonomy): Eukaryota > Metazoa > Chordata > Mammalia > Didelphimorphia > Didelphidae > Gracilinanus > Gracilinanus agilis. Next base: position 355,228,044 of record NC_058133.1, read on the forward strand.
ATTAAGTAGGAGAGTTCCAAGTCACACCTTCAAAGGTCACTGTCCAGTAGTTAAAGATGGAAATGAAATGAAGCATTTTTATATGTCACATATTTTTCATTATTATTTCATTTTATATATATACATATACATACATATATTTCTGAGTTCTGTTTCTTTCTTATCTTCAGTTTAATACTAGTTTAATTAGTTAAGCTAATTCAGCTTAATACTAAAAAAATAGGCAAATTGAAGGACTGAGACTGGTTCCCATTAAGTGAGGGAGCAACAGGAAGTGATGTTGAGAAAATTCAAACCCAGATCTCCTAACCCCAACACTAGCACTCTTTCTATTCCCTCACTTCCAAGGAAGATGGGCAAATAGCTAGCCCATGATCTTTCTTTCTGTCCATAATAGTTCATGAAGCCATCTACTGAGGCACTCTGCACTAACCAAGTGAGTGCTCCCACTGGTGAAATAATTTAATAATGAAGAATTTGTATATATGGATGCCACTCCAAAGTCAGCAGAGTAGGGTGACTAGCCAGGGGTAGAGCACACAGGATGGACAGACCTTGTTTCTGGTGGTTACAGACTTGGCACAGTCCCTTTGTGGAGTGGGAAGTTTGAAGAAACAATTTTGGAAACTAGGGAATAACTATGCATGTGCACATACACGCTCACACCATACACACACACATTTACATAGATGCCTCGCAGAGTTGTTGTGAAGATCAAATGAAAGAGTACATATAAAGCTCTTTGTAAATCTTAAAGTACCACATAAAAGCTAGTTATTATATTATTATGATAATGGGAATCACAATTTATAATCACTTTGTAAATTATATATATATATAAACATATGTTGGGGAAAGGGATAAGAAGGGAGTCCTATATTTCCTTTTTTTTAAATAAAAGCCTTACTTTCTTTCTTAGAATGGATACTAAGTATTGATCCCAAAGCAGAAGAGCAGAATAAGGACCAGGCAATGGTGGTTCAGTGGTTTGCCCAGAGTCACACAGGTAGGAAGTGTTCGAAGCCCCATTTGGACCCAGGTCATCCCATCTCCAGGTCATGGTTCTCTCTCCATTGAGCCACTTTGTTGCCCCAATATTGTACACTTCTAAAAATGAGCCTGCTGGTCAACTCTACCTGCTTGCTGGAAATATTGGCCACTGTGGTACCCCATTTGCCAAGCTCATATACAAAGCACATATATGAACCAACAATTTTCTGCAATGGTGCTATAACATAGGGTGGATGCAACTGTGGCCTTGGTATTCAAATTCCACCCCAGATAATTCTTAGCTAGGTGGCCCTGGGTGGATCACTTAACTCCGAGATGCCTCAGTATCTTCATCTGTAAAACAAGAATAATAATAGAAACTACTTCATAGGATTGTTATGAAGATCAAATGAAAAAGTGTATATAAAGCACTTTGTAAATCTTAAAGTATGACATAAATGCTAGTTATTTTATTATTATGATGATTATTATGGGAATCACAAAAGCATCTTCATTATGTAAAGTAGGAGGAATAAATAAATGGTGACTTCACGAGACTGTTCTGAGGGTCAACTAAGGATAATACTTTGCAAACTTTAAAGAGCCATATAAATGTCAGCTATTATAAAGGTGATTCATACAAGCCTTTTTACTTATATGAGGATGGATTAAGAAAGGATGGCGCCTCAGATGGTCAGAGAGAGCTGAGGTGAAATAGTCCCTTTAAAGTCTTTAGGAATTAAGAGCAGTTACTTTCAATCTTTGTTTTTCTTTGCATAGATTACTAATATTAAGTGACTTTACTGGCCTACAGCATTTGCTCTAACTCCCTATTAAAGGATTTGAAAAACCAGCAGCATTCTACTGAGCAAAGGACAATGAGCTTTTAATCACTTCTTAAATGGCTGGTTTCTCTCCCCTTGTGGTATATAATATGTTATGTATATAACATGATATATATTATATCCCCTCCTTTGGCATTACATGGAGACTTGAAAAATGTGTCACCTTGTTAAAGAATTAATATTCTCTTAGGGAAGAGTCTTTTGATATACTTAAAGATGGAAATGAAATGAAGCATTTTTATATCAGTCACATATTTTTCATTATCAATATGTTAAAAAATATTCTATTCATGTGTATGAGAGAATTTCTTAACCCTTTAGAATTTCTATAGATGGGGCAGGAGGCCCCAAAAGGAAAGTACTTTCACACAGAGACCCAATCTTCGAACTAAGGGATTTAGATCTAGAATTGTAAGGATCCTCTTAGACTATTTAATGAAACACCCACCTTTGACAAATAAGGAAACTGAGACCTAAGAAGGTTGTATAACTTGCCCAAATATAAGAAGCAGGCTTTGAACTCAGGACTCTGACCTCAGATCTGGTGTTCTTTACAGTGTACTGTACCTGAAAATCTCCAGAAATGGTAATCTCTCCCCATCCTTCTTCCCCAGGAGATAACCCATTCTATTTTTCCCCTTATATTGAAATCTTTCCTTTCCTCTCATTGTCCCCAGTTCTGTCCTCTGGGGCCAAGCTAAATAAGTCTAATCCCTCTTGTTCAGGACAGCCCTTAAATCTACACACACACACACACACACACACACACACACACTCACACATCCCTTTTCTCCAGACTGATCATTCCAAGGTTTGTTTGCTTGCTTGTTTTCAACAGACATCACCTTCAAGGTCACTGGTCCTCTTCTAAAAAAGAAAGGATGGACAAGAACAACAGATACTCCTGTAGAAAGATTCCGAGTCCCCTTCCCATCCTAGTCATGCTCCTCAAGCATTGTCCCACCTTATTAACATCCTTCCTAAAATGTGCTTATTGTTCAGTTGTGTCCAATTCTTCGCGGCCACATGTGCCATACTGACCTTGGAGTTTTCTTGGCAAGGATGCTAGAGTGGTTTGCCATCTCATTCTCTAATGGATCCTTCTGTCAAGTAATCAGAGGTTGAGTGACTTTCCAATGTCACACACATAGGAAGTATCTGAGACCAGATTTGGACTCAGGTCTTCCTGACTCCAGACCTCGTGCTCTTAATCCCTGACTCACACCTGCCTTTAGCCAGCACTGAATAGAATATTCTAGATAGGCTCTGATTTAGGCTGAAAATGTCTATCCTATCACCCTCTTCTACCCCTCCTCCTACCTTGATTTGGTGACTATATTTCAGTGCCATCTGAAAGTATATCAGATTTTTTTGGCTGCCACATCACATTTATATTGAGCTTGCAGTCCATCAAAAGCTCTTTTCATGTGAACTGATATCTAATGATAGCCTCAGTTTCCTTATCTAAAAAAATAACAAAAATAGCACCAACCCAACCTCATTGAATTTTTTGTAAGTCTCAAATGAGAGAATGTATGTGAAGCACTCTAAAGAATATGAACACTCTGTATGGAGGCTGAGAGGCAGCTGCAGCACAGTGGATAGAGTCGGCCTCAGAGCCAGGAAGATTTAGGTTCAAGTGATGTCTCCGTGACATCCTGCTTTTATGACCTTTGGGGAATCACAGCCTCACAGTGCTTTAGACCAGATGCCCACTGGCTGCATCACTGCCCATGATTCTCCTGAGTGCAGCCCAAAGCAGATTAAAATGTAATAGGTATTTAACGAAATAAATAAAAGTCCAATAGAAGATAGGTAATGTGAATATGTAATTTTCCAAGTCAATATGTAATCTGTGGGGATCCTATATATGGTATAGTGGCCGACTTTCTATTTGAGTTTGATGCCATTGCTCTAAGCAGCTCCCCAGTTTTCTGATTTGCAGAGAGAATGACCCTCTGAATCCTATAATAGCAGTTTCCTCACTCAGGGGTTCTCTATACCAGTGAAAGCACAAGATCAGTTCTTAACCCTATATAAATGTTAGTGAGCTATTAGCTCCCCAATTCAGTACTTAGATTTATTTTTGTTGTTTAGGATCCAAGTGTAGGACTTCACACTTATTCCTATTAAGTTTTGCCTTGTTTTTATTCAACCCACTGTTTATGATGTAGCAGATTAAGTACTAGACTTGTTAGGAAGACTTAGGTTCAAATCCCACCACAGATATTTATTAACTGTGTGATCCAGGTCACTTAACTTCTGTCTGACTCCGTTTTCTCATCTGTTAAATAGGGATACTGAAAGCACCCACTTCCTAGGGCTGTTGTGGGATGGCTACATGGTCCTGTGTCTCCTAATAATACCTAATCTTAAACATTCAAACCTAAAACTACTTTATTCATTTATCTACAACACATGACCGGGAGGTTCTTCAGAGAGAGCTTGCTCTATGAGCAAAGCAAAATTGCAGTAGCTAAAAAGAACCAGGAGACGTGTACATTTAGAGAGATCTCCATCCCAGCTGTTCAAATGGACTTTTTTGCCCAGTCTGTGGTAGAACCTTCCAACCAGACATTGATCTGATCAATCCCAGTACATCGACCCCAACCTTGTGGTGTCATTTTGGTCCTCTTTGAGAGGATTCTAATGAGATTATATATGCAAAGTACTTTACAAATCTTAAAGCACTAGCTATGATTGCCCACTCCAGATTTATGTCATCTGAAAATCTGATAAGTATATAATCAATGCCTTTATGCAAGGTGTTGAATATAATATGTATATAGATGCACATTTTATTAAGATGTATATATTTACATATTCCAATTTTATATATTATGTATAATATACATAATTATATATAATATAAAATGATAAATATATTTATAATTTATTCTTTCATAATAATATTATATGTGTGTATATATGTGGAAAGAGGGAATATATATAAATATATATTTTTCAAACAAAGCTAGACCAAAGAGAGAATCCTTCTGGCATTCCAGTATAAATCTCCTTCCAGGAAAGGAAAGAACCAAGCATTTTATTAAGTATCAGGTACAGGGTGAGGTGAGCACTTTATAAGCATGATCTCATTTGATACTAAGCACTTTAGATGTATTATCTTATTTGATCTTCACAAAAACCCTGATAGGTAGGTGTATTATTATCCTCATGTTACAAGAGAGTTAACTGAGGCAGACAATGTTTAAGTGACTTGCCCAGACATAGTTAGCAAGTACCTGAGGACAGATTTGAGCTCAGGTCTTCCTGACTCTGGACCCAGCGCTCTATCCATTGCATCACCCAGTTGCCTTTTTTGGCACTGAAGTGATAAACCACCACTCATTAGATAACAACCATTCAATAAACCCTGACTCCACCTACCTACATTATCATCCAAAATCTTTCTCTCCATCTTAGTAATAAAGACATACTAGAACACTTTGTCAAATACCTTGATTAAATCTAGTTCTATGGAATTCCCCTGCTCTACTGGATATGTTAACTTGTCTAAAAAAAAAAAAAAACAAGTTAAGTTTGGCATCGTTCACATGGAACCCATATTGGATTAGAGTAGTCGCTTCTTTCTGCTCACAAGTTAACCCTAGAATTTGCTCTGAAATCCTGCACTGCACCAGTTCAACTGTCATCTTAGGCTAACCTTTCCAGGCATCTGATAATTAGGTACTCTGAGGTTTCTAGAGAAATCTGTGTCATGGATGAATCAGGCATGACCATGTAGAAACCATCATCCAACATTTACAAAGGAAACAGGAGCCTTGTCTGAAAATAATAACACCGTCAAGGCACAGTGTTACATCAGAAGACGGTGCTAATATTTCACATTCCACCTTCCCCTCTCTTTCAGTAGGCATGCTCTTACAAGCTCACAGGCAAGGGGAAACTGTTTTCAAAGATGAGAATTCAATGATAGCAACTTTATTTAGAATGCAGGCTCAGTCTTTTTTTTTTTTTAACCCTTAACTTCTGTGTATTGGCTCCTTGGTGGAAGAGTGGTAAGGGTGGGCAATGGGGGTCAAGTGACTTGCCCAGGGTCACACAGCTGGGAACAGTCCCAGTCTTGACATCATCATGGGTTAAGAAGAGGAGAAAAGCATAGGAAAAGCCATGCGTGTCAGCCAAAGGACACAAGCACGTAGAAAGAATGGAGCATCTGAGAGAAACATGAAACACTGATTAGACAACAAGAGATTCTGATACCACAAAGACCAAAGTGAGAGCAGTGTGTGTGTGAGTTATGTGGCATAACAGATAGAACTTCAGTTAGGAAGACCTGCGTCCAAATCCAGTCTCAGAAACTTACCAGCTGGCTTCTCCTAAAAGGGACTGGACCACTAGACTGATTTTTCTTCTTCGTGATTGTGCCATTTTTATATGCCAGGGTATTTCAGGATGTGATTCTCTCAAGATCTGCTTTTTATTTTTGTTATGTCTGTCTGCACTACCTAGTATAAATATAATTAATGTTTTAATAACATTTTATTTTTTTAATTTAATCACATATCCTGCAATAACTTTAAGTTTCCACCTCTTTAATCAAAATAAAAGTTTATGAAAAAAAATTTTTTTAAACCCTTACCTTCCGTCTTGGAGTCAATACTGTGTATTGGCTCCAAGGCAGAAGAGTGGTAAGGGCTAGGCAATGGGGGTCAAGTGACTTGTCCTGGGTCACACAGCTGGGAAGTGTCTGAGGCCAGATTTGAACCTAGGACCTCCTGTCTCTAGGCCTGGCTCTCAATCCACTGAGCTACCCAGCTGCCCCCTGGGAAAAAAAATTTTTAAAGAAACTTACTAGCTTGGGCAAGTCGCTTAACTTTGCCTCAGTTTCCTCATTTATAAAATGGGTTAGAGAGAAGGGAAAGGCAACATTTCAGTTTCTCTGCCAAAAATACCCCAAATGGGGTCATAGTCAGATACACAACTAAAATGACTAAATGACAACTATGTGTGTATGTGTGTGTGTGTGTGTGTGTGTGTGTGTGTGTGTGTATTTCTTATGGGCTACTGCTTAGTTGGCACTTTGAAGAAAACAGATTTCTAGGAAGACCAACATTTTCTTTTTTTTTCTGAGAAGCAGGTTGTAAAATTTGTTAGAATTGTTTCACTGCTTCTTATTGGCCAATATTTCTGTTTTGGGGAACTGCTTTTACTTTTATACAATCAAATTGCCCCTGTTGAGAAATATTGTCAGATAATCTAAAGTACAAATAAATAAATGAATGTTTAGTGGTAAAATGCTAGTTAAAATGATCAACATATTTCCCCCCTCATTTGTGAAAATATTTGCTGATTTTTTTTAAATAAATTGAATTAATAAGCTTAAGTGCTTTTCTGCGAGCTAGTAATTTTGGATGGTTTTCATAAAGATATATTTCAGATCTTTTCCTATCAAAGAAAAAAAATTTTTTTACTTACAGGCTTACCAAGCCTTATGATCCGATCATCAAATTGAATGGCATTCCTTCAGCAGTAGTATAATGGCCATACCTAGAGCTATAGGGTAACCGACATTTACACAGGATAAACAATAGGTTTGTAGTTTTTCCTAATTATTCCCTGATCTATGACAACCTTCCTGCCCTAATTGTGAGCCCTAAAAACCACAAAGTGCAAATAAGGAAAACAAATGAACTATGAATCAACAGCCCCAGGTCTGTTGCTTCATAATCTTCCCATGTTTCTCCAAATTTATCTTTTCATAATTTCTTAAGATGAACCATTTTTTCATTACATTCAAATATTGTATTTTACCTTCACAACAACTCTGTGAGGTAGGTGCTGTTTTACTCCATTCTAAAGTTGAGGAACATGAGGCAAACAGAAGTCAAGTGACTTGCTAAGGGTCACACAGCCAGTAAGTGTGTGGGGTCAAATTTGAACTCAGGTCTTCCCAACTCCAAGTTCAGCATTCAGTCTGTTGTACTACTTAGCTTTCTGGTTGGTGAAGGAACTTGGAGAAGTAGTACTTTATTACATAAAAATGAATGAAAAACTTTGTATATGTTTGGTCCTAAATCACAGTGGTAGTAACAATTATCCACATGTCTTAGCCCTAGATCAAAATTATTTTGGTGATTTGGAAACCAAAAAAACACAACAACTTATGGTTTCCTACTAAGGATTTTAAAGAATTAGCACACCTAATAATCTGAATGTTTCTAAACCACTTACCTGTGAGGAGCAATCAATATATAATTACAAGTTCAAGCCCTAGTTTGAAGTTCAAAATGTGAATTAAGATCAGGTTTTCAGACTGTTAAGAAAGGAGAGAGGGAGGCAAAGACTAAGGCAGGCTTTAGTAACTTAAAAAAATACTCAAGATTTGGGAGTAAACTAAAACAATTGGCTCTCTCTCCTCTCTCTCTCTCTCTCTCTCTCTCTCTCTCTCTCTCTCTCTCTCTCTCTCTCTCTCTCTCTCTCTCTCTGTCTCT
>NC_058133.1:355239193-355250155 GCF_016433145.1 Gracilinanus agilis
CTCCTCTCTCTCTCTCTCTCTCTCTCTCTCTCTCTCTCTCTCTCTCTCTCTCTCTCTCTCTCTCTCTCTCTCTCTCTGTCTCTCTCCCCCCTTCTCCCTATCCCCCCCTCAAAAAAGCAAGCAAACCCATAATGTATCCCTATCCTTATCTTTATACTCCCATCAGTGGTTCTGATTCTTCTCTCGGCATCAAAACCTTGTGTCTCTAAAGGAGATGGACCCCAAAAAGAGTCATCAACTAGTAAATCTGAATTACAGGTAAAAATATCATCATAACAAATACTGTATTGCATGATTATAGCAAAGTCACTTTCATATCCCAATAGATAGATCATAGTCACAGTCCTTTGCTAATCTGGTTATAATTAATTATTAGCTGAGTAATTCTATATAGTAATACTTTCTCAGTTTACTGTCCATGAAAGAAACCTACCAGAAAAGAATGACTAACTGTATGCAATTAAAAAAAAAAGCTGAAATCTCCATAGCTTCATAGCTCTGACATCAAGTAACATGCTACCTACAACTATCCCCCTCCTCCTAGATACTGTCCTCTACCTTGGTTTTCATGACCTTGTCTCTCCTGGTTCTCCTCCTACCTACCTAACTTCTCAGTTTCCTTGACTGGTCAACATCTATGTGCTACTCTCGAAGCGTAGGAGTCCCTCAAGATCTTCCTTCTTTCCTCCCTTTATACCTGTTCTCTTGGTGTCTTCATCACCTACAAACTCATTTTATGTATATGATCTTCAGTTCTATAGTGGCCAACCCTAGTCTTCCTCCTAAATTTGAGTCCCACATCACCAACTGCCTATATTGTCCACCTCAAGCTGCGTCCCAGAGATGTTACAAGTTGAGCATACACAAACCTAATTTATTTTCTTACCCTCTAAATTGTCTCCTCCAAACTTCCTTATTTCTGTTAAATCGCCATCCTTCTTATGTAGAACTGAAACATTGTTCTATCCACTGTGGCATCTCAGATCCAGCCCCTTCTCTGCACTCACCACTTCTCACTTGAATGATTGCAAAAACTTTTTATTAGACTATGACTTGCAGCCTTTTCTCCTCTCCATTCAATCACCCACACAAATGCCAAAATAATATTTCTATTGTGTAAGTCTGACCTCATCACTTCTCTGTTTATGGATCTTTGGTGGCTATCTCTTTCGGCCTCTCTCTATCTCTATCTCTCTGTCTGTCTGTCTGTCTGTCTGTCTACCTGCCTGTCTGTCTGTCTGTCTCTCAAACCCTTATCTTTCATCAGTAAGGGCTAGACAATGAGAGTTAAGTGACTTGCCCAGGGTCACACACTGAAGAAGTATCTGAGGTCAAATTTGAAACCAAGACCTCCCTTTTTTTTCTTTTTTTTTTGGCAGGTTTTCGATCCACTGAGCCACTTAGCTGCTCCCAGTAGATCTTTCTAGCTTCTCAGAAAGGACATTTAAAAAGCCTTTGCCCTGACTCCAGACTAATTTTCCAAATACATTGTTTTTTATTGTTCACTTGTATCTAGACTTAGGGGAGTTACAGAATGTTAAATAACAGCAAAGACAGCAACCAAGTTTGATTTGATTTGAATCAGCACTGGTATATCAATCAATTTGTCCAAGTTTTTCTGAATAATTTGCTTATCTCACACATCCAGTTGGTTGCCAAAACTTCTAATTTCTTTCACTACGGTATCTTTCTGAGGTAAGAAGTGTCTGAAGCCAGATTTGTACCCAAGACCTCCCATCACCAAGCCTGGCTCTCTGTCCACTGAGCCATTTAATTTTGTTTTGATATTTCTTACCAATCTCAATGCATTCCAAATAGTAATTCTACTGGTTTGGGCATTGCAGTACCTCGAATGCTTTGTATTCATTTTCCATTGCCTTCCTTTGTTTTCCTCTTATATATGTTATTTAAATATTTAAGTTGATTGATGAATTTTATCTACATGAATAGATTTTATATCTACGTGTCTTGAATCTATGTGAATCTCCTTTTTTGATAAAACCTTGAGGGACCCCTCTGCTTAGGGAGTAGCTCATAGATGCTGACAAGTAAGGGAAACTGAGAAGTAAGGTACATAGGAGGAGAACCAGGAGAGGCAAGGTCATGAAAACCAAGGTAGAAAACAATATCTAGGAGGAGACGGGTAGCTTATGACTTGACATCAGAGTTATGAAGCTATGAAGATCTCAGCATTCTCATCACTCAGGTAGACACCACTCTTATTGTCTTTCACTTAAATTACTGAAATAGCTTCTAATTAGATTCCTTTCCTTAAGTCTCTTCTCAGTCCAAACTACTCTCTGGTAGCTGTCAAGGTGATTTTCCTAAAGTAATTTTGGCCATTTCACCTCCTTATCACTCAGTAAATTCCAGGGGTTGCTCATCTCCTGTAGGGTAATTCAAAACTCTTCACAACTTGATCCTTCTTGTCTTTCCAGTCTTTTAACACATTTGTCCCCTCCATGCATATCATGATCCAGGAACACTAGTCTACTTCCCAGTTCTCATACACAATGCTCCATCTCCTGCATCCATGACTTTGCAGTAGCTGTAAAGTAAGTCTAGAATATTTTGATAGCTATATTTCTGTATTATTGGTTTCCTTTGCTTATTTTATCTTATATATTTAAAAATATTCTTTTTTTTAAACCCTTACCTTCTCTCTTGGAGTCAATACTTGGATTGGCTCCAAGGCAGAAGAGTGGTAAGGATTAGGCAATGGGGGTTAAGTGACTTGCCCAGGGTGACACAGCTAGGAAGTGTCTGAGGCCAGACTTGAACCTAGGACCTCCTGTCTCCAGGCCTGGCTCTCAATCCACTGAGCTACCCAGCTGCCCCCTATTTAAATATATTCTAAGAAGTGGTCCATAGGATTGACAAGACTCCCAATGGGACCCATACCATATAAAAACTTAATCTATAGAGAATTATATCCTGGTCCTGCTTCTAACCAACAGGTAAGAACTTAAGGATAAAGTTGACATTTTAAGTCACGTGAAGAAAATGTCCATCCCATCTGCATTTATAATAGAGAAAGAGTCGACAAACATGGTCTGACATGAGCTATAGATTTGTGAAGAATAAATAGACTCTCAAATATTCAAAGAAAGGAAAGATAGGAAACCAAAGAGGGGAATGGAATCCTGAAGACATAAAGATTTATGATTTTGATGAGTCAAAAAAGGGTGAATTGACTAAAGAGATTCACATAGATTCAAGATATATAGAGATATATAGATACAATCTATTCATATAGATAAAATTCATCAACCAACTTAGATATTTAACTTACATATACAAGAGAAAACCAAAGAAAGGTAATGGAAAATTAATACAAAGCATGTGTGGTACTGTAATACTGAAACCAGTAGAGTTAAAATTCAGAATGCATTGAGATTGGTAAGAAATATCAAAACAAGGGAGCAGATAGCGGATGCTAGAAGAAGTAGGAAGCAGACAAGTGTGGCTCAGTGGATAGAGAACCAGACCTGGAAAAAGGAAGGTCCTGAGTGTAAAACTGGCTTCAAACACTTCTTAGATGTGTGACCCTAGACAAGTCACTTAATCCCCATTGTCTAGTTCTTACTATTCTTCTGTCTTAGAATATGGTATTGATTCCATGATGGAAGGTAAGGATTTTTTAAAATAAATATAAAAACAATAAAAAATATTTATTTTTTAAAAAACAATTTTGGGGAAAAGAAGAGAATAAAATAAGCAATGGGACCACTATTTAAGGTAGTTGGTTTGATGATAATGGACAATGAAGAGAAGGACTCAATTTAGCTCCTGTTTAACTTCAGTTTCTTCTTTCAAGAAGTGTAATCTTGGGGGCAGCTGGGTGGCTCAGTGGATTGAGAGCCACGCCCAGAGAAAGGAGGTCCTGGGTTCCAATATGACCTCAGACATTTCCTAGCTGTGTGGCTCTGGGCAAGTCACTTGACCCCCATTGCCTAGCTCTTACCGCTCTTCTGACTTGGAACCAATACACAGTATGGATTCTAAAAAGGAAGGTAAGAGTTTTTTTTTAAAAAAAGACTATAAATTACAGAGAAGATGGCACCCTTCACAGGTAGAGGAAGTTTGCCCATCCAGGAATTCCCTATACCAATTCAATTACCAGTTATTTCTATCCCTATGCTACAGAAAAAGGGATCACAAAATTTGGAGATGTAAGGGACTTCAGACACTAAGTATTCTGACCCCAGCAATCAGAAGATGCCCTGCTACATTGTGATGAGGAAATTGAAGTTCTAATGGTTAAAATGGCACAGTAAAGAATCGAACCCTGGCATTCAAATTCCAAATGCAAAGCTTTCCCCCTATACCATATTGCTTTTAAAAAGTTAAGTGAAGTATAAAGAGGACATTAATATGTTCTTCCTTCCTTATAGGATGGTATAGTGAAAAAAATCAATGTATCTTGCTAATAGGGCAAATGAGAACACTTCTGGCATAAATAAATAGCACCATGGGGCAGCTAGATGGCTCAGTGGATGAGAGTGGCCTAGAGGCAAGAGGTCTTGGGTTCAAATCTGGCCTCAAACACTTCCTAGCTGTATGACCCTGGGAAAGTCACTTGACCCCCATTGCCTAGTCTGTACTGCTCTTCTTCCTTATAGCCAATACACAGAACTGATTCTAAGATGGAAGGTAAGGGTTTAAATGAATAAATAACACCAGTATTTCTGCTGCCCTTTTCCTCTGCCATTAAAATCATTGAGAGGAATAGAACACAGGACCTCAAGTGTTGATTGAGTCCAGCACTCACCATCCCATCCATACCTCAGAAGACTTGTACTTTCTGAAGAGGCTGGGTATTACTGCAGCTGATTCAATGAGGTACAGAGGAAGTGGAACCAGATGTAAACTGAGTGAGTTTCTGATGCCATAACTTATCTAGAGGAAGGATTCCAGAACTGGGAGAACCTGAAAGTGAAAAGGTTTTTCTGAAAACTTGCCAGAAAAATTAAGCAAGTGCTTCTAAAGAAGTGTTTGAGCTCATGCAACTTCAGTAAGAAAGAGGGAACTTATGAGAATCAAAGTGGTAAAAGGAAGAAGGAAATTGTCTAATAGGCATCAAAGTGGAATTCAGCTTGATTCATGAGAATGTGCAATTGGCGGAAGATGATGTTAGGAGTGCACCCATGGGAACTTTCTTTTCAATCACTCATCTTCCATTAATTTTCTCTTAAATACAGGGCACTGTACAAGAAACTGGGGGAGACTCATATTTCAATTTTCCATTGGTTTCATCCTCTCTTTAATGCAGTTACTCCTTCCAATATTTCAGCTTACAATCCCTATGTGCCTTCTCATTCTATGGAATTCGTGGCCATATCTTCCCATAATATTAATATTTTCTTCTTCTTCTTCTTCTTCTTCTTCTTCTTCTTCTTCTTCTTCTTCTTCTTCTTCTTCTTCTTCCTCTCATTTTCTACCTTAGTATCAATTCTAAGACGGAATAGCTGCAAGGGCAGGGCATTTGGGATTAAGTGACTTGCCCAGGGTCACAAAGCTAGGAAATGTCTAAGGCCAAATTTGAACATGGATCTTCCCAACTCCATTCCCAGTGTGCTATCCACTGTGCTGCCTAGCTATCCCTTCCCATAATTCTCTAACCAACAGTGGAACCCTTCTTAAAGCCCTTTTAAAGAAAGGGACAAAGACAAAATATGATCTTTGCCTCATGGAGCTTACAATTCAAGCTCTGTTTGTCTCAGGCAAAGCTTTAATTGAGGTTATGGGGAAGAATTGGCTTGGACTGGTGGTAGTAGAGTTGCTATTGCTTTTCTGGAATGGAGTCATTTTCCTTTGAAGTAGTTAGAGATAGGATTCACAATTCATTAGGAATACGACGAATAGAAAAGCAAATGAGAAAAAAAAATTAAAATACATTAAATACTAATGTTAGAATATCCAAAGTACTAATGAAACAGGAGAGAATCACAACTGAAAAATCAGAGAAGTCTTCATAAAAAAAAAAAAAGAAATATTTAACCTAGGCCTTGAAGGATATCGACAATGGGAGGGTGGAAAAGAGGGGGAATGCTTTCGCACTTTCCAAGGCTTATGGAATATTAGTTAAACAACTAAAAGGAGGCAGGAAAGTCTGCATTGGGAGACAAGGAACCATACAATCTGGCAGAAGAATAGAATGTGTAGGGGGAAGTTGTGTGAAATGAGTTTGGAAAGAAGGAACTGGCAGTCATGAATTTTCCTTGATTTATCCATACACTCTCTTTCTTGATCCATTTTGCTATTCAGAGTACACAGGTGTACCAGTTACTCAAGAGACTAGCTACAGACTGTGGAAACAAAGCATTAACATATAGAAAAATATGGCCCATATTTGCTCAGAAATCACAAGCCAATGGATTTGTTGTGTTCGGGGTTGGATCTCACTCCAAAAGAATTTGACACTCAGGCTCCGTTCATCTCAGGCAAAGTTTTTATTGCAATTATGAGGACTGGAAGTAGTGATATAGATTTTACATGTATAATAATATAAAATGTTTTTCCACATTGGTCATTTTGTGGAAGAGAACTCACATGAAAAAATGAGAAAGGAAGGAAATAGAGAATGTTTCAGTCTACAATCAGACTCCATCAGTTCCTTCTCTGGAGGCAGATGGCATTTTCATCATGAGTCCTTGAGGATTGTCTTGGATCACTGTATTGCTAAGAATAGCTAAATGATTCACAATTGTTCATTATATAGTGTACATGCAGCAATGTATTTCTCTTTTCCTTCAGATTAACAAGTCTTTATAAAGAAAAATGATATTTTGGTCTTTATGCTATCAACTAAAAAATCAAAATAGAATCTATCTAAATAGATTCATGCTATCAACTTAAAACATGCAAGGAACCAAGATTTGAAAGATTTGAAGATCATTGCTCAAGCCAACTGAACTAAGAGACATGACTTGAAATTGAGGGGTCCTTTCCATTTCTCCTTACTCTCAGCCTAAGCAAGCAAGCATAAATAAGTATGCCATTTGTTCTCATCCAATATCAGAATCTAAAACTTATAAATGGATTTCTCATTGTAAGCACTCTATGCCCCTTACCAACCTTTTTTTAAATACATTTGTAGTCATCTACTTATTTTTCTTAGAACTCAGTTACTTAATTCTCCTACTCCCTAAGGGAAATTGCCTCAGTGGCAATTTCTACAGTCCTAGGTATCCAAATAAATGCGTCTTGAAAATGTGAGAACCAATTTGGGCTGCTGGGCAAGCTATAATTTATGAAGGAGAATGAGTCATTGTCCTCAGCCAGCCATCTTGGTATCACAGAACTTCCTTCTTTTTTAAAGGGAATTTTCTTTGAAGAAACAAACAACCTAAAAAAAAAAAAAAAAAACTTCACTTTTAGATTACTCTTGTCAGAGGTTATGCTTTAAAAGGGGGGGGGGCGCTTTCTGTGGAAAATTATATGAATCCAGAAGTGAAGTTTTCTTTAAATAAAAGAATTTTGGGGGAAGCTGGGTAGCTCAGTGGATTGAGAGTCAGGCCTAGAGATGAGAGGTTCTAGGTTCAAATCTGGCCTCAGACACTTCCCAACTGTGACTCTGGGCAAGTCACTTGACCCCCATTGCCCACCCTTACCACTCTTCCACCCAGTAGCCAATACACAGAAGTTAAGGTTTTTAAAAAATAAAATAAAAGAATTGAAAAAATAAATAAATAAAAGAATTTCACCTTATGAATCCAGAGGTGAAATTCTTTTATTTAAAGAAAATTTCACCTCTTGATTCATATAATTTCCAAAGGTGAAGTTTTCTTTAAATAAAAGAATTTCACAGAAGAAAAACAACCACTTGAACACATGAGTTGATGCGGACATGATTGGGAATGTAGACTCGAAACAACCACACTAATGTAAATATCAATAATATGGAAATAAGTCTTGATTGATGACACATGTTAAAACCAGTGGAAATGTGCACTGGATATGGGGAGGGGGTGAAGAGGGTGAAGGGGAAAGTAAAAACATGAATCATGTAACCATGGAAATTTTTTTCTAAAGTAATAAAACATTTAAACAAATAAATAAATGGATGGATGGATGGGTGGGTGGGTAGATAGATAAATAAGTAAATAAATGAGTAGATGAAAGAATTTCAGTGAGACCTATGAATGGAGCTGTAGGCAGCAAGGTGACTCAGTAGATAGAGAGCCAGTCCTAAAGTTGAGAGGTCCTAGGTTCAAATCTGGATTCAGACATTCCCTAGCTGTGTGACCACGGTCAAGTCACTTAACCTCAGTTATCTAGCCCTTACCACTCTTACCTTGGAACCAAAAACTTATTATCGATTCCAAGGCAGAAAGTAAGGGTTTCAAAAAAAAGAAGTTGGGAGCCAAAATTCAAAAAGAAATTAGTATTTTAAATATTTGAAATATAGATGTGTCTGCACCAAGATGCTCCAAACCTTAATTCACACACCAATAAACTAAGGCATAACATTTGCTATTCGAAGGAGAGGGAACTGACTGCAAGAATACTATTATCCATCCAAACCATGAAGGGTCACTAATTCACTAATGTGAAAGACAACTTCAAAAGTTCTTTCTCTGGAGCTAGAAAGCATTCCCCATCATGAGTCTTTCAGGATTTGGCATATTTTTTTTTAAAGTAAAGGACATTTGTATGATATAAATAGAACTGGCACTGGACATTTCTGTAAAACCTCTCTCCCCCTAACAGTCACTATCTGTATATCTAACTGTGCAGCTATTATTAATTTACAGATGTAAAAAAAACAGATACTGGGAAGCAATTATCTGGGACAAACTGACATTTATTGTAGAAAGTTGTAAATTACAAAATATCAGGATCCAGGTTGTCCAAGCTCTGCCAAAGACGCAGAGCATATTGCAACATGGAAAATGGCAGGGTGGAATTCCTGCAAGATAGAGGGTCAAGCCTCACCCAGAATTCCAGGTTGTCAAGTAATATAGATAGACTCAGATTACCCAGACCCCCTCCCCTTAAAAAGGAGAGTGGTCTTCTGAAAATCTCTTCTCAAAATGGATGACCACAGAAGATTCCCCTCCCCTCTTTTTTTAAAAATATCTTGCCAGGGTATTTCAGAGGATTTTCTTTGTTATTTTACTCACAACATGATTATTGATTACTAATTCTCATGCTTTTATTTATTTCAATTATTCTTTCTTATTCAATTATTATTCAGTTATTAGTAAATTATTCAATAAATTCAGTTACTCAATAAATAAATCATTGCGATTATTTCTTATAATTTATCACTAAAATGCTGATTAATAGGATTGCATGCAGAGAATATACAGTTTTGCAGAGGCATAAAATAGTGAATATAAACTGAAGTTGCTTAATTAGATTAGCTTTTGACTCAATACAAGTGAGCACTTTTGCCTGGAAGGATTTTAAAAGATCTAATTGCTAATCCAGTATTTTAAACTCTTTTCAAAATAATGCATTAGGATTTGTAGAGTTGAGTTTTCATCTTTTTTTTTGCCCAACTTTTCCTCAGCTTTTTCACTTCTTCCCAAAGGCTTCAAGCAGCTGGAGATCCAATGGATGGATTTGATTTTAAGCAGTTCTCTTGGGTAAAAGAAAAGCAGAGATTGATGAAGCCTGCTGACAACAATAACCTGATAATTATTTAAGGAGCTTAGAGTGTCTGAAGATTAATGAAGTCACCTATTTTACTAGGCCTTAGGCACAGATTCCTATATATTCTGCCCCCATCTCCAAGTAATTTTCTTTATTTAAATCTTTATTATTTACTTATGATCATTTGCTTATGTAATTCAAAGCCTTGTGATTTATATTCCTCCTCTCTTCCAAAAGAAATCAAAACAGGAACTCAGTAGTCAGCACCACATAGACTGAGTTTGACCTTTAAAAAACCATCTTCTTGTTCAGTGAAAGGATTTTGGGGAAAGAGGCTGCAAGATATAGTGGATACCATGCTAGAAGTGAAGTCAAAAAGACCTGGGTTCAAACCCAGCCTCCTAAATTTATATTTATTAGCTGTAGTCTCAGTTACTTCATCTTGGAAAATGAGGGTAATAACGATAATAGTTTCAAAAAAACCTGAAAGAACTGAGATGAACTTACCATGGGGAAATGGTTCAGTGGGTAGAGCACTGGGCTCAAGAAGACTCATCTTCATGATTTCAAATCTAGCCTCAGACCCTTCTTACTAGCCGTGATACCCTAGTCAAGTCATTTAATCCTGACTTCCTCAATTTCCTCACCTATAAAATGAGCTGGAGAAGAAAATGGCAAACCACATCAATATCTTTGCCAAGAAAATCCCAAATAGGGTCACAAAGAGTCAGACATGCCTGATATGACTGGACAACAAAAAGAAACAAAATTCAGTTATCCTAACCATGTCAGAGCTAGATGATAAAAATATTTTTAAAAACTAGTTAGCTGACTCTCTGCCTAAAACAAAGTATGAACCATGTTTAAGAGACATCTCAGCTCTACTTCTTTTATTATTTTTATTTTATTTATTAATTATTTTATATTTAATATATATTTATATTTAATAATTTAATTTCATTTATTAATTATGAAAATTTTTCCATGGTTACATGATTCATATTCTTTCCCTCCTTTCCTCCCACACCCTCCCATAGCCAACACTCAGCTCTACTTCTGACTTCTCTTAGATTAATCTGAGAGTTGACCCAATTTATTCCCAGCAAGTATTATACAGAAGTAGAGTTGGTGCTCAGAATAAGGAAGGTGGATAATTAAGACATTAATATTGGTATGATTTTATTAAATTAAATTAAAAGATAATGCTAGGTGTCAGAACACTGGACAAATACATACTTAAAGACAAAAATATTTTCCAGCCTCCTATATGAGTGATTTGGGGATTGATAATCCACATCCATATCCATATCCTTATTGATATTCCCTGTGGTTCTTCATTCCTTGTTGCTTTTGTTGCTTTTA